>NC_092185.1:3293166-3658062 GCF_043641665.1 Enoplosus armatus | reverse complement strand
TATAACATTATGGGTCATATGTCATATGTTGGTATGGATGAGCAGAGATGCAGACTGCCTTAGGCACTGCTTATGTTTTACTTATACACTCTTTTTGAAGGTTGCAGTTACTTTGTAGTTGTAGTGGGTGTTTTCCCCCCACAAGGGACAATGAGTCCATTTAACACTCGAAATGAACCCAACCTGCGCTACGAAGGTGAGATTTATACTTTATCTGTCGTGTTTTCAAGCTCTTTTGCAGTCACTTTGCAGACTTTAGACTTGAGATAAGCTTATAAAATATTGTTGTTATCTATCTTTATTTCCTTTTCTTCATTCCTGTCTTTGTCTCCCTCCCTATTTTCTATTTCTCCTTACTTCTTCAGTTTCTAGTTGTTTTCTTCGTTCCCATGCTTTCGTCCGTCTGTCTTTAATTCTTTCCTTCAGTCTATTTATTTGTCTTGTGTTTTGCTTCTTTTACTGATATAAAAGCATGACCGTCTCCAAAGTTTAAACAAGAATTGAAGAAGATTCTTATATACAGTATTTGTCTTTTATTACATTATGTGACTAACTTGCAGGAATTGTAGGTTTCGTTTAGTATCACTTTTGAAGAATTTGGGGTTCAATGGATTCACCTATGAAATCACAGCGATCAGTCGACACAGGTTGCAAAACATAAGTAAATATGTATCTCTGCTAGCATTGCCTTTATGTAATATCAACATTTTGTCGGCCCGAGACAGATCATAATGTCAAAACTGGGATCACGATTTTCTGTTGGCCTCAACTCAGCATGAAGAAGAAAGTAAAAATCTGGATGCCACATGATCCACAGCTGGCACCTCAATCCTTTCCTGTCAAGTATCTGTCAGAGCCTTTGGGCACTGACAGGGAGATCAGAGAGGCCGAAAGCTACACATGGAGTGGGAGAAAACAAGTCGTTTCAGAAAGGAGGTAATGCTGCTGAAGGGTGAAAAACAACAAGGTGAAAGGATGGATGAGGATGAAGAGGATGGAGTGGAGGGAGGATCATAAAAAGGTGTAGGGGGGAGGATGATGAAGGATCTCACCACAGCGAAGAGGGAGTAGGAGGAGGGATGATGAAGAGGCTAAGGGAGATTTAGAGGTTGGATGAAGATGATCAGAAAGGAGGAGGACCTTAAGAGACAAGAAGAGAGCGATGACGGATGGAAAGTAAAGATGAAGACAGGAGGATGCAGAAGGAGAAGAAAAAAGAACTTTACCAAGAAGGACTTGGTGGAAGTGAAGAAGAAAGCAGTCGACATCACTGCTCAAACTCTTTTACACCAAGTCTTACAGTGAAATGAACAACCAAAAAGTCCTCCTCAGTTACCTGAACCGAGTCCTCTCTGAGACCCTCTGAGGAACGAGCAAATGCAGCATTTCAGTAATTATTATGTGGCAGCTCTTGAAACCAGCAAAGCAGCTTCAAAATTACATCCTGCTTCGAGTCATAACTGAAGCAAATAAAGTACAGTGGCTGCACTTAAAAGAGAAAGGAGGGTTACCCCAGAACAGCTTCAGTGTTCCTTTCTGAAAGATATCGCCTTGTTGTGTTGCCTCACATAGGTGTCCTCTCAAGCCAGTTTCCCCAACCAAGTAGTCTTTGTGCCTTAACCAAAGCAGAGACAAATATCCCTTCTGCATGGCTAAATCACGTGACAATATTAGACATTTATGTTTCTTGGGTGACCTGACCCTTTAACCTGTAAAGAGGACTGGCAATCGTCCACCGCAGTTCTGGAAAAGTACAATAGTTACACTGAATTTGTGAGCCACACATGCACACAGCTTGTCTGGCTGTATCTTTGAACATGATTGCTCCTGTAATGCCAGGCCTCCTTTATAATGGCATTCCATAAAAATGAATCGCTCCTGTTCACTTCCTCCTCCCTCTCTGTAGGAATGTGGGTGGTGAGTTAACGGAGTTTCAGAGACCTGGCATTTATACCAGTTGTGTCAAGACGCCTGCCATGGCTGATGTTTCTTAGTCGGGGAAAGTTTTTCAGATTCCATCGTGCAGTACGTCTATGTTTAACCCAAAGAGCCAGAACTGGATGTACTTCTTAGCGAGGAAGTATGAAGCCCTCATCTTAACCTGCCATTTGTGGAATCTGAAAAACATTTAACATTTTGATTGTAACCTTGTCAATAACTTGTTTCTTATAATGAATATTTGCAGTTTTCCCCAAAGTTGAGATAGCTGTTGTAGTTATGTCGTCATGGGCGCGTGTGTGGAGAAAAGTAACTATGCTTTTGAATGTCTGAGCACCATTTTAACATCACATTTTACTACCTCACTGCAACCCCCTTGTGCACCGCAATACACAGAAAGCTAGCAAAGCGTCAGCTAAATAACACTACCACAGCTAGCCATTGTGCATTTAAAAATGTACGTTACATACCTGGGACTCCTGTAATTGCTGCCACCCTCTTCATTTTTTTTTGTTGTCAGATGTTTTGGGGGTCATTTTTCCTGACCCGTATTCCCCTGGTCAGTGGTTCATGAGGCAGTGGTTGGTGATCAGGGCAGCAGTGGTCTGATATTTAGACAAACTTGTGATCAAGATATTTATAAGATCACAAGTTTCAAACTGTCGGCCAGTCAGAACAATCTGGTGAACAAAACAGAGGTCAATGTTTTGTCTCCTCCTCAACCCACATCTGTAGTATCTCCACTCTGATGCCAGCAGCAGACGATTCTGATAAGCAAATTCAGATATGATTCCATGTAATCCCCGCCCTGCAGCCTTTACTGTAAGAATGTGTTTATACAGTATTTATACTGCACATCTATCGATGGTCTTTGTCACAGGACTAAGACAATCTCCTATCATGAAACTGAGCAAATATAGATGCTTCAAAGTAAAATCAGTTTGTGTCCTAGAGTTCTGATCAACAGAACATTGTGTTGTACTCAGAGCACAAAACCATGACACAGACTTCTGTGTTTGCTGTGATGTTGCTGTGATGCTGCAGGCACAAAACTCAAATTCCAAATAATCTACTAAATATCATATTGATTTAATCTCTCATCTCTCTTCGTGTGACTCTGACTCACTGCTTACACATTGGGTACAGTTTGCGTAGATGCTGCCCTACATTCACGCTTTTATGACTGCAATTTACGACATGGATTTTCTGAGTGCAAGCTCCGAGCATGATTTATGAAGATCAGGCCTTCTGCAGACTTGACTCACAGAGAGTGTCTCCACCGGATACTTTAGACTTTCATATGACTTTTTTTTCTAGGCAACAACTCTGAGTTGGACAGAGTTTGAACTTATCAGGTGACATACAACGATGGCAAACTGTTGCCATGCCACTGCGTTGCTACAGATGTTGTGGGAGGTGAAGCTTGTTGCAGGAATAGCTCTGTGGAGCACAAAGCGAATACTTCCCCAAGGATGCACAACCTTCTAGATTGTTTCATGTGGTGAAGATTAGGTGAAATATCTTGAACCAAGGACATTTTTGCAACTACACCTCACTGTTTGAGCGATGTGGGCTAAAAAAGTGCTTAAAAATAGCAGAACTCTCTGCACCAAAAACGAATCTGTTCTTCTTTGGCACATGGCCTAGCTTTTCAAATTTCACTGAAATCTGTAACTAACAGACAAAAGTACAAATGGACTCGAAAAACGGCAACGGTCACCTCACTGACTCCCCTGTGACAGTTTCTTTCCAAGTACTTTGTGGAGTTACCCACGTCTAGTACAACTGATGTTTCGACTGTTAAGAGGAGGATGCATGGAAGGCCAAGAACGCTGCTCTCGTCTGTCATCCAGGCCGATCAGTTCTCTGCTACACATAAGCATCGTCCAGCTCCCTCAGGAGAACCAGCAACATTAATCATAATTTGGTGTTGGTGAGGTAAACCGCAAGCCAATCAACACTTCAGCATCTCCACTGCTCCGTGAGAAAGCGTGGAGCCGAAGAGCAAAACAAGTTTCCCTCTACCGAGGAGCCCGGCACAGGAGGTGTGTGATGGAGTCAAGGCAGGATTCAAGTCAACTTTGACACGATGCAAATTCCAGTGAGAAGTGAAGCACAATGCAAATTCCTATGTTAAACTGCAGCACAAAGCAAATTCAAATATGAAACTAATAACATGCAAATTCCAACAAGCACAAAATATTACAGGAAGAACACCCCACCCCCATCTACACTGCTTTCATGGCACTCAACTCTATCATATGTCTTCAGAAAACAAAAGCTTTAATTCTTAGATCAACACTGCAAGTCAAGTAAAGCCCAAAATGCCCTGACTTCCTGTGAAAGCAAGGAATTTGTGACACAAGAAAATTAGAGAAAGGACACAGGAGGATGTTGGAGAGGGGTTACGACTGGGTGATCCTGGAGCTGGCCAGGCGATTCGGTCACATCAGGTCTAGTAGAGTTGTGGTAGAAAGAGGGGAAATAGCAGCAGCGCAGCTTTGGGCCGACTGCCATTAAAGACAATGGGGCTTCTCAGAGATGGAGCTTCCTTGAATTGTGCACTGTTTCCACATAGTGAATGAAAACACGAGACCCTCAGAGGTGGTTTTTCCATCATGGCCGGCCGGCTGCAGAGTTCCCATCAGAGTGTAACAGTTGATACGTCAGAGAGAGAGCTCACCCTGAGCTGTACTGGTAATTAAAAAGGTAAAGCAAGGACAAAAAAGGAGCCGCTCACAGGTGCATAAAATAAGAACAAAACAAAAAAAGTATATGGAAAAACATCTCGCTTACTCTTTAATTAGCTGTGGCATTTTAGAGTTTTAGCTTAACTGCCGTCTGCTGGCGCAACTCTTGCATCATTTCCTGTTCCTCTACAGAAACGGTGATGCACATTGCTCAGTCTGTACACCATACAGAACACATTAGTGTTCACCACATGTGTATATATAATGGACTTGTGACACAGCTTATTTCTCAATTAGCATCCACCCAGATGTTTTCAGTTACACTGATTAGATCTCAGGTTGAAGCCATGATTACATGAGGTCACCACACTAAATGCAGAAAAGAGACTCCTTTCACGTAAGACATGTCATGGTAGGAAGAGCACAGGTGTAATTAATAACATTACTGAGGCTGCATTCAATTTAAGTAACCCTGCTCCAGTGTCCTGGTATTTTGCAAGTCGAATACATAACTTAAAGTGCAGTTTATTGCATGAAAGGGAAAGCACACGGTACAAAAATAGTGACACAAAACGGTTTTATGTGAAGAAATTTCCAGTGTTTTTCCTGAATTCATACCTACCTGGATTGCCATTATTCCTACACAACAACTTTACAGTGTTTATATCCATCAGAAGCCCCATGGATGATCTAAGTACATGTGGATGAAAACGTCCATGTATTAATCCTAAGTAATTACAGAGGGAGAGTATATTTTCATACATACATTTTCTGCGCTCTGATTGGTTGGCCCAACTTTTTCCTGCTATTTACACTGAATGATATATATTTGTTTTTGAATTTTATTTGTAATAGTAATTTATTTATTTTAAATCTATATTTATGTGGACCTAAGACTAGAGACCACTTGGTAAAGGCTAATGGAGATCTAAATAGAGACTAAACAATGAAAGAAACACCTGTCCAATCAAATGGAATTTAATACAATGGATGGGTGTTTAATTAGTTCTCAGCATTTTCTGAGGATATAGTTTGAGGTGTTCTTGTATTGGATTGAACTGCATTACACAGGGTTTCCACTTCATTAGATAAAAGCTAATGCAATCCAACCTGCTTGCAATAATCCATTTGTGTTACTGTGTAACATTCACAAGAGCGACAACGTTAGAAATACCCGTCATACGTTATCTATATACCACCATTTAATTGCAGGGCTGCTGTTTGGATAGCAAACAATCTAGATATAGATATAAAAGTATACCACATCAACTGGTAACTGGTGATGTATACTGGAAGGTTTTCACATTGTTTTGTTCCCCTAAAATACTATGAAAATGCTACTATACACCTCATTGGACGATATGCAATAAAACAACCACAGCGAGCAGCTGCTTGTGGCCAAATACATAGTTATCAGACAGTCGAGGCAATTTACTCACCTCAATTCAGGAAGTTGAAATTCTTAAACCAAAGAAAGAAAACGGCTACATAATGATTTGATAATAATATTATTATTTCATTTCAGTCAGATCTGGAATATAGTGCACTGGAAGCAAATCAACCCCAAACCTGGCAAATATTGCTTGTCATATTGCTGCATAGAGGAGAGTGAATATCAGTAGTTTTTTTTACATTAAATCAAAAGTGGGTTCTTTAGGGCACAACGGTGCTAATACCATTAAACAGACACAGGTTTAAAGTAAAAAAAAACTGCATCGTCACCTCCAGCCAATACAAAATGAATCTCATCAGTAAGAAAAAAAAAAAAATGTGCAAGAAAAGCAACAAAAATAATCTACTTGTTGAAAGAAAACTGCTGACTTTAAGGCCGAAGACAAACTGGAAGGCAGACGTTTAGGTGTCTAGTTGAGACACATTTATCAATACTGTGGTCTTCCACTGACAGACTGAAAAGAGCACCTGAATGCAAATGGAATCACTCTTCCTGTAGATCTCTATATTAAAAAAGGTAACAGGCACTTTTTTTTTTGTTAACACAACCGCAGTCCAACATCTCTGCCCTCATCCAGCTGCACCAGTGTTTGTTTTCCCTGCTCTGGTTCTAGTCTAAGCTCAGTCTGTCCTGGTTTCACAAGTGGTTGTGGAGAAGATGGAGGGAGTTGTTTTGGCCCTCTAAGCCATGGTTTTCTTCTTGCACTCCGCAGAGCAGAAGAGGAAGCCCTGAACTGCCATGAAGCGCTGGCCGATCAGGCACTTGGAGCATCCGGAGCACTTGAAGCACTGCGGCTCGGCGTGCCAGTGGTGCTCCCCGTAGGAAACCCTCTGGGCCTCGGGCTCCACCGCATTCTGGCATGATGCGCATTTCTGGGATCAGGGAGGATATAATGATGTCAAGGCACATAGTCTGCTTTTCACTTCGATATTTTACTTTTCCACCATTCATTTTCATATTGTTATTCAAACTTTCCATTTAGGTTTTAGTCATTTTTCCTTTTCTAAGTACACTTATAAACTATTTAAAACACCTCGATGTGCTCAGAAACCCCAGAGGATTGTCTACCTTTAAATACTTACAGGCAGCAGATAGATCTTAACTTTTATAATGACACAATCAGAAGTGAATGCAAGCATTGCGTTACATAAAAACAGTGGCTTTGCAGGGGATTATATCGGATAAATCATGTAAACACTCGCTGTGTGCTTCACATTTTTGGGTTTGGGTGGCCAGTGTTCATTTACAATCATTCCTTTATATCAGTTTTAGGTCGAGGTCTGTTGTTCAACCTGCATGAGATCCTTTTACACCAAACCTAATGACCTGGAATACCCTGTGTCAAACTAGTTAAACACAATGCAGGCACAAGAGGAGGGGGTGTAGGACTGGTCAACGTTGGAAATCAAATCCTACATATGATGACATTCATATTAAGGACAAATCCACACATATAACCTTGCCTTGCAGGTCAGAACAGGACTTGCATTAGGGTTGGGGGTGTGACCCTCGTTAGGGCCAGTCAAGCTAAAAAAAGTATGCACTGTGGTTCAGATTAACAGCTTCCAACATAACACAACACAATACTAAAATGTCAACTATTTAAACAAACAGAAACCCAGAGAAAGCAAGTCTGTCTTACCACAGCGTAGTTCTTCATGTAGCAGGGCTGACAGACAGGCTTGTCATTCTCCATAACATACGTCTCTCCGGCAAGGATGCAGTCGCAGTCAAAACAGCAGAAGTGCTTCAGATGCCAGTTCTGGCCCTCAGCCTGAGTGTACTCATTACTGAAGATCAGCTGTGGACAGACACAAAAAAAAAAACCAGACTGAATAGTGCTAAAAACCTCAAAACTACAGAGGAACTGATGCGTGCACAATAAATCTTTCGCTTCCAAAATCACACAGTAATAGCTTCCAAAATACTTTAAATAATTGACATGATCGTATCCTCTCACCTCATCACAGCCGCCACAGCGCGGCTTCTCGCTGTCTCCATAGTGGCGTCCACAGAACAGCTTTCCTTTCTTCCAGAAGTAGATCATGTCCACCAGTAGTTCGTTGCAGGTACAACACACGAAGCACGCCGGGTGCCACATCTTGTCATAGCCGGCCCGCTCAGCATACACAGCTGGCTCGCCCAGAAGCATGGGCTGCTGGCAGTGACGGCATGACTGGAAGGGAAAGAGGAGAAGGAGAGATGGTTGGTATGGTGGTGGATTTGGATTTTTATTACCAACATCAAGTGATGTAAAACTCAACAAGTTGTCCAGTTCAGTTTTGTTCTTTAATAGTTTATAAATGGGCTGCAACTAATGATGATCTTTGTCCTCAATAACCTGAGGATTATTTTTCAGTGAATCATTTAGACTATAAAATGCCCATTGTTAGTTAGTTAGTATACGGATGAACGTTATATGTGTGAAACAATCCTGTATTAGAACAGTCAGTTACATCCTGTCCTGGAAATATTTCTTACAGCCCCTTCAGTTCTACAAACAATTATTATGTACTTCCAGCACTTATCAATAGGTTTACACAAAGGGTAATATCCTTCTCTTTGAGTCCATTTCAAAGTCAAACTCCTTTGATCTGACAAAGGAAGCATTTGAACATTTTGCCTTGGATCACAGTACTCCCTGAATGACACATTTTACTGCAGAAAACACAGAGGCCTAGCCACGGTGACCTGGCCCTGATGACTGCTGCTGGAGGTAGAGATAAGACAGTGTGCAGCCATGGAAAAATAAGAACAACATAGGAACATGAAAAATACAAGTTTGTAATAAAAGAGAAGGAAGACAGCAACGTGGAGAAAAATACAATAAAAAAAAGTAATGACTTATGCCCTCACTTCAACACTGTTACTCTTCCATAACCACTGCTGTTTCTTGTTTCAGTATCAAAGCCCTTCTTCATACATGAGTCACAGTACAACTAAAAGCAGGAATACATCACAAGACTCCACACAGCAAGAAATAAGTGACTGCACATGGCGATGATGAGACCTTAAAAAAAAGTTTTTATTCATGACCCACTGTGAATTAAGTATAATTCAATCACTATAGATGATCCTGAATGGCGAGGGCTGAGTCAGAGTTGGTCTTATGGGGCCACCTAGTGTCCCTTCCAGGAGTTACACAGTGGGGTTTTTATAATTATTACTGACTGTAATGCAGTCATGAATTTGACCCAAACTATGGACTTAATAGAGTTTACGTGATTAACTGGTGTAATGGCAGGAGTTAACCACATCTTAAAGAAACACTTTACAACCGTGGCCCCCCGCCTGGAGGCAGGGACCTCCCCAAGGGGTCACCAGATAAATCTGAGGGGTTGTGAGATGATTAAAAAATGTTGTTCTGCTACATCAATTTACTTTCCTTTTTATCTCACTTTTAAAATCATTAACTTTTAAAATCACGGATGGAAAAATCCCTCTTTGGTGGATGTATAAAATCTGTCAATCTGCTTAATTATATGAGATCACAAGCCAAAATTGTTGAGAACCAGTCAAGGCAATTTTAGTTATATAGCCCAATATCACAAATCACAAATTTGCCTCAGGGGACTTTACAGGAGACTTTACAGGAGACTTTACAGGGGACTTTACAGGAGACTTTACAGGAGACTTCACAGGGGACTTTACAGGAGACTTCACAGGAGACTTTACAGGAGACTTTACAGGAGACTTGTCTGTAGAGCACACGACGCCCTCTCTCCTTAGATGATGAGGAAAAACTCCCCAAAAACACCTTTTTAACTGGGAAAAAAAGCAGAGGGATCTCTTTCTCCCAGGACATGCAATAGATGGAATGAAGGATGCCGTCCGTAGCCAGTAGCATTATCCTATTGCATCACATTAAAGCAATACTCTGTGTAATCAGTTCTGTGCCTGGTGCAAGAGCAGCAACAGTCCGGCAGCAGTTTTGGTTGATGTAATGTGTAACAGTGAAACAGTTCTTTGCTTTGAAAATGTGTTTTTTTTTTTTTTGCACTTATTTGTCATATTGCTTTGTATATCAATATCAGGAAATATCCTTTTTAATTTGTGATAATTTCACAGTGGATGCCAATAGAGTGTAGATGTGCAGGAGTGCGACAGACTGATAGATAAATAAATAAAAACAGCTTACAAAGTTCTGTTGTGGTAGTCCGGCTTGTTGAGCTCCAGGGACACCGATGGCTCCAGCAGTGGCAGCAGTACCCATGGCTCCTCCAGCTGGCCCAAAGCCAGCAGACAGTCCAGCCCCAGGACCTGAAAGTGGTCCAGCACCACCAGCTCCAGCTCCGCTACCCCTTGCTCCAGGTCCAAAGCCAGCACCAACTCCAGCACCAACTCCAGCCCCAGCCATAGGCCCAACACCAGGGCCAGCAGTCCCTGACACAGAGCCAGCTCCAGCAGCACCAACTCCACCACCGGCTCCAGCACCAACACCAGCTCCACCTCCTGCCTGAGCTAGAGCAATCTCTTCAGGCAGCATAACATCTCCGACCCCCAAGGCCTCATCCTTGTACTTGCGGACGTACTGCTCCATTTGCTTGACCTCGGCGGGGCTCAGCTCATGGCACTTGGACGGGTCCTGGTCGTGCTCGGGCAGCTGGCAGGCCATCTGCTGCCGACGGTAAGCAGCCCCCTCCGTACCGGCCACCGGACGTTTCTCTGGAGGGAGCAGCTCAATGTAACGCACCGCCTGGAAGTCAGAGGAAACATTTGAAGAGTTCAGCTCAGATGAGATAAAGAAAGATTGTGTGAAGGACAGAGATGAGAAGACAGCACAGAGAGACATTAAGGACCAATCAGACAGAGAGGAAGGAGAACAGAAAAGAGGCTTGTGGTGAGAAAGACACGCACAACAAGGGTCCTACAGATACAGCACTAGACTAAACAAACCAAGTTTTAAAGTTCTGGTAGTAAGTCCAAGCAGGAGACGAGGGAAACGGTTAGAGTTGCGGACATAAAAAACAGACACCCCCTTTTTAATCATCATGAATAATCTTAACAAATCCAAGTTATATATCTGGACTAAACTGACTGTTCTTGTGGACCTCTTGTGGACAAAGGCCTTCATGAGAATCACGGTGCTGCTCAGTGGAAACAGACCCTGTAAACTCCAGGTAAGACAAAGCCGTGTCATAGATGGCCATGATATGTATCTGTGATATTAATGTCCTACAGTTCAAAGTTCAAAGCCAAAGTAAAATACCTGCTGGCTTAAGTTAACATTTGAAGGGTTTTTCCATGTTTTTTGAGGTTATTTTGCAGACAGCCTGAGGTGACGTCTTGTTTACTCTGACTAACAGTCTACGAGCCAAAGACATTTCATTTACAATGATACAAAACAGAAAAAGAAGCAAATCATCACATTTGAGAAGCTTGATCCAGAGAATATTTGGCATTTTGTTTGATAAATGACTGAAAAGTTATTCCTAAATTTAAAATAAAATCGACTTTGTTACAATCATTTTAGCACTAGTTAACTACTAACTCTTACCAGATACTTATTGGCTACTGGTGGTGCCCACTCATAGGTGACAGACTTCATTGGCACATCTTTGGGGACTGGTACCACACAGGCTGATGTGGTGCTGACAGCAACCGGCAATTTGTTAGCCTTGACAGGAGTGACGCTTGCTGATGCAGCCTGAGCCTGAGCCTGAGCCTGAGCCTGAGCCTGAGCCTCAGCCTGAGCCTGAGCCTGAGCCTGAGCCTGAGCCCTGCTGGGTGCTGTACCTGCAGCAGCTCCAGCAGGCTGTACAGAACCAGCTGTGGCAGAGGGGGGCACCACAGTGGAAGAAGCACTCGGTGGTACAATATAAGCACTGGCAGGGCTGGGCAGAGTGATGGTTATCATGTTGCCCTTGTAGCTGGGGATGCCGTCCGTCTTCAGCTTGGCGATGAGGCCGGTGTACTTGGTGTCCTCGAACAGCTTGCCTACCTTCTTGTTCTCCTCCGAGTTCATCTGCACGTTGTGCTCTGTGAGGCCACATTTACAGTTTCTGCAGATTTTTCTGCAGAGGAGAAGGAGAGGAAAACATTTAGGACTTGGATTTTCCAAAGATTTCCAAATATAAAAAGCTTTTTAGTGTGAGAGACTAAAGATTGTGCCTGTAGGTGCTTTAATGTTTGAATTCCTAAAAGTGATTTATATCATTTCATTGGAACAATATCTTTAGTTTTGCAATTGCATATTCTACATGTTACATATACATACTGTATATCATGTTGCTTTGGAAATGTCTTGAATAAGCCAATAAACAAACTTGCTTTTCTTTTGGATTTTTTCTTACTACAACAATTACAATCTGCTAAAACTTTGTTACAATACTAAACAAATACAACAAGCTCAGTGTTAAATTCAAATAGCTGCACTTTCCACATGCCTCAACACGACTCGCTTCATATTTGTAGAATAACTATGACATAATTTATGACTGCCACGCATGCTTCAGCATGACCAGGCCCACAGATTTCCCTCAGCAGTGTCAAGCTGTTAAACCCAGTTGGATTCTTACAGGTGAGCAAACAAACAACAATAATGAAAGTGTTTCTCTTCAAGAAAAGTCTTATAAACTATACAAGTGACAAAAACAGCTCCATGGCGCACTTGAGGTCTAAAACTCCTCAAGAAACCTTTTAATGGTAATGAAATATATTCAAATTATGAATGAATGTGCAGCATAGTTTTCTTTTAAGTTTTGGAGCTGAGGAAGCTTTAAATTAGCTACAAAAGCAAGTACAGCATGCAAACAAGGCTATCCCTACAGCTCCAACATGGCGTAAGTAAGGCCCCCGTCTGACTGTAACAGTACAACATTCCTGGCTGAACGTCAGACACATTAAAGCCACCACCACAGAGCCGTGGTGGGCCTTTGTGCTGGTGCTGCGGTGGACATCAGGGCACCTGGTGCTGTCTTCAGGAAAACTAGCCAAGTGTGAATGATTGTCCAGACAGATCAGTATTTCATGAGTCACTGGTCCAAATAAATGATATACTTTGACAGACAGGGGAAGCAAGGCAGAGGACCCTGGGTAGTCAGGCTGCCCGTAAACTGTTTAAACAACACAGTGTCTACGCTATAACTTATGTGAGCATCTTTGTAGAGGTGTGGATGGGAGGGGCCGTTCTAAGCCTCCAATTACAGTTACTTTGTTGATCAGAGGAACCCATGAAGGCTCCACCCCCCCCCCACTCTCCCACTAATTAGACCTAAAGTCATCTACTGTAAACTCACAGTGGCCTGATATTTCCACTTTCTCCATCGTTTCTGTTAACATTAAGCTAATTGGAGGTGGGACTCAAAGACAAACGAGCGGCTGCGCTCAGGAACAGCATGTTCCTCTTTATTAGGCCATGACTCCTGCTGCTATCAAGAGTATTTTTAATTCAACAGTCTGGCCCATGAATAGAAGTTTTATTTGCTCATCTTTAAATCAATTATTCCAGAAACAATGTCTGACTTGCAACTGTCAAACCTGTTCTGTGATGGTTCTATGCTGCTTGACAAAAGCTGTACAAACCTCCAGAAATGCAGCTCGAAGCCTTCGCACTTGTCCTTGCATTTCAAACAGGACGCTCCAGCGCCAAACTCGTGCCCGAGGGTCATCTGTAACCAGAGCACATGAGGGGGATTACAAGTGTTATCACAAGTGTTTTGTTTTGACTGCTCAACCACTGAAAGGAAATGCTGAGCTTCAGCATTTCAGCAGGGTCATAAAAATACACATTTCAAGACGCTGTTAGTTGCTCTTGGAGGAATTGCAAACTAATGAATAAGCTGTTCTGGTGCTGCACACTGTAGACCGACATCACATTGGGGATTCTCAGGGGCCCCACTTTTTGATGTTCAACTCTGGACTGCAAATGGTTTATAATAACATCTGGACGCACTATTCAGGATTAATAAACTAAATCATTTTTGACAATATAACCCTTGGGGGGGGGGGGGGGGGGGGGTTTGTTGTATTTAAAGTCACTGTAAGCCTTCACGCCAGAGTTCAGATGATTTGTGATCCAAGCAAAGCCGTTTTCTTTTTGCCTTTAGAAATATTTCAGCAACATTTCCAGTTTTCTGGCTGGTGACTCTGTGCTGCTCTTCTCTCCTTAACATTTGAATCCTTTCCCCTGGCTTCAGTGTCAAACAATGACCACCTTAAGCCATTACCGCTGTTTATGACCATATATGGCCAACTATTCAATGTTGTTGGAAGCCTTGTGGGATCCCAGCAGGCACCCCTTTTGTCAGAGAGATGTTTTTGACCCAAAAGACACTCACGACTGAGGAATGCAGACAGTGACTCCTGTTTTTTAACGGCAGAGTCGTGATGCCAATATTTTAACTTCCATTACATTTTCCAGAGTAGTGAGACTTCATCCCCCGAGAGGAGCCGAAGAATGGAGTTTAGCAGTGTGATCTGTTATGATGATTAAAGTGGCAAACACAATCTCAGTGAAGTAACACAAGCAACTTAAGATTCTTATACTTTCACTTTTGCAGGCAGCATGAACAGGAGTACATACATGGAGTACATTTCAGGAGTAAATGTTCAGCTCAGTTCATTCTAGTCACACAGTGAAGGATTGTCAAACTGGTCTTGAAAACAAAAATCTACTTTAATACAGTGAATCCAGTTAAAATCCAGGTTAAAAACCTTCTGCTCTTCCCTGACTTTGACTGAACCTTAAGCACACATTATTATCCACTTTCATCCTGATTTATTTCTTTAAAATGGATTATATAAAATCAAATATACTGTATGTTTTACACTCTTATGCTGCATTTTGTATAATGTTTTAATCCATTACATAAAGCACTAATATACGGAATGTGCTGCATAAATTCAATTACACTGCCTTTCAGTATGCTGATAAAAGCGGAGGCACATTGAACGCTGTTAAACAACATTCTGTAAACAAGAAATACATTTAAAAAAAGATTAGAAATCTGAGCAGAGATTCAACAGCAACTTTAAAAAACACATTGCAGTCAGACGCCTTAACTCTTCTCAGAGTGAACTACACACCTGCACTCCATCTCGCTAAATACCTCAAATGTAAAAGTAAGTGTTGGGATTTAAAGCAAACCAAGTTAAGTGGTCACTACTTGTAGAATTCTCTTTTTGGCTGAGGTCACTCAGTGTGTGTGACTTTCCTTGGAACACAGTTTCAGTCGATCAGTGACTTTGTATTATGACTAAGCCTGCAGGGTGATTAATTCTGGTGACAGCACTCTGCCAAGAGGTTGTTCAGACACAAAGTATACAGTTCAGGTCTGATGAGTCATATTCATGAGTCATTTGGTTGCAGCAGGCCTGAACTGCAGACCAGCGGCAGCTGTAAGGACGGTAGTCACGGGCTATGGAGCCCTTTTAATGTCAGCAGGCCACCTCCTCTGAGACCACGACATCTTGTTTCTGCAACATTAATAAGAAGCCAAAACACACATTTAAAACTCTTAAATTTGAATTGTTATTTGAGGTATGTCTACAGTATTTCATTCATAGTTTGTGCAACAAAATGCCTGCAGTTGCATTTCACAATACTAAATATCATGTAATATAACAACTCACACTCCTCTGACCAAAACTTCCTTCTTTTGAGTATCTGGGTGGGGTGAAGATTATGAATGTAGTCAAGTCAATTTTATTCATATAGCCCAAATCAAATGTTTGCCTCAGGGGCTTTACAATCTGTACAGCATACAACACCCTCTGTCCTAAGAACCAGCCAGAGCAACAGAGGAGGGATGCCTCTCCCAGGACGGCCAGAGATGCAATAGATGTTGTGTGTGCAGAATAGATTCACAATATATTCAGCTATCTCATATAATCAAAAATGTCACTTTTTGGAGACAGTTTTCGGTATTTATCTACAACACTATCACACCCTTTTGTTGCAGTTTTTTCCTCAAACGTCTTGCCTATTGCGACTTCAACAACCATTTAGGTGTTTAGAGAAGAACATGACTCAAAATGAGGTCAGAGCCTCAGAGAAGGACAACTTTAATTTAACAGAATTGCAGTGATGATGATTTTCCAGGCAGTAAACAGTACCCTCGTAGTCATAACTTATTACCTCAGCTGTCGTTTTGGAAGATTGCGTGAGCTTAATTGAGCACAATATTATCTAAACACATGGGTTGCTTCTCTTGAAAAGGGCAGTTACAGTTTGACAGTAATTACAGAAGCCTCTTGCTGACTGAGGCGCTCCCAGCAACCTGCAGCCGCTGCAGACTTATCTCCTCCAGGGATTAAAAGCAGATGTCAGACTGGGTCTGTCTGGGTCACCCAGCTGCTCGAATCCACTCTCTAGCAGCAGCTTACTGTATACACTGTATAAATGGGTTTCCTGCACTTTAATGGAGTTTGGACTACCTGACTAGCAACAAGGAAATTGATCTGCAAACAGGGTAGAGAATTGCCACCAGCCACATGAATACATTTCAGCTTTATAACAGGCTGGTGAATTCCTTCTCTGTAGCAAACAAAAAGAATCAAATAAGACCTTGTAGAAACACAGCTTGGTGATCTGGGAATAGTACACATTGTGGGTAGCAAAGTATACATTCGTTTTCATGCCATGCATGAAGTATGGGCATCATCATGTGCTTCAACTAATTTTAATTGACAGTGTGGAAACATACTGGTGTTTGGTACACACAGACCAATACAGACAAGATTTCTACTGTATTTTAATGTGACTTACGTTCAGTTAACTGAAGCCAAAGTCATGACAAATTAACGTTGCATCTTATTGAGTGATTGATGCTGCAGCTTCACTGCTTCACACATCACATGACTTTTTTTTTCCCAGAATACAGAACTTGATATCTTATAAGCACTACTGAGATTATATCTAAAATTCAGCAGCTGTATAATTCAAACAGCAACACTTACTCTTTGGTGAATTAACTTTTGCAACTGGTTTGCAATTTACTGTCACAATAATTTTGGCCCTCGAAAATAGAGTTGCTTTTGGTACAGAGCAATAGGCACTTACACTAAAACATCAATATTGTATAAACTAGAACTGTTTCGTGTACAATATCCATGCCGAACATTGCAATGACTTCTATTGTTTAGCTAAATAATTGGCAGTATGTTATAGAGCTTGTGAGTTTTGTTGATTCGCGGGTTGACCTTATGTTGTCAAAGTTTTAAACGCAGTTTGGCGTTAAGTGCTTTCAGATGGGAACACATTCTTAAAGGGAAGTAACTTCAGAAAGAAACGTACCAATCAACAGACAAGTGCTTGTTAATGTCTGTCAGCTAGCTATCGATGAGAAGTTAGCTGGTATATTTTATACACTTTAATTACCATTTAATCAAAGAAAACGCAACAAAAACATGACTCTGAAACACGTTAGAAATGAAAGCCGAGAGGCAAACGAGAACTTCTGCCTGTGAAACTGTAACTTTGGTCGCCACCTGCCCCGTGTTCGCAACACCTTTTCAGGGCGTTCCCCGGTCAGTCCGAGATACCGAGTACACCGGGGGGAAAGCTTACCTTCTTAACTTCCTTCTCTATCTCCATTTTTGTGTCTGTGAGCGCGGAGTTTAGTCGGTCCAGACGAAGCGAACAGAGGAACCGCCTCTAAAACAACTGTCAAACCCAAAGACTGATAGAAAACGGACCAGAATAGTGCAACAACCCGGTTCACACTCTGTTTTCTCCTCGGAGGTCCTGCTCCGCACATCCGTCAGGTTAAACAAAATCAACGCAGTCGTTTCCGGTCACTACTTTCAAAATAAAATCCGGGTTCGCAGGGTTTACAGGTAAAATACTAATAAAAATATGAATAGCAAATTCTAAAAAAAAGTTTCCAAAGACTAGAAATTCAAGTCACTACAAGATTCAGTGATGTTAAAGCTACTATGATGGTGTAATAGTTACACATTACATACGTTTGATCCACATAAAACTGACCACATGAATCAAATTAGTTTAAAGAAATAATTGTCTAGACATCTGCCATAACATCATAAAAATAGCACTGCTCCACAGTCAGAAACAGGAGTCCGCAGCTTAAAAAATGTGCAATGAAAAACAATACAAATGAACATTGCATTTATGGAGGAGCAGAAATACAGTTGAGTTGCGACCATTTTTGCCTTTTATTTTGAAGATACAGTTTCCTCACTTCCGGTGACATGTTTACGTGCTCTCTCTAGCTTGACGGGACTTTCACGCTGGAGGTCCCGTTCACTTTTCATTGATTTTTAAGGCGGCACTTCCGCTATGATAGATCTTCATCTTCACCAATAGGAATAGGAAACGGGGACACTCCAGCGCAGGACGACCAATCAGAGAGCAGCAGGGGCGTCTTCTTGTCATAACAAAGGATAATATGATAGTAATTTGACAGATTCAACCTTCTGTAATTCTGATTCTAAATGCACTCCTTTGTCTTCAAGAGTTTCCTTTTTATTATCAGTATCGTGACGTTTTGAGTTTTTTTAAAAAAAAAAAAAGCATGTTAGAAATATGTCCTTAAATGTGGTGAAATTTGTCTTTGTTTAAAAAAGACATACATTTTTGAATGCAGTAGTACACATTGGAATAAGCCTTGGACACACACACACACACACACACGGAGACACAAACCACAGCTGGTTTGTTTTGTTTGTTTGTGTTATCTGATGTTTGGTGGTTCGTACTGAGACGCCTATCAAACAGCTGCAACGTTGCCTCAGTGACAGGAAACAATGTGGTTAGCAACTTCCTCTGTGAACTGCTGCTGGCCTTTTCATAGGAAACAACACTATCACACCCTGACAGGTCAGAGGGAACCGGGTTTGATGAGTGTGGATGCTGTTTTTCAGCAACACTCTGCTTCACTGTGATGTCTGATCTATGTCGTCTGGTATGAACATCTGTAATACAATAGCATCTGTAATAGCGTCTATAAACTGTCAGGCAGATGTTTTCCCCCTTTCCCAGAGATGTCGTCATTTCTTCTGCTGCGTCCAAAATTGAATACAACCTCAACATGTGTTATGAACCTGGACAGGGTTATTTAGAAAGTGGGCAGATGAATTAAAGGGCATTTTAAAGTTACACTTAACATCAATGATATGATGCCTAAAAATACACCCACCTTATCAGCTTGAATAACACAAAGCGTGGCTGCAGCTGTATGAGTGTACTGACAGCAGACACTGTGGATTTCCATCATTTGACAGGCTGTGCAGTCAGGAAGTCTTTTCCACAAATTAAAAACAGAAAGGTAAAATCTGTACTTTTCAGATGAACATATTATTATTTTATCGATCTGTATGATGGAGGTTGGTATAACAAGAAAAGTGCCATGGTCTTCATGTGCTGATTTAGAAATGTTGATAAGTATTTTTTTCTCCTCACACCTGTCAGGTGACAGTGCTCACTGGTGGCTGTAGGTGGCACCTTAGGCCAGATCTGAAAATGTATCTGGGTGTACAAAGCTCAACTACAGGGATTCACATCACATCCCCTACCATCACGTATCCTTCAACCATAACTACAATATTTCCCTATATTGTTTTCACATAAAAACAAGTAGTGCTGGTGTTTTTTGTCCAGCAGATCAACAAAACACTTCATGGGTCATTCTGGAGCTCACTGAGCATCTATTTCTATGAGATATGTAGTGAGGACTTGTTCAATCACACACTCACACAGTGAACATCAGAATCAGAAATCAGGGAAACTGTACAGTACCGGTGCTCCCATTCAAGAGTAGAAAGCAGCGTACATTTAGAAATAAAAGTATGTACAAAATATAAAAAATATAAAATAAAATATACACATTTACAATATTTAAGTGAAAAATAAAAGTAAGAAATATATACAATAGCTATGTATATGTATATATATGTATTGCACTATTGTGTATGACTATATATGTATTGCACTGACATTTAAGAAATAAAGGAATAAAGGAGAAAAGTAAGAACACAAGCAGCAGCGACTGTAACAGGTTGCATGCGCACTACAAGACTTCATGGTGCTGCATTATGCCTCACATGTTGCTGGTGAAGCCGGGACCTCTCGCACCGTAAGTGAAAATCATATTCCTACACCAACGAGATACAATAATTTGGAGGATGCGGGCATCGATCCCGCTACCTCTCGCATGCTAAGCGAGCGCTCTACCATTTGAGCTAATCCCCCGTTAGACCTACTGTCGGCTATTTGCGGTGGTGTTTGACTCCATCCCTTTGATAAATAATGTGCTTTTTCACACATTTACCAACAGCAAAACAATAAAAGACTTTCCCAATCATTAGATTCTCCATCATTTTTGCCAATATCCTAGTTTTAATGTTTTAAACTTATGGATTGCACATTTAAAGCATAACTGTGGTCACTTTCAAGCTGGACCATATTTACCACCATTGTTCATCCAACAAAATAGTATTACTAAAACCTGAGCCTAGATATAATTCAGCCAAAATCAGTAGCAATTATATCATGGCATCTATTAACTGCTTCTGTCAAAATATTAGTTGTTACGTCCCAGAAAACAGTATATAATTACCTCGCTGTGTATCACGAGGGACATACAGAAGTGACTACCCTTCTCATGCAACAAATATTTCTTGACCACACGTTTCAACAGAAAAGAAGACATCAAAGTGAGGAAGTTACATATTCTCAAAATGCTGTTTCACTGTCACAGAAACATTCAGACACGTCTGTAGCTGATGTCTTCAGGAGCTCAGTGTCCTTCAGCAGGACACTTCAGCAGGACACATGGATGTGGACGAGCACACTGTCTGCTTCACTGTAAGTCTCTGTGAATCAGGAACCTTCCAGCAGGTGTTTTCCACACCTGACTCCGTCTCGGGTTCTGTCTCTTTACTTTTCCTCTGCGATGTCCTTATCAGCTGGGTTGCATAACACAAACTTGCAGATTCTGGGACATGTACAGTGGAGAGAAGTCGAAGAAGTGAGTAATGTAAAGGATTTTTACTTTACTATCATGTGAACTGGCTTTAAATAATTACATTCTCAAACGTGTGGTCAATATTTTGTGTTAAGGACATAAGAAGGGATCTATATGAGGAAATCATTGGATTTTAGTGTCATTCAGAAATGCTGAAAACCTTATCTGATGTCCATTGTTCAATGTTTAAACATTCCCGATGACTATACCCACTAAAATGTGATGGTTTTAGAAGAAGAAGACAAAAGCTGAGTGTTGCTTTGCTACAGGTTTCCTGTTTGTTAGTGCTGATGTCACATTTTGTTTGGCAGATGTCTCATGAAACCCTGCGAAAGCACCAGATGTGAATTTTTGCACTCTGACATCTCAAGTTGTCTGGAAGTGTTTCTCTGCTAACATGTACAGCTCACAGTACATGTATACCAGCAGCTGGTTTAAATTGAGCTCATTGAAGCTGCAGTCTTGCCCCAACAGTAACAAAGAGGAAGCTGAAATACACAGTAGACGGCCGCGGCTTCCTGTTGAGCAGCGAGATTCCATCTTGAGCTGTAAACTGAATTTAGACCAGCACTTCATGCCAAAACTGATAGTGGACGATGACGTACTATTGTTTCATTGTATTGTCTCTTCATTTTCTGTAGAAACTGTAGTTATTCACATAATAACAGGAAAAAGTGACGAGGACACATTATTGAGATAAAGACATATTGTGTGAATGTCACATGACATGAAACAAACAGAATCAATACAAAAGTAAGGGCCACATTGACTGAGTTGATTGGGTTGGGTTGTTAAATAAGAAATGACAGCCAGCTGTTATGTATATAAAATATATGAAATGTTCTTTAGTTCCAGCCCCTCAAATGTGAGTTGTTTTTTTTTACTGCTTTTCTCTGTTTTATGTCATCGTAAACTGAATACATTTTGAGTTTTGGACAAAGCAAGAACTTTGGCCTGTAAACTTGTGAGGGTAGGGTGACATCTTAAAGACTAAACGGTGAAACAATTCAGCCAAAAATAACTGACAGATGAATTGATAAAAACTAAACTTCAGCCCCGGTTTTTACTCTTTATGAGTCTTTATTGTGCTCTAAATCTAGTTGTGTGTATAACATGTATATGTAATTAAGCCCTTGAACAACCTTATTCTTACTTTGTAAACTGAACACAACTGCGTTCATGTCAAACACACATGACATCATCTCTAGGCTAGCGTGGGAAAGGGACCAGCCGCTGACAACGCCTCCATCACCTTAAGCAAGGTCGTGGTTTGGACACATGACCTGACGCACTCAGCCATA
Source organism: Enoplosus armatus (assembly GCF_043641665.1). NCBI lineage: Eukaryota > Metazoa > Chordata > Actinopteri > Centrarchiformes > Enoplosidae > Enoplosus > Enoplosus armatus. The sequence continues at coordinate 3,635,753 of NC_092185.1, read as the reverse complement.
AAAGCCTGTGTTCTGCCCTGCCAGGTTCACACTGTTGGGCATGATGAGGGGGCTGCTCGTACTCACCGCGCTGGTTGTGGCCGTACTCGGCAAGGAGACCTTTGAGGGGTAAGTGGGCCGGCCAGAGCCTCTCACTGCTGTGTAGGGTGAACCTGATCTGTGTATGTGTGCATAAATGGGAAATGATAATGAATCAATATGTATTGCCTATAGCAACACTTCTCTGTTTATTGTCCCTTTTTTAACTGAATGCATCCAGTTGATGCCCGCCAATAAAAACTGGTTCAGATACCTGAAGTGATCATTCCACTTTCACAATAAATGCAACAGCTTTTATTTTTCTGAGGAAGTTTACCATCACAGTACGCAATGCACACACAATGCACACTGTGACTCTTTAAAGGGTCACCCAAAATTACCCTTAGTGGTTTGTGTCTGGTTTGAATTTTCAACAAAAACCTTTAAAGATACACTGAGTTTCATCATCATGCTAGAATCTTTCCCTCTCACCGACCTCCGCAATCTCTTCCTTTATTGCTGCTAATGATTTTTAAAAGCGTGCAAAGGGTGTTATAACCAATTAATATTTAGTGTCAGGTATTTGCACTGGTGGAACATTTTATCTGAAAAGACAGATCAATGCGCCATCCGTCGAGAGACAGCTGAACTCACTCATGGTGGTTAAACCATGGACATTTGGACATGGTTTGTGTCAACTTCTGCATACGCAAAACCAGCCAGCCTTAACCCATAAATCTTACTTCACCCGTTTGCCAACGTCTCTCTGGGTGTCCACTGTAGGATCTCTGAGTTGAGCAAAAGGATGTAAAACATTGTGGTTCTCTTCTTGCAGGCATCAGGTGCTTCGCATTGTTGCGAAGGATGAGGTCCAGCTGTCTCTTATCAAGGACATGGAGGACATGATTGAGTTCGAGGTCATTTATCATCCACAATCACTTAAAATAAATTCAAAAGAACAAAGCTTCATACCTCTCTGGTCCAAGCACTTAGTGAATACATTGAAATTTGGTTGGACTTCATTTGTTGTATGATATCTTTTTCTTTCAGCTGGACTTCTGGATGGGGGTGACTGATGTGGCCTCTCCTGTGGATGTCAGAGTTCCCTTCCACAGCCTGCAGTCTGTCAAAATTTACCTGGAGACACAGGACATTGAGTACTCCATCATGATTGAAGACCTGCAGGTAAGAGACCTGCAAACAGCCCGGATTCTCAAGACCAGGCTTCTACAGCAGCAACTATTTAATAGTAACTGAATTTATTGCATTTGGTTTTTCAGAAGTTTGAGTTGATTCTCGGCCAATCTGAGTGAATAATGGATTTTTTTTAAATAAACTTGTTGACCTCTAACTCCGATATGATGATGTCATTGTCCTGCAGGTGATGCTGGATGAAGAGCAGGAGGAGATGGAGTCGGCTGCTCGTGTCGCTGAGCCCAGAAACACCGACAGCTTCGACTTCGCCAGGTACCACAGCCTCAGCGAGGTTAGTACACAGTAAAAGCATTATCACCATGTTATTCATACATTAGATATTAATCATTTGCTGTAGTGTCTGGTATAAACATGGATGGATGTTTTGATTATGTTGAACAAATAAAGACCTTTTTGAGTCCCTATTTTACTAATAACATGCTTTTTTTTTTTTTGTAAAGTCAAGTGTACCAATTGACTTATCCCTTAAATGTGTCAATATCCCTGTAACTACTATAGTTTCACAAAAGTCAATCCATCCACGGTCTGATGAAGCCAACAGAATCTGCAAAGAAGCAATTCTAAGATCCCCAAACCAGACACTCTCCTCCCCCCAGCTGCGCCTTGAGGTCCCATTCATGAAAATCACAAACAGAATCGGTGACAAGGGACAACACCCCCTGAAAAAATGTTGGACTTCCTGTAAGAATATGGACACAGCTCTCACTCCAGTTATATAAGGACCAGATGACTTGTAGCTCCCACAGTTCTCCCCACGAGACTCCCCGTGGGATGCGATTGTGAGCCTTCTCCAAGTCCACAAATCACATTGATTATTATGTTGTAACCAAAAATCATAGCAATACACAACTGATATAAACTCACTCAAGACAGTCAGTGCTATGGAGAATGATTTCATCAACCGAGACTCGTGAATAAAGACCAGGATTTTGTCTTTATTTTAGATCTACAGTTTCCAGGACATGCTGGTGGCCGAGAATCCTAACATGGTCAGCAAGATCGTGATCGGTCAGAGCTACGAGGGTCGTCCCCTGAATGTGCTCAAGGTAAATAAAACAAAGAAGCAGATGAAGACTATGTTTATAAAAAATAATTTAACATCTGAAGTATGTTTACTCATTTATTCTTTGCATGGACTTTTGTTGGACTGCTCCTTCCTTTTGCTGTGTCTTAGTTCAGCACCGGTGGAACCAACCGTCCCGCCATCTGGATCGACACTGGAATCCATTCCAGAGAGTGGGTCACTCAGGCCAGTGGCACCTGGTTTGCTAAAAAGGTGCTTTGGTAATTCACACTTTATTTTTGGTCTGTCTCCGCTGCAACTTCTGACCACTAACCTGCAGCACTTTTTTATTGTGTTCTCTACATTTCTGGGGAGTAGATTGTGACTGATTATGGACGTGACCCCGCTGTCACCGCCATCCTCAACAAGATGGACATCTTCCTGGAGACTGTGACCAATCCTGATGGCTACTACTACACCCACACCAAGGCGAGTTAGCTAGAACTAACCTTTAGAATCATTTCCTACCACAATGAATATTGACAATGTTCCTTCATGGTGTCTTTTAACGGCTTCTACAGGGTTTCTCAACCCTGTTTAGGTTCCAAAGTTGTCATGACGGACATATTACGGACAATTAGTTGTCTAATTCTCATGTGAATTTGAACATGGCTTATGTTTCCTATTCCGTTTTCAAGGACATGAGTACAAACAAGTTCAATTAATGAGTTGTATACTGTAGAGGATACTAGAACCTTTCCGGGGTTGGAAATGAGTGGACAGGATGATACAACACATCTAATGTTAATGTGTCTGTCTCAATCAAAGAAACCGTAGATAAATAAATCAGGAGTTACGTAAACAGAAAAGAAGGTATGAACCCAAATGACAAATGTGACAAATTGTGATGAGTTTTACTCACGTTGATACTGATGTTTCCAGAACCGTATGTGGCGTAAGACCAGGAAGCCCAACACCGGCTCCAGCTGTATGGGAGTCGATCCCAACAGGAACTGGGATGCTGGTTTTGGAGGTAACGTCTTTCCAAGGCACCACATGTCATTCTGAAGACTCATTTTTTAAAACTCCAAACCTATCGTCTAAAGCAGTGGTTCCCAACCTGGGGGTCCCGACCCCCATCATGGGTTGCCAAAACTCCACGGGGGGTCGTGAAGCCCTCTTGATTTTAAGGGTGTAAGAATTTTTTTGTATATAAAATATAATATACATGCATTTAATTTAATTTCTGTGATGAAGACAGCTAAAGTTAAGGGTTATTGTAGACATTTATATCTTAATTTATTTATTACAAAGCCAGGCTGCTTGGACTATTAAAACGTATGTATGAAACTGAAATTAAAAGAAAACCATCTATCTACAGACGTAGAATTGAGTTCCTAAAAATATATGGAAAACCGTCTGATACATACACAAACTTCCTGCAGGTATTAAGTTATTAAGTAATTCTTCTGTGCTGTTATTTAGTTATTTTATGTAATGAATATAATGAAATATACATAAAGATATTTCAAAAGACGTAGGCTACTTTCCCCCTTTTTTTTATAATAGCATGCAGGTGGCTGCAAGGGTGTTTATAGGCAGCAGTGGCGTCCATTTTGTTGCCGTTTCTCTGACTCTATTGTCATCCCTGTGTAGGACCTGGTGCCAGCGGCAACCCCTGCTCTGAGACCTACCGTGGACCCAGGGCTCACTCTGAGTCTGAGGTCAAGTCCATTGTGGACTTTGTGAAGTCCCATGGTAACTTCAAGGCCTTTGTCTCCATCCATTCCTACTCCCAGATGCTCCTGTATCCCTACGGCTACACCAGGACTCCAGTCAAGGACCAAACTGAGCTGGTAAAAATCACAGTCCTTGCCTTTTATGACCTCTTTACCCAGAACATTTTTGTCTTTCATGATCAAACTGGGAAAAACTGATTGTAGATCTCTTCTCTGGGCTCATCAGTTTTGATGTGCCTGTGAAGGTTTGCTGGATTATGTCAGAAATATAATATATGAGGAATGTGATCATGGTGATCTCTTCCCACAGCACAGTCTGGCTAAGAAGGCTATCACTGACCTGGCCTCCCTGTACGGTACTCGCTACAGATACGGCAGCATCATCAACACCATCTGTAAGTTTCTGCAAGACTGCATATAATATAAATTATATAGAGAATATAGTACTTTAATCCCTTATTTAACATGATAATGACACATATTACTTATTCATTATTTACTGCTTTTAAAGCTTTGAAATTGGGTCATAAATCCTTATACAGTAGTAACACATCAGCAACTGTTAGGAAGGTATGTATTTTTTCCTACTACCACCAGGGGACACCAAAGTCAGAAATATTTAAATTCTACATTCTGGTTTTAACAGTGAAATAAACTCTACCCATCAGAAGATTGTAGTAATTGCACATTAAGAAATCAGATTCTGACAGCCTCCATTATGGCTGCCACCTGAAATACCCTGAGCAATGTACCTGTTTCAATTGTAGACCAAGCTAGCGGTGGCACCATTGACTGGACCTACAACCAGGGTATCAAGTACTCCTACACCTTTGAGCTGAGGGACACTGGCCGCTACGGCTTCATCCTGCCAGCCAATCAGATCATCCCCACTGCCAAGGAGACTTGGCTGGCTCTGATGGCTATCATGGATCACACCTTCAAGAACCCCTACTAATGTGTGTGTGTGAGTGTGTGTAAATGTCATCTTTAAGACCAATATCACCATCATCAGCATCCTTCATGGCTCTGTAGACATAGTGAAAACCACAAACAGACAAATAAATGAGAACACTGGAAAACTGCTGTTTCCATGTCTGATCTTAAAGCCTTTTAAATTGGACGCACATAATGTTTGCTCTTCTGCATTACCATAAATAGATAAATACATAGCGAACATTTGGGCACTGAGTGAAACTTCATTTCTGTTGTGTTTAATCCCAATGTATTTCTTCCTATCTCATCCTGATCCTGTCACATTTTGTACTAATCTTAGTTTGTGTTTTCACTCTGGGCTGCTGGGATATTTAAATGTGTCCTTTTCTCATCCAGTGAACTACAACAGCAGATTATTCAAGTAGATTTAATCAAAAGTTATAGAACAAATTAAATCATGTAGCCACTTTTGCTATCTGTACTTTCACAACTGCCTTGTTAGGACAAGGAAACACTTCTGATACAGCAAACAATTATACACTTTATTTGACATTCAGAGTAGTCCATATTTTCATTAAAAGCACTTCATAGGAGACTGCGTGAGTGTATTTAGGGAAAGTTGACCAAGAACCATGCAAGTCACAACCATGCCAACAAAACAAAAGGCCACAAATTAGCAATACTGTTTTTCAAATGCACCTGTGGGTACTGAAGTGCTGCTTGTAAGTTTGTTACAGCCATGACAAAATGCCTGCACACACACACACACACACACAGTCACATCAGTCAAGTAACAGCATACGCGGATAAAGAAGTTGCACATCTGTCAGTTTAGGAATCACAATAAGACATCGTGAACAATATGGAGAAGAGTACAAAAATACAGAAAACGTTTTGTTAATTTTGCAAAATGGATCAAGCTCTGTAACATTATTTATATAAATTACATCTTATGTAATACATAGATTCCCAGCATACCCTTCATGTCTTATCAACATTCAATTATTCTGTCTACAGCAAAACATTTTATTTTGGTGGCTGTCATACTGATGGAGCTGGTTTTGGACACAAGAGCTAATCTGTACAGGTTCATCAACTGGTGAAAAATGGATGAGAAGAGTGTTACATGAAAAATTAATCTGAGTGCAAAAAGATCCGTCAGCTTTCAGGCAAATATTCAAATATTTATGAAATACAAAGAAAATAACATTAAGGGGAAAATGCTACAGTCTGACTTTAATCTCCAGAGGAGAAGATGAAGAGTGCAACATTACACTGGTTACCGAGGAGTCTGACATAACTTTGTTCTGTAAATGTCACACTGTTGTCTTAATTAGAGTTTAAATTATTTGGTCATCGTTTTAATTACTTTCCAAATAATCCTCCAGTATCGTGGAGGATTATTTTGCAGAGCAAAGGTGTGTTTCTTTACAGTTATGGTGCGGAGACATGTGACCTGAAATAAATGGACTTTGTGTTGGAGGTATGTTTGTTTCTGTTTATCTGTGTGGTTAAGGTGGGGTGGTGTTATTTCCAGGGTCTACTGCTCTGAACCCGGGCGCTGTCCCTCCCAGCTGCAGAGGAACTCTGTTGACTCCGAGCGCTGGACGCTTTAGACTGGGAGCTGCTGGTCGACATGCGGCTGGACATGCGGCCTGCGGTGAACACACATGCAAACAATACTGAAGGGTGGCGAAGTGATGAGACGGGGCAAAAGAACACGAGAGTCTAACTAGGTGAAATCTCTTAAGTTTGATTCATGACTCTCAATCTCCTTGATAACAGAATTTCATGAAGCAACAATATTTGATCACAATCAGGAGGATCACTCTGAACTATCCCAGCAACATTACAGACCAGTCTTATCTAGACGGTAATGCTTTCTTTTACTGGTCTCATATTTTCCTATAATTCCCTAGAAAGGCATGCAACTTCAAATTCATGAGAAAGTTTCTCAAAGTGATTATGTAATATGGTATCAATTAAAAAAATGGAAAATGGGGAAAAAAAGAATGGCGGAAGTGTCCAATTGATGCACTTTCAATGAATTCAATCCAATTAATTGTTAGTCTTTGTGCACAGCAGGTCAGCTCGAGCATACAATCCATCACATGTGGAGAACAATGTTTCCAATAATTCATGAATTTACTTGTTTGAATTGAGTAGTTTTTTCAAGGAAAATTTCAATTCCTCTGGAAATCAACAGCTGCTAAAATCACAACTGACAGAAATAACTGAGGAACTTTGCCTCTATTCTCTCTCCATACTTGGTACCAAATTTCCACCAAGGGAAATTTTATTTCTTTTAGAAATGATCTTACTGTTGCAGTTACTGGGGATGAGTATCTCCTCCAGCTCCTCCTGGACTCTGGTCAGCTCGTCCGATGTAAACCGCCACCTCTTCTCTGCTGCCTGCGACGGCTGCTGCGGCGCAGAGCTCTTCTTCGCCTTCGATGCTGTGGGAGAGGACAGGCAAGAGGTGGGGAGGGAGCCCGTCGTCAGCCCTTCTGGAAGTTTCTGCGCGATGACCTTGAGACCTGGGAGAGGGCAGCAGAGTGGGACGAAATACAAACATGGAATTTGCAACAGTGCTGGCTTGAAATATTCTATCGTTTTTTTTTTAAGATTAGTTTGACATTACGGAAGCAACATGCATGTTGCATGACTTGACTAACTTTAAATTATGTCACATTCAGTTTCATCACATTTTCGGTCAACTAGTTTCAAAGTGGAAATTTTAAGCAGCATCATGGACATTTATTTCTCCTCAAAATCCTTTCCTGGGATACTCCATCAGTCAGATGCACAAACATTAGCTCTAGCCCCCCTCATAGCTACAACAGTGATATATATATATGATACATGAGATGCAACTTCACAGTGGATTAGATAACTAGACAACTTGAGCGATACCTTACCTCCCGACAGCATAAACAGATTCTCAAATCCTCGTTCACACATGGTGGTGGCTGCCTGGCTGGCTATCCTCTCATCCTCATCATACACGATGATGATCTTCCCTGCTGCATTTTTCTTCACAGTTTGTGGGTTAAGTTCAATGTCAGGAGTCAATAGTCCATTGCAACTGTGTTTCAAAAAGTCTTGACATCGATGCTGTTACATGTTGAAGGATACATATTCCAGCACTTCTCTGGTGTAGGGGTTCATTGTTCGGGATAGCATGGCAACGGGGAAACTGTGTGCTGTAGAAGAGAGAGATTAAAACAACGATACACATTTTTGGCATAAGAAGCTTGAGGACCTAGCTTCATGTTCTTGCCACCCACCGCTGATGATGTGGCAGCGGTCGTATTGGTCACGGTCCCGTACGTCCAGCAGCAGGTACGGACAGTCGGGGTAGGGTCTGTCAGCCGGCTCGGGGCTGAACACAGACTCATTCTCCATCTTCTGATTGTTCCTGTCGAGGTTCAACTCTCCCACACCGCTGATAACACTGCGCAAGGTAAAAGGTTAAAGGCTAAAGGCTGCAATGCCTGTCACAGACTGTGTCAAGAATACAGGACTATATGTAATGTGTTTTAATACATTTATCCATACATTTTTTTTTGGACAACTTATGTTATTATTTTCTTTTAAAATACATATTTTTCAGTACAGGACAGTACTGATTTTGTTTCTTAAAGCGGAGGTTGATCTGGAAACGTTTTGAACCAGTTAATGTGAAACCAGAGCCGAAAGGAAAAAGACTCACTGCAGCAAAAGTAAGTGTGGAGCTGAGCCAAACAACTCTGTAGAAGCACACCACTTTCCCCCTTGTGTAGGTTTGCCCCAGCACTGCCCTACTTTCTCTCTCCATCTGTCCTCCCCACAAGGTGAAGGTGACCAAAAAGCTCTGTCATTACAGAGGCCCAGTCTGTGGCCCCCAGAGAGACCACAGATAGAGTTTCACTCCTGGGGTTCCTGTTCAAGCTGGAGAAGTGAGAGGAGGGGACGCTAAGAACATATTGAGGGAGGTTATTTTGTGGTATACACGAGGGTGGGGGTGCGGGATAGGCATCTGCTGCTTTTTGTCTTAAGGGACAAAAAGTGGAAAAGGCTATGCATGTTTATGAGAGTGGCAGCTGCCCTCCCTCTCCATGCTGGCTGCCGCTGTATTTACATTGAAAACAATGGAGGCAGCGGTGTCAACTGTACTCTACACCAGAGACAGTTCTCTGCAGTGCAAACGCACACTTAAGTACTTGTCTTCATAATTATACGAGGTGCTTTGCATAAAGATTGTCCAGCAAACCATTAGTAATATGGTGTGTTGTGTAGAGGCTTTACAGGGTGCTGATCTGCACAGTACCTGAGCAGCGTTGACCTGGCAGAGTAGCAGATTTCCCTGGAGTCTCCTGCATCCTGGTGATATGAATGAGGTGACGCCTGTGGGGAGCCATTGGTGTGTTCAGACAGACACTCTAGGTCTGCATCAGACGCCACTGACAGACCATCTGCAATCAGCAGGAGTGGGAAATCAACAGACTGTCACCTACAGTACAGTTACAGACTTAAATCCATTTAACATGCTGTACATTACAGTATAACATGTACAAGTAATGTTATTGGCCCAAGTTAAATTTGTTTTATAATGATAATGACTCATTTGGTATGAAGCTGGAGACGAATAAAGTTTCACAGTGTTAAGTGAATAAGTAATTTTGCGTTACCTTCTGGGCCGTGTGATTCACCGTCATCACTTTCATTCAGGTCTGATACGGAGGCTACCTGAAGTATCTGGTGTGAAAAACAAGTTTGGAAATGAAAGATGCTTGTACTAGGAAGAAAAACTGCAAAGAAACTGGAAGTAAAAGTGCAAAGACAATGAAACATTCAAACATAAAAGCCAAACATCACTTTCAAAGTTTAACAATCCCGGTGCTGATTTGTGAGTGCAGTTTTCACGGGCCAATCAGAGAAGCTGATACTGCGTCACTTCTCCTTCAGAACAGTTGATTATGATATGGCTAGCTAAAAGTGCAAAGAGAATGGTATCCTGGAGTCTGTCAATTAATAAGCACCGTAAATGGATCAGACTTTCGCGATACATTCATTCTGTCATCTCCAAAATATAGGCCACGAAAGTAACAGTTGGCTGGATTTTCCATTGAGTACGACATAAATCATGCAGGACATTACAGTGTTGCAAGGAAACAAACACTAATGCTTACCAATTGTGCAAACGTGGTCACCTTTAACCGCTTGAAGATTTCATCTTTTCGATACCTGTAATCTGAAAAACAAACAAAAGAACAAATACTAAGAAACGTTATAGGAGGAAGATACTAACTTTGCGCATTCAGTCAAAAAGTCAAACCACTGGTCTAATCACTTTGATGGATAATTGCATAATCTAGTAAAACAACTGTGATAATTACTTTAGCCAATGCAGGCAGCCTCACCTGGGTCTTGCACTACCTTCCTCTCCTCATCCCCCTCTAATGCTTCACTAAACCTCGGCTCTACCCTCTCCGTTCCCATGCTACCTTCCAGCCAAAGCTGCCACTACTACACCCAAATCAGGCTGCTCACACAGATTTATCTGTGCTATTGATACTGGTATTATCCACAGAGTGACCTCACTAGCTCACACTTTCACAAAGACCCCTGCTGGCACCAGACCAGCATGTCCCCACAGTCGGTGTCCAGTCACATAGAGGAATAATTGTGGACAGCAGTACAATCCTCCATTGGAGAGTGAAGGAATCAGTGTCACTTATCCCTGAGAAATCAACGGACGTGTCAACACAAAATGTCCATGGCCCACAAAGACTTATTTAACTTGGAAATATCAGTGGGTTAGAACTTCTCCGGTTTACCTCTTGAAGTAGACAGACAAACAGAGAAGAGAAACCCACAGATCCTTGGGGAAATTAAGTGCCAAGTTGGCAAATCTTACCTTAAGTGTACAGCAAATAGTTCTCATCCATCCACATTACATTACATTAAGAAAAAGACCCGTAGGAGGGCTTATTTTGCTGTAATTGGATCATGTGTGAGTTTCACACAATCCTGCCAAACTGGGCTATTTGATCCACCTACGCACATTTAGGCATGGAAAGTGTCTACAAGACACCAATGGACTGAACTAATGTCATGGGTCCAACAGTGTCGGGCAGCAATCTAGTAGCCCAGTGGACAGAGGCACTACTCTTTTCTTACTGGGTCAAACCTGTGATCCAAGCTGCTACATGTGTCCTTGTTATAAGTCCTTTACGAAGACGTTGAAGCTTATCCTATTTATAAAGGAACCCACTGTGAATTGTGAATCTCAGACAAGTAAGTTAAAATTTAAAGACTTGGAAATGGTGGTTTGGTAATACGAAAAATCCAGTCATCTTTATATACCTGTTTCAAAGATATCCCATAATCAATAATAATCTTCCTGCTGATTCAAGTGTAAAGTTTACGTTTTCGTCGTGACTATTCTGAAAAATACAGTGGAAATGAAACCTTTTTTCTCCAGAAGCTGGATTTAAGAAGTGACAAAACGCCAGACAAAACATAAAACATCTGAGATGTATGAGTGCATCAAACAAAGTGCATATGGTAAAGTAGAAAGATAAAAACATGATAAACATATGTACAATTACTTGCCAGGACTGATTCCTCTTCAAATGAGTTACTCACTTTTTTTAATCTCCTCCAGTTTTTCCATATACTTTGTTAGGCTGCATCCTATTATATAAAAACGACAGTAACATTCTTAACAAAGAGGCAGAAAGAGCATTAGCAATGAATTATTTTAGTCATAACAAATGGCACTCGTTTATAACATTGTACATCTGTACATGGGCAAGATACCTGTGTCCAGCCTTGTTTTGACATGTTGATACTTAGCGTTTTTAGGTATCCTTTTTTTCATGTACTAGAAAGAAAAGACAACAATAGGTTTTTGTTAGCTGTATGACCAAATAGAAAAGTTCACTGGGTGGCAGCTAACGATAGTTAAGCTAGCCTGTGAGTATGGGAGCTTTTAGAAACGTCATAATTCTTACAGGTGCATTGCCGTTGATATGGTAACTTAACACTGAACATAGCTAACTAGCTAGCTTGCTAGGATAGCTACACTTGTTTTCCTTGGCCCACGCTGTATTCACAGTACAATATATTATCAATATTGCAATATTACCAGTTAGCGGATAAATAAAATAAGTAATGCTGTCATTTAATCAACATTACCTCCACACTGCCGATGCCCCGATTGAGCGACATCTTTTCAAACATAAATGCCAAACATCAATTTCCAAGTTTAACAATCTCGGCGCTGATTTGTCAGTGTAGTTTCACGGGCCAATCAGAGAAGCTGATACTGCGTCACTTCTCCTTCGGAGCAGTTTCTTGTGATATCGCTGGCTAGTTGCTTAGCAGCGGAAGACGCTCCACCTTAATGACATGCTGCATTCACGACACATAGAAATAACCGTTACGTTTTTGAGTTATAACAATGCAAGCAGCATTGAATCGCAACACTTTGGCGGTGTTCACACATTATACCCTTGATCGCTAAAAGTCACCAAGCACTTACGTAATATTCATGTTTTGTTCTGTTTATTTTGTTTATATTTAATGTCCACTGTTTTTGGCTGCGGACCTGTCGTTCTGAATCAGTATGGAGAGCCTTGATTAATTCAATGTACAGCCAAACTCTGAATTCCCCAGTAGGCCGCCATTCGTATTTACAAATTGATGTAAATTAATTTTACAAGTTTTATTTTCAAGTTGTGAATGAATGCAACACCACTCTCTTACTTGCCACAAGATCAAGCAGCAGGTGGCTAGGCGTTTAGCTGTAGAAATAACGGGTGTTCTTTTGCTGCTTGGGCAAACAAAAAAACAAGAACTCTGTTTTCAATTAGAGTTCATAAAATTCAACATAAAAGGTCGCTAAAAGACAGTCGAACAGAACGCCGCATTATCTGAGTTCGACAGGTCAGGTCTGAGACAGTTGCCGAAGGCGCACTGTTTGACAGTCATGGAAGTAACGTTACAGAGCAGCGGGGCGGTTCAACTTTCCCTCTGACAACATTAGCTCTTTTAGCAAATGCCCACAATGGCGTCTGTTTTGGTAAGTATATTTGTTAACACTTTCCTAAAGGCTACTACTTTGATAACATACACTGGTGCTCGTGTTAGCTGAGTCGGCAAGTTCGCTAGCTGCTTCTCTGCTAAGAGGATTTGTTGAGTGGGGCTGTCAAACACACCCTGGGTCCCCTCTGTTAGTTATAACATAATAGATTTGCTTGTTGCTAAATAACGTTCTTCAGCTCTTGGTGTTCTTGCTAATGTGTCTTTACTGCCTCCCCTAAAGGCAACCATGCTGTCGGTGCTCTGTAGGGAGCTCCTGCCCGGTCCTCCACTACTAGCAACAGCCTAGACTTCCGTCTATAGAGCTCTTTCACTATTGTATTTTCAGTGTTCTGACAGAGAAAGTGAAGTGAGTTGATGTAGTAGGGTTTAGTTTGAAGTTCTGTTTGGGAAAACTGCCTCCTTCACAGCACCATATCCAAATTCTTGTGAAACAGAAAAAAAGAGCAAACTAATGCTTAGTTATAACTACAGAGGAAATGCAGTTTTCCCTGACTGACTGTGTATTGTCATTGCAGGAGGATCCAACCCTAGAGAGACACTTCAAGGGGCATAAAGACGCTGTCACCTGTGCAGACTTCAATCCAAACCGCAAACAACTGGGTACTTTCTGCCGCCACTATAAGCTTTACAAATTCACAGATGCTATCCAGGTGTTCTTTGGCAGTATGCAGATAGTTTCCAGTAATCATATGTCATGCCTTTGGCTCCCAAAAGTGATAACATATTGGTTTAACATCACTGTTTAAACAACTGAAACAGTTAAATTGATTTACAATTATGTATTAGAGTAATCTTGACCACAATATCTAGTAAAATAATCACTATCAGATCTTTAGTAAGCTACTTTATGCTTACTTTATGCACCAACTGACATACAGCAGATTGGCTTTTTTGAGCTTTGATTTTCTGATGTTTGACATATTAGTCAGAAAACCTACTTTTTTCTTAGGATGGGCATTTTGGTTTCTATCACAATGATGTGTTCTCGTGGCACTTTGGCAACTAAAGGTTAACAATACAAATGGAGCTTGCTTTATTCACTGTAGTAACCTCTATAAATACCAGTAAAAGTATTAAAACTACTGCAGTTCTCCAGCAGGAAATCTCTACTGTGTATTGTGTAAGTCTTGGCTGTATTTTCTCCATTCATCTTTCTTTTGTCTCCCTCTAGCCTCGGGGTCAGTGGATAAGAGCCTGATGATTTGGAATCTGGCTCCCAAGGCGAGGGCTTTCCGTTTTGTAGGCCACCGAGACGTCATCACTGGTGTGCAGTTCTCCCCCTCTGGTAACCTGGTGGCTACTTCCTCCAAGGACAGAACGGTCCGACTGTGGACACCTTCCATGTAGGCTCCAGTCATTTTTGCCGTTTTAATCACCTTTTTGTTAACTAAGTAAGATAAGTGGAATGTAATGTGAAATATAAAACAAATGGTCTGGGTCAGTTGTATTTGTTCTCATGTGTCTGTGTATCGTAGGAAAGGAGAGTCAACAGTGTTCAAAGCCCACACGGCTGCTGTACGCAGTGTTGACTTCTCTCATGATGGCCAGAGACTGGTGACAGCGTCTGACGACAAGTCGGTCAAAGTGTGGAGCGTTCACCGGCAGTGCTTCGTCTATTCTCTCAACCAGCACACCAACTGGGTGCGCTGTGCCAGGTACCCGGCAGCACCACATCCTCCGTAACTTCTCTTGCTGTAGCGCGTTACACTTTTCTAAACATTTGTCACTCGACTTGTCTTGTTTTGAACATCTGACGAGTAGATAAAATTCAGTGGTCATGATTGGCTTCTGTGTGTACTGTAAGTGTGTGTAACTGTATGAGCGTGAAGCAGGGAATTGCTGAAAAAGTAATTTTCTCCTTACTTGGTATAAGTGTAATTTTTTGTCTTTTCCTTACGGCAGGTTTTCTCCAGATGGGCGGCTGATAGCTTCCTGTGGAGACGACCGTGCCGTCCGGCTGTGGGACACGTCCACCAAACACTGCATCAACTGTTTCACTGACTATGAGGGGTAAGTCCTAAATAACTTGGCTTATGGAGGTGGAGAATGTAGATTCTGATGTTAGACGAAAAGCCAAAACATTGCTGAATATATTATTGAAGTCATTGCTTTGTCTCTCCCATAGATGGCGTTGTTGTGTATTATTTACGCACCAGACTGTTAAACTACTGCAGGTCACTAACTCCACAGAGTGTTTCTTTTATTCCAGACCAGCAACGTTTGTTGATTTCAACTCAAGCGGCACCTGTGTTGCATCCTCAGGAGCTGACAGTTCACTGAAAATCTGGGATCTACGGACCAACAAGCTGATTCAGCATTATCAAGGTACGTGAAAATGTCAGAGCTATTATAATGCTATATATCCTGTTTAGAAAATGAAGTAAATACCTGAAATATCCTCGCCAGTATCTGTGTTATATTTGTAGAAGACTGTAATTCTACTCCCAGTTTGTCAGCTGAGGAATTAGCTTACCCATTATCCTGCAGGGTACTAAAGTACTTGGATCTCCTGTCTTTGTGTGAATTGCTGTTAATGTGTTTTTTTTTTGTGTAACTTTTGGATCAGTCCACAGTGCAGGAATCAACAGCTTTTCCTTCCACCCGTCCAACAACTACCTGATCAGCGGCTCCAGTGACAGCACTGTTAAGATCCTAGACCTGCTGGAGGGACGCCTCATTTACACCCTCCGTGGTCACAAGGTGATACTACAGCACAGCTCAGTTCACCCACAGACATCAGACACCATCAGCCACTATAGGCAGTCTGAGCAGCGTTATTCCAGTTCCATTATTTCCCTGAATTAGTCCTTGATGGTGTTTGTTATGGTAAGTTTTTTTTTAATTCACTGATATTGTTTACTTTGTTTTTCAGGGCGCTGTACTCACAGTAGCCTTTTCCAGGGCTGGAGATCTCTTTGCCTCGGGGGGAGCTGATGGTCAGGTTGGTGTTTCATGATTACATAATGACCCTGTGTTCCCCATACTCTCAATAGCTTATAACTTCAAGGTTATACTTTTACCTTCTGTAGTAGAAAACTTGAGGAACTTGAGTTTTAGAAGTTGTGCTGGTCCCTCGATCCCCTAGGTGCTGATGTGGAGGACAAACTTTGACACCAAATCCTACCAGGACGTCCTGCAACAACACAGCCGGAGGTCCACACCCGATCCCCCACCCCACCTTACTGACATCCACCCCAAAGGACCCCACCTTCACCACCCGCAGTCAACAGCCATTCAGGTAAGTTCAGTTTGACCTAACCTCATATGCAAATTATGTCTGTATGTCTGTGCATATCTGTACAAAGTAACTAAGAAGGTAAGACTCGACAAGACCAGGAATAAAATCAAGAAATTGTCATAGCAAAAAAGCATTAGGCTACCGAACATCACCTGGTCAGATAGCAGTTCCATGGCCTACAAACCAATGTTCAAACATTACAACTACTCAAATCCCTTTACTGCACAGAGGAGAAATATCCAGTGAAAGCGACCTGGTCCACAGTTCACATTCCACACATAACATCTGTGTGTTCAGTAATTGATTCAGGTGAGAAATCAAGAGATAAGTTGTAAAGGTTAAAAGGGGAGCAGCCATATATGACTTTTCTTTCTCTCCACAGATCAGTCCAACAGTGGCAGACACTCGGTCCACTGATCCGCACGTCGTAGAGTTGGGCCAAGCTGTTCACAGCACCACGGTAAGCTGGCATAGTAAATCCACAGTCGCACAGACACAAAAAAACAGGCCACATCCCAAATCACACTTAGGGTATGTGTCATTTAAAAGGAGAAAATGACCACCAGGTGGCAGTGCAGACCAGTCTTCAGTATTGCCATCCTGCAGCAGTACTGATAACTTCCTCAAAGGACATCAGACACAGAGATGCAGTGATGCAGCAGCATCATGTTACATCATAACACTACTCTAATCATACAATTCTGCACATTCACACATCAGAGCTGCAGAGCACAACTACAATTCTGTTTTGGTTTTCTTTAAATGTGAATGCAGCTGAAATGAAGTTTTCCTTATGCTGAAAGCTGCAGTTCAGTAAGAGTTACATTCATGGGTCAAATTGAAATGTCCCTGTTCAACATTTGTCCTTGAATAATCCTTGTGTATCTACTTTCAATTTGTGTAAAGTGTATAAAAGCACACTTTGTCAGACTTTGAAATGACTTTTTCTTGACCTATGTGAGTTTAGATTTTGTCAGTATTGCCAAGTACAGCCACAGCTGGCCACTGAGCATCTCTGTCGGAGCAGCGGGAATATATTTCTTATATTTTTCTTCCCAACAACTTTGTGAATGCCATGTTGTGTTTTCCAGATAATTTCTTTCTGTAGTTGTTATGGTTGCTGGGGGCCCGTCTGGGGCGGCAGGGCAGTGACCTAGCCTTGAACTTGAGTGGAAAGTTCACCTTATGTTGCAAGGTAAAATCCTGGATGTGAATTAGTGCTATCCGCTTACCCCACGATTGCTGATCCTGGATAAACAGGTAGAAACATGAGATCGATGCAGGTGGGTCTTAATGTACAGGTTTAATGAGTATTAGGAAAACAGCATGCTTTGACAGAAGGGAGGCTGACTGGTTTAGATGTAAGGTTGCATGGTGAAATATCGTATGCACTGCCATGTTAAAGACCACAGAGATCTAGGTCATTCATCTGCTCATGGTTGCTGTAAACCACGCCAGAGTTTGTTGTGTATTTCTACCAGGAGAGTTCACTGGCATGACATTTTGTTTCTAGCCTGGCTTCTAAGAAAACGTCTCATCCTGATTTCTAAAAAGGCATTTATTACAACATCACAGTTAGCATGATACAGGTCCCGAGGGTGGTCCCTGAGTAGAGGGAGTAGGATCAGCAGCCTGTGCCCCTTTACACAGCCTCCCAGAGAAGTTACAGGTAATCACTGCCCCCTACTGTTTTAAAGAAAGAATCACAGGGCATTAAACGATAAGTCTGGAGGGGTCACAAAATAGGCTTTTATGAAGACAAACAACATACTCGTGTATATGTTTGGCCAACTCTGGTCATGATTTAGTAGTGTGAATTGAATGTTGATATTGAGACATAGCCAGCCATCACTCACGCAACTAGCTTTAAACCTCCATCCACTTATACAGTGAAGAAACCATAAATAAACTGCTTAATAAATGATAAAAAGGAAATATTTTACGTTCAAACCCTCATGCACACACAGATGTGCTCTTGTTTGTTCGTGTATATTCATAAGCAGATGAATGTGAGTTTGAATAAAAAGTGACTTTGACTGAATAACCACAAATATAAACATAACCCTTAAAGTTTGCATGAATTGTAGCTCCTATCGCAGCAGTAGTAATTTTTCTTTAGCACGCTGCCCAACCTCTCTTAGTGTCTCCTTCCCTGCTGTTGGCTGCTGTGTGGGAGGAAAGCCATGAATGGACCAAGCCAAGTGGAAGTCATTTAGAGTCAGGACGACCAAGTCAGATAAGTGGTTTTGGTTCAAGACACCAGTAAATACATAACTGCAGAACAGCCGTTCACGTCTTGACAAGTTCTGATGTTAACATGGAACTGTGCAGATGAATGGGCAGAGGAAGTTACTAGTTTTAACCTGCATGCAGCGTCAGATTTCTGGTAAGTTGTCAAATGTAGGAAAGTCATTAAATGGACCGTTTAAAGTCAATATCCATAAAATATGTATTCCAACGTATGTTTCTCTATTATTTAGTCGTGATTAATGTAACGCATTAGTAATTCAACATACACACAATACATGAATGAAACACAAAATATTTGAGTGTCACAGTGTTCATATTTGACACTGTTTGACCTGAGACTACTGTGCAGTCAACAGCAGGGTCTCTCTCAGATGGCTCCTTCTCTTCCTTGTCCTATCTGTGTCTTCCTCCTCTTCCTCCTCTTCTTCCTTCTCTGTGTTGCTGAAGGAGCTCGTCTTTGCTCCCTGTATGAATCGCCCAAGCGTGCCTGAATGGAAAGGCCCGTGAGAGATCAGAGAGAGAGAGAGAGAGAGAGAGATGGGAAGGAATAGAGATCAGAGAGATGGGGAGAGAGCAGGAATCCACGTGCCGGTGCCCTGGCCCCCGGGGGCCCCAACCATGGAGCAGCAGCAGCAGCCGCAGCTCTAATAATAGACTAGCTGGAGTTCTGCCTGCCCGTTTAACTCACTGACTAAGTCGCTGCACCCTGGTGTCACACACATTTCATACATATACATCAGTTTTATCCTTGCCACAAATAGCAAGCTGAATGCTGGATCCTCACATGCTTTGTCACTGTTAGTGCGTCACCTAAATGTTTTCAAATTTTGAATACACACATTCACAGCTACTGAGCCATTCATACACATCCATCCCTTCTCCGTGCCTCCTGCAGCTTGTCGTAGCCTCTGTGTGCGTATGTATGCGACTGCAGTCAGTGGGCATGTGAATGAGTGAACAAGCCTGCATGTGTGTTCACGTAGTGTGTACATGTGTCAGCAGATATGCAAATTTGCCAAGTTATATACTTGGGGTCTGTTTGTGTACTTACATGAGTATTGGAGTTTGAATGTGTGTATGTGAGAGTCATTCCTGTTTAGATCGGTTCAGAGGAGGGAGCCCCCAGTGCTACTCCTCCTGTCAGCTCTGATTTCCATCACTGAGGAACTCTCTCTCCTCTTCTCCTCTGGTCATTTCCTACTCCTTTCCTCCTTCTTCCGCCGTTGTTGATGTCCTCAGAGTGCTTTCCCTTCCGCCCTGCGTCCGTGTTTCCCCCTCATCGCTCTAATGGGTCCAAGCGTAGGCGGAAACGGAGAGAGAGGGAAGGGACGGGAGATGCAAATGGCCTGAGGTGGGTACGTGGGTGGGTGGCTGGATGGGGAGGTTCCTGCACTCACAGTTCCTGCTGCCATTGGTGACCTTCGTGTCCTTAATTTAGGGCCATCTCCTCTCATCACTTATGCATGGTTTTTGTTTCACTTTTTAGTTTGACTTCAGTGGCACTGAAGTCTGTTCTCACAATGTTGTGCATGTGTTGTAATGTGTTCAAATGTCCATATATGTTTGGCCATGAAGTTTAGCTTGGTGGTACAAGCTCCACATTGACATCAGGACAGCAGAAACTCTACACGTCTTCCATCACAGACTGAAAATGAATCTATTCAGACTGCCCCTTGGGCCATTAACCCCCCCCCCATTTTCTAAATGTAGCACTTGACGCAGTTAAACATATTTGATGAAGTTGATGTACTTTTACAAATTTTGTTTTGCATCCACATGGTTGAATGCACTTATTGTAAGTTGATTTGGATAAAAGTGTCAGCTACATAAATGTAATGTAATGCATCAGCTGTGGCTCTCTCTCTCTCTCTCTCTCTCTCTCTCTCTCCCTCTCTCTGCATTGGCCATTAAGCTTTGTAGTGAGCTAGAGGCAGTAGCAGGGCTCAGTGCTTCTGAATGGAGTGTTATCAGCAAACACTACGTCATTACAGAGCAGACAGAGGCCCAGGGTGGTGCCCTCACTCTCCATTGACATTACAGAGCTTTGATAGACACACCAGTAGCCATAAAGTGACGTATCTCGTCCACGCCACCAGCCATAGCTGCTGTCTCTGTGTCCTTGAGCACTGAACCCTTTCATTCTCTGTCCTTGTAATCTGGATAACATCAACCTACAAGCATATATATCTCACATATTTTGTATTATTTAAATGGTAGCAATGTGATATTATTCAGTTTCTCTTTGACACAAACTACCTTTCATTCATGTCTCTGTGACAGTGGCCCCAGAGGTCATTGAGGGGCCTCTTGATTGCATCAGATGAGGTTTGTTTTAATAAAAGGGCTTCCAGAGCACCAGCTGCTAGCTAAATAGTTGTGGCTAGCAACTACTTTTTCATCTAAATGTCACTAATTGTATTTCCATGTAACATTTTTAAATAAGTTGAACTGGGGTGAAAATGTGTCCTTTTACTAAAAGTAGTTTGTTGGGTACTGCTAACACTGTGGTAGTGTAAACAAGTAATTTTGTTGAATTGTGTGACTGGGTGTCTCTCAAAATGTACTACAGGCTGCTTCAGTCTGTCCTCTGGTTGAGTGGCAGCAGAGACTCGGCGACGACACGGAGAGTGTCAAACCCATTGCACTGCACAGATATCAAGTTGGCTGTGAAACACATGAAGAATGGCAAGCGTGAAATGAGGCCAAGGAAGACAGCAGAGTGTTATAATAATAAGTGTGTGTGTGTGTGCATGGTGTACCTGTCTTTATAAGGACTGCAATGTCCTGCAATAAAGGAGAGCAGGTTGCTAGTTGCAACTTCTACAAAGGGTGGAAGTTAAATTTGTTGTGCAACAGTTTGGGTTAGTTCAGTTTAAAACACATTTAGTTTAGTTTAGAGTCAAAGGATCAGATTGAGGCTAAGCATCTAGTTAATGTTCAGGTTAGCTATATAGTGTTGGCGCTAAAGGTTTTTTAATAATACTGCTGATAAATGGTCCTCAAAGCTTTAGCAGTGCAAGTGTGTGTTTGTGTTTGTGTGTGTGCATTTAAGAGGTGATTAGATAGCAGAAGGTTAGATTTGGTTACTTACGCCATCTCTCGTGTCCTTGCAGACGTTAGCTGTGACGCCAGTTTGACCAGACAAGGTGTCCTCTACTGACAGGCCTCCTGTCACAGACCTCTGTGTGTGCATTTGTGTGTATTTGTGGTTATATGTCCTTCCATCGTGTGTGAATGAGAGTATAATCTTTATCATGTGTGAATGTAGTAAATGTACTGTGCTCTGCATCATATTCAGGTGCGTCGTGAATATGTAAGGCCACGTATGCTCGTGTTATTGCAGTCCACATTTACACAAATGCCCCACCCCCACTCCTCCCTACTCCTCACAGGAAGCTTCCTGTGCAGGGGAAGTACAGGATATTGGATGGCCCGGAGGTTTAGATACCAGATTTAAGTGCTGTAGAGGAGAACACGAGTGACAAGACAAGACGGAAATGAGCTAAAGATAGTAACAGCTCCGGGGGGGAGGGGGTTTCACTTTCCACTGCATAACACCCTCACACTCATACACACACTTGCACACACAAACATACACTGTTACACTCAGGCAAAGACGCCCGTGCAAACTGAGTGGAAGCACAATCAAACACGTTCATTCATGTATGTATTCTCTCACGCACTGTTAAAATCACACTCTTAGTCACATACTGACTCTTTATCAGACCTAATGCTTCAAGTGATTACTTTTATAATAACATTGAGTCAAATTACTGTGAAGGGATCAGTCGTAGTGCTGGACACACTGAGAATCAACATCCAGTTTTTTAGGTCTGCGCAACTTTTAGCCTCTTAGCTTATTGTTTTGGCTTCACAGCTTGCACGTAGACAGCGTTAAGACCTAAGATAGCACTGTGGTGTGGGTGTGTTGCTACAGGTGCACTTGCAAGTATTTGATTGGGCAGCGCAATGTGTTGCCAGATGATATTGCATTACATTGTGGCAAAAGTTGAGCCAGCAAAAGTTTTGGCCAAACTTATTGCCAGATGACCCGACATTTCTTGCTGGAGCCCTCTGCACTATGGATGCCAGAAAGGTCAGTCCAGCACAAAACAGCGAGATCAGGAAGTAAAACAGTGAAAAAGGTCAAGCATTTAGCTAGACAGATATTTTTCTCTGGAGTGGTGGAGTCCAAACCAGAGCTCAAAGCCCTCACATCTCCAGTGGGATGCTCATGTAGCTCTGTGTCTGCTGGATGTGTAAATAGCCTGTCGTTTGCATGAGGTTAGGTCAGGTGAGATCCTCCTTCAAGTGGGAAGAAAGCACTCAATGCAGCTGTAAGTATTTGGAATATTACATGACGATTGTCCCAGTGACGGCGTGCACGTCCCATAATGCTGTGTTTTCCTGCGAGACTCCCTGTGGCGGCTCCAGTCTCCTAGGCGCTGGCATGCAAGTGTTCAAAAACTTGATCTTCCTCATCAAAAATACAAGAGGAGGGCAAACCTTATTATTAATTCAAGAGGATTCTCTCTTCGGATTCCCATCCGTCCTTCTCCCCCTCACCTCTCTCACCCTTCCTGTCTCACCCCTTTCTCTCCTCTTGTAACTCTTGTCTTTTATCTTAACCTTATGCAACCCTCACTTACAGGAAGTGGGTGGTTACTTGAGGGCCATGTAGTTGCACTTTGTTAAAAAAAAAGTGTTATAATTGTAAATGACATATGTTTGGGTTTTGTAATGTTGGACAGAATAAATAATTTGAAAATGTCATCTTGGACTTTGGGGAATTGTGAGAGGGAAACATGTTTTCTTCCTTTCTGACATTTTAAAGACTAAATAAGTCATTGGTTTATTTAAAAAGGCATTAACAAAGTAATCAATAATGAAAAGAATGATTCTTTGCAGACCTACTAAATCGAACGTAAAGACTAATATACAGTATGGTATTTTACAGTGTTCAAGGACATTGGAGTCCCTCATTTTACATGCTGTTTTGTTTTACATATGTAGAATGAAGGTAACACATGTGGAAGCAGGTGACTGGATGCCAGTATGGTAATTGTGCGATCTGGATCAGGATCTGTTTTTAAAGGGATCGTTTTTCAAAGTGAAAAACCAACCAGAACAAAACTAGGCCAGGGATCTGGAGTAAAATTCATGTGATGGGTAAATTCATAAGATGTCCGTAATAATCCTACCATAATATAGTTTCATGTTTAATACAGTTTTTCTGAGGGCTTCCCTCTGTCCATGTCACCTCCGCCATCCATCCACATCCAGCCAGCCCCCAGCCCTCTGGATGTGCTCTCTCAAGGGTACAGTTTGTATCCTCAGGGGCCTCGACTGGGAACGTGCTGACACTCAGTCCATGCAGGAGGCTAAATATAGCCA
This sequence comes from Enoplosus armatus, assembly GCF_043641665.1. NCBI lineage: Eukaryota > Metazoa > Chordata > Actinopteri > Centrarchiformes > Enoplosidae > Enoplosus > Enoplosus armatus. The sequence continues at coordinate 3,611,872 of NC_092185.1, read as the reverse complement.
GGCAGGTCTATTACAGGTACCAGGGACACCTGAAAGGCAAATGATGATGTGTTGTGTTTTCTTCCCCACTTGCCGTTATCCCTGCCCGGTGAAATGGGAGGAGGCTGGGATGAGAAATGAAAATAGAACTGGGATAAGATGAGAAAACAAAAAAACAAAAGAGGAGACACAAGATTTGATTATGTTGTTTTCATCTTTCCTGTAAGCTCCGGGTAAGGAGAGAGAGAGAGAGGGAGAGAGAGAGGGAAAAGTCATCCAAAAACATTCGTGGAAATCTGCCTTCCCTTGTGATCAGTTCATGTTTTTAATGATTCCCGTCTTGGTTGAGTCTTTGAGTTTGGAGATGTTCTTCTCTATCTGCCTTTTCCATTCTCTCAAATGTATTTCTATAAAGAATACAAGAGATTTATTGTCTTTACTTGTAAGATTAATGGTGCTTTATAAACAAACTAACTACCACCCCGTCAAGTGTGCCAAAACAAGGAAAACATCTTGTGTGAAGATTTCTATATTTGCCATTAGGGCAACATTAAACCAAAAGATGTTTGGCGTTTTTCCTGTTCTGTCCTGTTGGCAAAACATATGAGTTGCCATTTATGGTTTTCCACAGTATAGTAGTTGCTCTATTTAGAAATGATGTTTATTTGGATATTTGTACTAAGACTAATGGGCAGTTTTAGATTGTCTGTAACTGAAAATGTAGTTTTTAAGGTGAACCGGCTAACATATTACGGCCAAATGATTGTATTCACTGTATTTAAGTTAATTAAGTGTGGTTGCAGCTTCACTAATATAAGGTTATTTCCATAGCGGTTCACTAGTGTGTATGTGTGTAGAAATAACAGGCTACCTTAATATCAGGCAGTGTTGCTCACTGATGCTATTTTCTCCCTGAGTGGAGGCAGAGAGGATGTGGCCCGGTGAACTGCGTAGGCAGATCAGACGCCTCATGGCTCTGTTGCCGGCCGGGCTTATTTCTGTACAGCTCTTCCAGGCTCACAGAAAAACAAGTTATTGATTTTCCTGAACATTTCTTTTTCTGTGTTTTCTTTTTTCCTCCCATTGAGAGGCATCTACCTGCAGACCTTGAGTGACTGGTGCGAAGGTTAGCTTAGACAGAACTATGCTTTTAGTGGACTTTCAGTACATTTAGGAATGGAATTTTTTTTAATGCCATTTTTAGCTGGTGGTGGGATGAGAATAGTTGTGTCTGTCACATCTGTTTGCCACAGGGAGAAGCACTGGCTCATTTATCTCTTTATCTGTGTTCGAGATGTTTGTGTTCAATAGATTATTCTGCCAGGGATAGTTATATGAAACCCCCAAATCCATATTTTATGCTTAAGAATGTGCTTGAGCATTTTAGTCTTTGTGTGAGGCAAAAAGTGTCTGTACGTTTGTCTTCTTTGCACACGTGTGCATGTGTGTCACGCTGTATGTGTGAATCCTAAAGCTTGTCTACACACCCATATGTGTGTCTGTGAAGGGAGGATTACTGGGAGAGGGCTAGGAAAACAAATCCATTTCCTGTGAGTAGAGAAAGCCACGGGGTCATGGTTTCTCTCCGGAGGTGCAGCTGTAACCCAACACTGCCTCAGTCCCAGGTTAAACCCCAGCTCTTCTCGCTGCTACCCCCCTCCTGTTAAGCTCATAGTCCACCTGTTAGGAAGTCATTCATCTCTCTGTTCCCCGGAGAGGGATAACTGGATCCCCCACCTCTGACCACAGTGGCACTGATGGATGGCTTTAATGGGCTTTTATTGTTTGATGTATCCACTCTCTTGCTCTTTTTTTCCAAATCGAATCTGCTCTCTTCATATCTCATTACCCTATCTGCTCTGACTTACCTTTTTTTTTACTTCATTTTCTCCTTTGTGTTTATCTTCCATTTCCGTTCCACATATGCAGCATTACAATGAGACATGGTTCTGTTGCAGCAATAAATACGACTTTAGTTTTTAGTTCAAAGAGGGTCTCGGCTCGCCTTGACTTCTATCCAGTCACAAAAAGTTGAAGAGCAGAAATTCTTTGGTCACCCACAATACAAGCCACTACATACAGAAGTGCTAGAACCAGGGGTGACCTGAAAGTAATTCATAAACTACAGAATTGAACTGGTGTTGGGAAGAAAATGACGATGACTATTTCTTCTCAGAGAACTACTCTCCAGTTCAGAGTAAAACCTCTGGAGGGTCAAACTTCTTTCCCAAAGGTCTTCCAGGATCTGGGGCCTTATTACAGTGTCTCATATTGTAAATAAAGCAACAAAGATGATCCTAACTCGACCTTAGCTGTAGTCCAACATCAACTGGCTTCACACTACGTTGGCCGGTCAGATACATGCAAGCAAACGTTCCCAGGTACACTTTATCGGAGGTTGTTAACACATCCTTACATTAACCAGCTGCCCATGTGGGTCAGTTTATGCCATTTCATCAATTGTTGAGGATTTTAATACAGTAGCCACTGTGCACACAGCATTAGATTGTTTGGCTCTTTGTTTCTGGACTTTGCTGAAACCTTTTTGATCTTTTGAGAAGGTCTTGTCTTAATCAGATATAGACTTACCCAGCAAAGAAATGCAGTTTTTATGCCAAAAGCTGTGATTATTCTCTAATTCTCTATGCAAAGTATTTGAGTGCTAATAGCCTTTTGTTGCATTATTATTGTTTTTTGTTTGATTGTTTGTCAAAGTTTGGGTGAATGTTCTGGTATAAAGACGCTTAAGTGTTTTGTGGTGGCCATGAGCCCAGTATGTGTGGGAACATGGGAAAGGTTAGCTAGCATAGTCTGAGAGGGGGATCAGGGCTAGCCTTGAGCTTACATTGTCTTACAGTGGAACAATTAGCAATTAGCAGTGGGGTTATTCTGAATGGCAAATGAGTTTCCCACAGGTACTTTGCAGTCCTTTTGGTATTAGCTTAAGTGCTAAAGCTGATTAGCAGGCATTTGTGTGGCAATGCAGCTCAATCTAATCTCCCTTATGGACACTCGCCTGCTTTGGCAATTTCCTTTGAGAGCCACTGCCTTTGAAATGGTAGGTTACATTTTTGTGTGAAGATGTTGCTGGTTATATTGCATGTAGTGCTCTCTTTTTGTACTTTTATGTTCTACCATAAGCGAGGACGCAGCAGATGAACTTCAAAGTTCAACTTCAAATTTACAGAAACATTTGACTTGTATATGACATTGTTTGCTGTTGGTCATTATTTCTTTTTTATATACATTTATATATATATATACACCTATTTCCACCTACTTGTATGTACATAATAGTTCTTTTTTTATTGTTACCCTTCTATCTTTGTCCTGCTTTGTTGTCCTATGTCTGTTTCTATCTTCTATCTTACATTGAGAGCAACTTAATACTGGAGTCAAATTCCTTGTATGTGTACACATGCTTGGCCAATAAATCAGATTTTGATAGTACAGGATTTTCCATGACACTACATCCTCTCTCTCACTCCTTCTCTCCCTGAGTGTCTACCTGTCCAGTAATCTCCAGGTTGGCTTTCTCAGAGGTAAAAGGATATGAGTCATGCTTATGGTTGGATGTGTGTCAAGATTACATGGAAAGATTAACCTCCTGCTGTCCTACATTCACCTGAGCCTCCATATGGCAACACTTTTCTTCCTTGAATGGAAATCCTGATTGTTTTTTAGTTCAGCTTTAGTTTAAATTATAAAATGAAATGATTGCAAGAGGGTAGGGAAACAAAGGTTTAAAGAGAGCACCAAAAACTTGTGATAAAACAATTCTCATCTCAAAAGACAGAAAGATAAAGATAAAACATCTTAAAATGTGTAGCTTCTTTATGCTACGCTACTTTACTTTCTTCTCAGGTATTTCTCTGTATCCTGTCTTCCACCCATGTTTATTGTTCTTGGTCACGAGAGGGTTATTTAAGTATTAACTCTCTGTCTATGTGCACAGCATGATGTAACCGTCATTCATAGGAACAACTTGTGAATGGTCTGTGTAACAGTTGGCTGCTTGTTACGACAGTTTACACATGAATGTAATGTTGCAGGGAAATCTGTTATACATTAATGAAAGATGCTTAAATGGTCAGTTTGCAGACTTTGTAGCAGGATTGCACTTTCGTTTTGTTTGATTTCAGTAGAATATAATTAGCCAGAAATAGAAGGGCCTCATAGCAAGGGTTGGCTGTTGAGACCTGGATCTGAATTAATATTGGTTAAAATTAAGCAGGACTTATTGAGAAATGTGCTTTTGGTTTCCACAGATTGATTTATATAAGTTAAAGCAAGGGCCTATTGTGTAAAGCTTGTGATGCAGCTGAATCTGATCTTTTGCAAAAACAATTTTATTCAAAGGAGAAAATCCATCTTACGTGACCAAGCATTTTCTGCTGCATGTTATCAGAACACAGCATTTTTGATTCCCAGAGTCAGTTAATGTTCCCACGTCCAGCTCATGTAAAAACACGTGTAAACGTTCATATAACCAAAATGCCTTTTCGTGTATGACAAATTAATGTTTGTGGCAGCTTGAATCTGCTGAAAAGGTTTTTGATTTCAACAGGTTTTGGTTTCTTTTTGAAAATTCACTTCACATTCAATAATCTGTACCAGGAATCCATAAAAAAACAGACTATGTTAAGGACTATCAGAGTTGAAATCATGTTCTATAAAAGAGTAGTAGAGTAATTCAAAGTATAATTTCTGGCATTACATTTGAGTGAACGAAGGTGACCTATCAGATGAAATAATGTGAAGATTAACATTGCTTCTCGAAGTGCATCTATGAAATGCCTTCAATTTCGAACCATTAACATTGAACTATGAATAAGCTGTGACAGACTGCTGTTTTACAAAAGCTGAATAAATGGAACAAACTCAGCATAAATGTCCTCACGCTGATCCACCACAGTTCTCTTTGTGGATATGTCCACATGCCACCTTTGTGCCGCAAGTCCCCTTGTGACCAGCTATATTTGAACACTTAAGTGAGCCTAATGAAAGGAAGTCACCCATTTATTTCCCTCTCTACAGTTAGTTATTCTTAGAAAAGTCCCTTTGCTGCTCTGATGAATCAGTTGCACCACGGCACCAACGGCCTCGGTCTGAACTGACAGCCATGGCCCTTGTCAAGAAACATCCAGTAATCTTGTGTCACAGGAGCTATGTTTGGAATGGCTCATGTGAGGGAAATTGACAAGAGGTCTGGTCAACAAGTGACACATTCATGTCGCTGAATTTGGCATGGATCAGTTGGATTAGGTGTCAGAAATCCAGTTACTCTACATTTTTGAATTCAGATGGTGTCATACTATGTTTCTGAAGAGCAGCATTTGGTAGAAATTTATTTCATATTCAGGAAATAGTTTAGCAGATGGTGACATTAGCATGCAGTACAGTTATAATAAATTATTTGCATGAAGGCAACCACCAAGTTTTTTGTTTTTTTTTGGCAGTTTGAGTGTTCAGACTCGTTTCATTCTAGATTTAGTGCAATTTGAAAAACCTTAAGTAGAGACACCCTCACACAAAGACAGTCCAACAGTCATATTTGTATGACTAAAGCGAGGTGAAAAGTCACTTGGTGTTCAGTCTAAATGCACCTTTCGGGAACTTGGGTTGGGATGGGAATGGTTGCTGATTTGGGGCTATACACGAGAGATACCTGCATGTTTTACACAAAGATTTCTTGAGCATTTTAATTGTAGGCCTTTATCCAAAATTTGCACCCAGAATGAAATTAGCAGGTAGGGATTCTGATGCCTTGCATGAGGTTACTTTGACAGAACCACCTGAAAGCTCAAGCAAGTAACCTTCCGGTTATAATATGGTTTTCCAAACCTGTAATCTTGCTGCCGCTCCTACAGTACACACTCAACCAAACCCTCTCTCCTACTGTCTGTGGTCTGAAGCACTTTGCTGCCTTGATGATGGACCACATTTCCTGTCTTCCTACCACTCGTTGTAGAGCACAATAGCCTTGGTGTTTGGAAGTGCGCAGGAGGAAACACTTGACAGTCTGTTGATACACCTGTTTCAGGACAGAGTGGGCTTGGTGCAAGGTTTGGCTTGTTTGACGTTAACCCCTGGCCCTTGCGGAGGTGGTACAATAAGAATGACAAAAAGGGCTCCACTGTTTAAGATGTTTTTGTTGTCTCAAATTTTTCATCTGGTTCTCAGACGTTTGCCCAGTAGGACCTCTCCTACCTCTGGAGTCTTTCCCCTCCTCTGCAAAATCTTCTTTAAATCTGTGGTATGCATTTCTCCCATGAATACATGATCCCCCCCAACCCCCACCACCACCAACACAAACACACCAATGCGCCTGAACACAGCTGAAATTGTTTTTTCAGGATGCGTTCGGGTGCACACTGTCTTCTTACGTCTTCTCACTTCTTAAACCTTTCCAGTGTACATATATGTATGTAATTAAACAACTGACAGTATGCATTGAAACACCGGTTCAGCTATAGACATGCTGGTTGTATAGCTGATTCAATCAGGTTTGTTATCATCAAAACAAGGTGTGAATGTAAAGTGACTCTCAGCATTGCTGCAGAAATGGATCAATGTAGAATCAGATTTTTTAAGATGTGTCTACTCTGACTGAGTGGGGCAGATGAGGATGATGCATGTGATGGATTGTTCTCCGATAGTCAAAGCTACTTCAGAAGGAAAGGAACAAGATAACCTGGAAATAACTTGATCCTGTCGTAGTCCTGTAGTGTCCGCTGTGCACATAAGTCAAAGACAGGTATAGTATTATATTTTGAGTTACATACACTTTTAGTATTTAAAGTAAAAGTGTTTGAAACAGAGCCTTATTCAGGAAGTATTTTGGACTGGCTAATTCATTAGCATTCTTTGGACGCCTCAAAGGAGCAATTTGGCCTGCAAATAATATAATTTTTATTAGTGCCAAGGCCAAGATTTGCACAAAACCAGGCAAACTCTGAGAACCTGGACACCCTCTTGTCCAGGCCTTGAAGGCAGAAATGAATGAGATATTTTAGCAATATACACAGAATCTGATGTAACCATCCCTTGTGCTATTTGGACGGAACGCCTACATAGAAACCTGGCTTTGATGTTAGAGGGGGTGGGTGAGTGCAGGCATGTCACTGGGGTTACCAGAAAAACATCTCCTCTGCCAGCTAATCTCATCACATCTCCAGAAATTCAAAAAGTAGAATCCTCTTCCTCAGAAGCACCCACCTCCACCGCCCACTTCCAGCTCTGCTCGGCTCTGAGCTCACCTATACAATCGTCTACACAACCCTGACTCTGCCTCTACTTTTGACTGATTAGTACATAACTCACTCCATGGTTAGTTTTGAGTGATATTTGAGTGGTATTGTCAATTCCTGAGTCCTAGTCTGGATGGTGGCAATGTTGCTGCTTAGAGAAATGGGCCGAACATGGCTTTTGCCATTTGGATTTAATCAGCTTTTGGCTACACTAAACACTAAATTGCTGATCTCTTTGTTTTTGGCAGTCGTGTAAAGCACATAGTATGCAGGCTTACCAGTTTGCAGACAGGATTTCCTTTAAAATTACAGACAAATTAATCAGGAACAAATCCTTAAATGTTGTTAAACATCTCAGAGCAGGAACTTTATTCAAAACTAAGGTCTGCAGCTTAAAGGTTTGCAGGAATGGATTTTAGGTCACAGTGTGTCTGATTAGTCAGAAATGTAGTGCCCATTGTATTTCACATATTAACATAACTTTTAAAACTCCTGTTTGCATTAATCCTGTACTTAGGTTTGTATTTTCAGTGTGTCCATTGCAGTTTCTGTGAATACCGGCTTATACACACACACACACGCACACACGCCCACTCTACATGGTACTTCCTGTTCTCAGAAAATCTATCATAGTCCTCATGCATCCCATTGTTTGATGCGTAAGGTCTTTGCAGCGGATGTCAGCCTAATTTAGCTCCTCCAGCTGAGGTTAACTCTGACCCCTCAGTGCTGCCATCAGAGTAGGATGTTCAAGAGAATGAGGCTCAAAATGAGGAGAACGAACAAAATATCGAAACCTTCTTTCAGACATTGTAGTAGTAAATGTGCCACCAATTCTTTAAGATGGTGTTATATTTCCAGAGTTGCTCTATCAAAGTGTGCCTCCTATCAAAGTGTCAGGAAAGGCAAGTACAAGATTACAACGCTCTTATGTGGGACAACCGATGTGAACCATCACGATAGATGAGGAAGTGACTCTTTATGTGCTGCATTTAGGTTTGACCCTGACCACCGCTGTACTACCTTTGTGGAAATAGCTGAAAGTTGGTCCGATGCTGAAATTAGAGAACTGCTCTCCCTCCACACCAAGGATGAAATAACAAGACAGCAAAGTGGCATGTTGTAGTAAACGGTAACAACATTCCTGTATTGTCTTAGCTCACATGTCAAATTTCAGAAATCAACACCATCGTCTTCTAACATTAATAGGAGCACAGCTGTGGCGATGAGCACATGCCTACATACTGTACATGTGGTCACACATGGACAGATAAGCCTGTTTGTTGTTTGTGGGGCTGAGAGGCAGCTTGATGCTACAGGACCCATGATGACAAACCACAAAGCCCACCTGTGGCTGCCAGGGCCTGGGGCAGCTCTCTCTGCTCCCTCCTGCCTGTGCTGTGAAGGGCAGAGGCACAGCATGACCTCTAACCCCCCACTGCTCCAGCTGCCAATCAAGCAGCCCAGTAACCTGCTTGAAAAAGTGAATGATGACAGTGCTAGCTGCTTCCTCTTTGAGGGCCTCTCTAGCCCAATCAGCTGGCCTTTCTTGTCATTCATTTAGCCACCTGCTATCAGTGTTTCCCGCAGGTTGGCATTTTGGAGGGGGGCTGCAGAGTGTTAGAGTTGTCTGTGGATCGTTGTTGACATTTCATTTAGCAAACCCAATATGTCATTTTCACCCGTGATAGATGAAGATAGCTTTCGCTCAATTGCTGCAGCATTAACCATTACACTCTCATCTAGTGCTGCTTCTGCTTTGGTGAAGTGGAACAGACTGCCAGTTAATTTCCTCAACAAAGCATTTACACAAATGCTTGTGTGGGCAAAGTGGCTAATTCAATTTTTGTAATCTTTGCAACCTGTATTTGGTCAATAATGTCATGTGGTTGGTTGTTGACTGGATATTTTCTGTTCACTATACTACTTTTAGTATACATCTATGTAAACTTCTTGTTTTAAGGAAATTGGAAGTCATGGCCACAACCCCTGTGGCACATAATCTCCTCCATATGGCGTGGTCAAACATATAAACCTAGGCCTCTAATTTTCTAAAATTGCTAATTGCTAATGCAGACTTGTGTGGCAAGCGCATGTGTGTGGTTTCCAATGGGTCAAGCACAACCCTGGTGCAGAATGGCACCAACTGAAAAGGGGGCTGGGTGAACACATGAATACGTTAAAGGAATGCCATAGCAGCAGGTGGAGTTGATTGGCGGAGTTAGGTTAGGAGTAATGCTAATACTAAATCACATCAGCTCCTCTTGTCCCCTTTTAAAGGCAGCAAACTGTTAATGGGTTAGGAAGAGAGTCTGGGCCGGCCTCTCTGGAGTTTTTCTCAAAATCCCAAACACACAAATATACATCAACCAACTTTAATACAATATCCTTATCCTTAGCCAGGAAGCATATATTCAGACATCCATAGGTGTCCGGGTTAAAGCTTGGCTGAATTTGGTAAAAGTTTCTGAGATGTTAAGGTTTCATATAGCCATTGTTTTAACAGAATTTAATTTGCTATATTTCAACATTTAGTTATGACTTGCTTCACATAGTTATGCTGTATTTCCTTTACACGTCAAGTTTGCTTAAACTAAAGAGAATGGCCCCTGACTTAATGGGAAATATGTATGCGGAGTATGACCATGTATGCGGAGTATGACCATGCAGAGCCGTGCTTGTGCACCTGGCTCACCCTCACCTTCATGTTTTTGCACTCGTGCATTCTATGTTTCTGCATGTTAAGATTTTTGCATGTTACATACTTTTTGTGTGTTCATGCTCACTCATCCAAACAGGTATAACACCTTTATGTATTTTCCCCATTTCAATGATTTCAATGCTCTCATTGTATCTGCACAATACTTATACTTGAGTGAGGTCAATGAACCTTGAAATTTCTTCCCTTGCATTAAGCCTCCTGCCGCCTTATTTCATTGCCACGGATTTTGATTTTAGCCAGCATGTGTATGTGTGGGTGGGAATGTCCATTAAAATGTGAATAATGTGGGTAAATCTTACTAAGGGGCTTTAAAATGGGCTAATCCCATGCAAAGCCACAATGACGCTCATTCACTTCCTCACTGTGAAAGGATTCGCCTCCACTTGAGACTTTGGTGGGAAAGAAACTGAAGAAAAACCTCTGGTTGGGATATGAGTTACTGAACTTCTCAGGGAAAGCCTCATTTCCTCTCTAACAAGAGTCTTTTCTCAGGAACCTCTGCTGTGTGATGTCAATCCATTCAAAGCTCATTTAAAAGAATGCTATACGTGAGCTCTGGGTGTAAATCATCAACTCTGATATTGTTCAGATTGATTAAATACCAAGTGGTTTTCCTGTGTTTGTCCTTTACTTTACAGATTTCCTTTCTTAACACAGTTAAACCACTCAGACTTTGTTTTCCTTTTTCATGAACAAAACCTGAGAGATAGTGGTGCCTTTGAAACATCAAGACACTCACCACAAAACTCGGCTTGTTACCCCAACATGAAACATAAAAAGTTTGCAGTTCCATCAAGATGGCAAGAAGCTTACCGTGAAACTCGAAACGTAACTTCGAGTGTAGTGTAATGAATCATAGCACACATGGATTTTGCAACTTTCTAAATATGGTTTCACTTTGTTGCGATGACAATAACCAAACAACAGACATTAACCACAAACGCTGTCTTCCCATTTTTGTGTCTGGGCTGCTTAGTCAGAGCATTAGCAAATGGGTATTGTAGGGTGTACCCATAGATACAGGGAATCAGATAACATACAGAGCCACGGCCACTTGGCACGTAACCGAGAGAAAAGTGGAAGTATAAAGAGGAAGTATCGTAGAAGAGAGAGGGGAATAAAATGAAGGAGTGATGAAACAAGAGGAACCAGAGTTGCTGACTGACTCATAGGATGTACAAAGAAAGAAAGGAACAGAAAGTTACAGCAAATAGAAAAGAAATAACCTTGTTCTCCGGTGTCTGGGTTGATGACCGAAACTGCTGGTCTGCATTTGCTTTTGTTAAATGTGTGTGCCTGAAGTCAGGCTCTGCTCTTTGTAGGCTTTGTAGGTTAGTTCACGTTTTGGCAGAAAGGTCGCTTTTAAATCTTATCCACATGTGCAATATTGATTACATCTATCCACCAACAAGTGAACTCGGAGAGCCACGTTTCATGTTCAAGTCCCCATGACGGTAAACATCCTGCAGAAGTGTCCTTGAGCAAAACACTGATTATTTCATGGGTACTGTTCTGCTGCTGACCCTGACCTCTGACCTCCCTGCGGAGCAGTTACAAGAAAAAAAGAATTTCCCCTTTCCAAACCATTTCGTAGCCACATAAAGGCCATTGATGGATGTTGATGGCCATGTTGGGCTGTCATTGAGCGTCTGCCACTGTTGGCACGAGTCGCCCCTTATTAGTGGCTTTTTGTTAAATTGAGCATGTTAAATTGATGGTGGAGGCAACTGGTTGTAGTTGCCTAAATACTGTTCTGCCTAGCAAATCATTGACTTATACCCCATGTCTACCGTGGGGACATTTCCAGGAACCTTAGCTGAGCTTCCACCGGAGGAATCAGGGTCTACGTTTTTTTTTTTTTTCTTCTGCCACAGTTCCTGGTCCCCAAAAAGTACTTCTGATGGCCCAGGAACTATCGGGTCAGAGGTTATTGTACAGAACATCGCTGACTGCTCGAACACAAGCCTCAGGCTGCTACAACTTGAGAGCAGCTTCATTCAAGCACTGGATGCCACTTGTACCTTGTAATGTTTATTGACGTCAAAAACAAAAACTGAGTTTGGAACTGAGTTATGTTTTTCACTTCCACCTGATGCCGCTTGCAACTAAACGTATGCCATTTATATTATTATATTGCGTAATGAGAGTGTTTCATCAGATAAACAGTGCATTAAAATTGCAGGTGAGTCTTTGTTTTTTGATGGCAGTCCTTCAGTTTTTATTTTGTGTCATTCAGGAACACAACATTCAGTATGTACTCGCTATAATCTTGGGAGTGTGTTCACAACTAACCAATTTATACATGAAAATTGGATGTGACAAAAATGTTTGATTGGTCAGCCTTTGCAGGGCTTCTTCTTTGAGGTTGGTTTGGTATGTCAGGGCCTTAATATGCAGGAGGATATGGGTTCATTCGGGGTAGAGGATGTTGCACAGGACTCCACACTCTGAAATATAGACTTATTGAAGGCAGAGGCAGTTCCTCTTGGTCATGGCAGCAGCACAATATAACAGGTGAAGGGAAGTATGCAAATAAAAAAAAAAAACCTGGCTTACGTTAAACACATTAAACAGTGGCTCTGGTAAACACAATTAACGGCATCAGGACAAGGGCTACAATTGTGTGTGGGTGTATTTGCATGGGTGTGATCATGTATGTGTGTGTACACTAACTAAAGGTGCAACTGTGTGTGATAGTGTATGTGTGCATCCGTTGGGGTTAAGGCCTCCAAAGCACACGTCCACTTATGGATGAGTGTATTTGTTCGGTGGGTATTTGCAGCGTGAAATACAGCCTAGTCAGGAAAACGCGTTTCTGCCATCTCAACCATACTTAAATGCCAGTCTTACTTTTCTCCGTCTCCCTCCCTTGCCTTTGCTTTTTCTTCATCCGTCTCTCTGATGATAGCGAGACCCTTACCTTAACTCGTAGTGACGCTACAATTATCATCTGATAATTCAGATCAAAGTAAAATCTGGAGATGGACCCGGAGTTTTTTCACAGCTGACCTACTTCTTATGACCTTGACTCGGTACATTTAATCTTACGTAAAATCATCACCTTGTTTGATGTAGACATTTCAGTGCCCTTTTATTGTCCTCGTCATAATCCAGGTGAGTGTAAGGTTATGTTCCCTGTGTCCTCTTATCTGGGTGTAAAGAAAGTCGTGACAGGACCTGAGTGCTGCTCGGCGCTAATGATCAACAAGCTTTGTGTCAGGTAATACTTACTGTCAGCGAGGGAGACCTGCTGCAAAGTATGTCTGACCTTTGCTGGAGCTACATAATTGTGGTTTCATACATTTTCAGAGGTAAAGTGATCATTATGATGTATTTTAGTCTTAATGATTTCAGGAGCAAAGTTATTGTACTGTTCTTCAGATGTGTATTACATCGTCCATTTTCACAAGTGAATGATACAAGAGTTTACAATATTACTGATATACCTGTATTTAAAAGTTAATTGTGAGTAATACAATTTTGGTACACAATTATACATCATTAATTATGCAGCCTTATGTGTGAAATCGCCACATCATGTGTCTTTATGTTCATCACAGCCTCAAAACTCATTAGTTTTAATGCAGTTAGTTGAAGCAGGAGACGGCGCCTTTTTGCCGCCACTCAGGAGAAACACAGTGAAAACCACACTAGGCCACCAATGGTGTCAGCCAGCAGGCTTGGTAGCTGAGTCTTTTTGTTCTGCATATCTAGAGTAAACAACAGATCTCCCAAGTTTATTTCACTCGTCACACTGTATGAACCATTTGCCATGTGCGTGTCCAGTTCAGCGAAGCATGCTAAAACTTTAGTTTTAGTTCCATAAAGAGGGAAAAACAACCAGCCCTCAAAGCTGAGTGACGAGTCTGTGCTGTCTACAAATGTAGAGAACATGGAATATTCGAGTGGAAAATATATAGGAGCACAGGAGCTGTGGAAAGCCATAATAATCAATTACCCATCACAAGGGAGGGCTGGGACATAACCTTCTCAGAGGCAGCCAAATTTAATTTCCTGCCCCTTGTTGTTCTGGTAATGCCATGTTAATAGCTTCCTGTCCTCGTGCATTATAGGCACACTGCCACACATGCTTGTTTATTTCCTCCTGCCTGCCTAACCTCACTGTTACACGAATGACCTGTTATCAACACTGAAATGTGCACACAACCTAACAAACATACATGCAAACACACCATTCATATGGTTCAGTTGTAATCATTGACCAGATTACCACCTTTTGGGTGCACGCAAAATTAAATTAAAGGCGAACATGAAGTTACCAACCAAACTGCATTTTGCAAATCTACTTTGTAGTTCAAGTTTGACCTTCTGCGTGTACTGTAGTTGTGTGCTTGCAGTTTTACAGTGGAAAGGATGATTATAGTGAACATGTAGGCACCTTCGGCTTTGTTGTCGCCTCCACAAAAGGGGTGTAGATGAACAGCTTTTCAGTGTTTCTCACCATAAAGCATTCTGTGTATAATTGAGGCCTAACTAGTGTGATGAATGCATGTTCTTCATCATAAAACATTTACAAAGCCAATAAAAAAAAAATAGAAACCTGCATTGTTTATATTGGCTAGCAGTCTTCTTTCCTTACGTTTGCTGGCACATTGCAGCGTTTCTCGGCACGTCTCCGTCATTAATTAGAACAGTGTGTAACTGAGTTATATATAGTTATATATAAAAACTCCTGGAACGGTGGTAGTATTAATGACAATTTGTTGTCATACGTTTCAACTTACGGCTTTCATCTGGAGCTGAAACGTGCTGTCCTGATAATAATACGACAGGTGTTGCTGGAATTTTGACCCATTTAAGTCTTGGACCCTTTAAGAAGGAACGCTTTCCCTTTTTCAATGCTCCTTGCAAGTACGCGACGTTGTGCCAGAAGCATCCACTCTAATAGTGTGATGCCAAGACATTGCCTTCCTTTCCTGATAAACATGGTCAGTCTCTGAGGTAAATGCCAGTTTTGTTTACCTTTACATCAGGGGATTTGACATAACTGGCAGCCGACGATGCTCCACATACTTACATGACCACGCTGTCCTGTTTGTAAGAATGTGCGTCACATCACCTGCATACCCGTGCGCAGGCTATTAGAACACAAAATACAAACAAAATGGGGACCTGCTTATCACAACATGGCTCCATAGTATCACTGGTGTTCCACACGGTACCTTAGAGAGTAAGTCAACTGTTGTTATAACCTAAACCAATGATGTGCGGAAATACAGCCCTGGCTTTAAAAAATGATTCTTTGACACGTAAAGTAGCACAATAGTAAAATATGTGTTTTGCAACAAAACTGCTGCTTCTCATCTGACTTGTGTGTGTGGGAGTGTGTTCATGTGCCTTTCTGTGTTTGTGGGTGTGTGTTTGTCTGTGCAGGTGTGTCTGCGTCCTTGTATCTGAGCATGTTTTCTGTTGCATCCCGAACATGAAAACATTGCTGTTTTTCATGGGAGCTGCAGGAAGCTTAACCTCCGCGTCCCATGACGATGACTCATCTTTGGCATGATGTTATTATATAAACGGATAGAGTGTCCTCTTAAAGCGGGGCACAGGGACACCAGATCATGGGCAGACACTTTTTCACAAAGGCAGGCGAGCTGGACAACTTGCATAAACACCTGGCTGACTGTAACTGAGATCTGATTACAGATTCACTAGACCACCTGCACATATTCAGTTGCAATCTGCGCTGCGTACAATTATGATTGTTTTATTAACAATTGTTTTTTTTTTTACATCATGCCTTTGAGTCCCACGAGTTTATGATTTAAACATTACCAAAGGAGTGCATCTTACCACCGCCTCTTTCACAAGTCTTCTCTCCCTCATTTGGACATTTGTAGCCGTTGCAAACTCTCAACAAAACCTTTTTGTGTCTTGAATTTAACTAATCAAGGGTTTGTAGTCCATTCATCATGAACATTAGCCTGTTGTTTTTGAGCCAGACCACTGGTGATAATGAGGGCTTTTCAACAGGCAGTGGTCCAGATCACGACTTGCACTCTGGTGTGACTCATTCCTCTTGAAGGGGAGGGATACATTTGAAGGCATCTTCAGACCACAAGCGGGACATGAAGAGAGGGTGGAATAGCTGTTGCTGTCTCGTGATCCCAAAACAATCTACTTCATGGCCAACAAAGCCTGTTTCCACACCAACACTGCAAGTGCTTGACCATATTTAATGAACACTGAGCAACCTTTTTGTGGAGGATGCTTTCAACTAAAGCTCTCTATTGTCAACACTGCGTCTATTTTTAGCATGAGTGGGAACCTATAACCCTATCAATGTAAGTGCTCTGTTCTATCCATTTCATTGTCTCCAACTTCCAAATGACAACATGTTTGCAATATTTAATATTTGTTATTGGTGATATTTATAGTTTGCAAAGCCTTATGCGGCTCTTTGCACAGGAGACAAGCGTCATTTGTTAAAATTGTTTTTCAGTGTTACCTTGTTTAAAATATTGATTATTGTTGGAATATAAAAATAGCGTCCCCGAGGGTCATTTGAGATCTCAGTTATTTTGCAGGATACATTTACATTTATTTTGTTTTGGCAGCAAAACAAGCTGTAAGCACAGTGTTGAAATAATGTCACGTTATTTCGCAAAGACTTGCCAATTTAGAAATCCAGCTGACACAGAGCAACATTAGCATTCATTTGGAGTCATTGTTTTTGTCCACCTGATGAATGTCAGTCCAATGTTCACTCTCTTTTTGGCTCTGTTTTGTCTTTACCAATTCCTGAGGGAAATCTGACTCCAGAACTGTGAGCTCTGTGACAATTCTCTGTGGATCAGAGCAGCTTTAAAGAGCCTGATAGCTCTTTAGTAGGAGCAATGTGATGATGCTGATTAGTGTTTTCTGATTTTTCAGAGGGTGCCACCTATCCGCACTTTCAGCATTTCCTCTGATGAAGTTTCTCTGTTTCTTCATTATGTCTCTCTCCACCTTTCTCTCTGTGAGCTAAGCAATGCTGGACGATGAGTCATCTTCATTCTTGGGGGATTCTGTGACAGATGCTCATTCATTCAACCTGCAGAAGTGGGTCAGAGTGCCAAGTTCATCTTCATACTAATATACAGCATTCCTCCTCTTTCTCCGTCTCTTTCAATTGCTTTATTTCTTCGTCCTCTCACGCTGTTTCGCTCAGATCAGTATCTTATATCCTGATAGACAACCAATAAAAACACTGGAGATGTTTTTACACTTAAATCCTGCATCTCCAGTGCATTTGAAGTGACCACAGTGATTGGACTCCATTGATCAACAGCACACGTTAACCCCAGCTAATACAATTCATTACTTTACCTTTAATCAGGCAAAACCACCCCTAGTGGCCTGATACGTGTTTGCATCATTTTACTCAAGGGATGTCTTGATCAAGTCTTTTTGGCCCCTGATCCCGATCCGAAGTAACAGATGTATCCTACTTAATCTGAGACACCTTATCTTTCACAAACTATTAGATCCAAATACTGAAGGTTCTGATTCAAAACCATAAAGTTGATGAGCTTAAATGATTGATATGATACGGATAAAAGTTTAACTGGGACAATGTGACTGAAATTGACGCGTCGTGATCCACTAGAAAGAAGATGTATCACTCTTGTTTGAACTACAAAAACACTCCACACTCCATGTGCAGTTGCACAGCGGTGTTAAGAGTGATGCGTCTTTTATCTCTAAACAGTATATACACCAGGCTGCGGTTAGCACTTTAACCTCAGTTTTATTTTGGCCTGCCATCAAGTTACTCACAGAATTAACGCCAATTGGTTAAAGCGCTGTGTAAAAAGATGAGAAGCTGTTTTGTACGCTGCTCTTTGCTGATGAGGATGAGAGAGGAGAAATAACAGCTTCGTTATCGTCGGAGCTTAGCCAATTTCGCCAACCTGGGTGTCAGAACTGACTCAATCAGACTCAGAACCTCAATCATTATTTTTCACATTCACACATTCTAATTTTCAGTGAAATGCTGGCAGTGTAGAGCCCAGCTGTCATTAAGGAGAGCAGTGCGGCAACACTAACAGGCTATTAATTAAATTATTTATTGTTTGGGTTTAGAATACGAGTTATATGTATTTCTTTATTCATTATATAATAAAACTCCCTCCCTCTCTGGCGGTGTTCACACGTTTTCAGAAATACGTCTTGAATCCACACCTTCTGTCCAAAAGCGGCATTTATGCATATCTTATCAAATAAAGGCTGACACTGTGGTTCAATAGCACAGCCAATGAGGACCCTTGTTACATAAAGCCTCAGAGTGAGGAGCCTTTGTTGTGAATGAATGGCTGCATTCATTCAATAGACTTGTATTGAATTATTGTTTGTCTGTGTGTTTTGGCTTGGACGTGGAATATTTCTCATGATATGAGAATGGCTTACTTGTGTGTGCCCTTGTAATGTGTGTGTAACTATTCTTGGGTGGACTTGTGTTTGTTGTGTGTTTCTGTAAAGGTGTGTGTGAGTGTGATTTCAGGCTCCTATGTATGCAGAGTTGTGGTGTTGCAGTGTTACAGTACGTGTTACTATGAGTGCAAATGTGTTGTACTGAGAGAGGAGATGCAGTATGTAGTCTGCTTTCACGCACGATCGATGTGTGTTTTAATGTTGATAATTGTTTAAAATGGCTTTTACTGTGTGTGTTTGTGTGTGTGTACATGTTTGTACACCAGTGCTAGAGATATCCGGCTCAGCTGCTGTTGAACCAAGGCAGGACAGTGGTGGGTTGTTTTTATTGCCTGTGGTCGAGGTGTTTACTGTCCCCATTCATGTGTGTGTGATGTGGTCAGAAAACACACTGTATTTAATGGCAATCCGCCGCCGAGCAGGATATTTTCGTCTGAGTGTGTGGGTGGCTGCTGTGCGGATGTCAGAGACAGACAGATAGAGAGAAGGGGGGGGGGGAGAAATAAAGAGGATGTATCCACTTCCTCAAAGCCACATGAACCTCCTCTCGGCTTCCTGCTCGTCTTTCAGCTCAGGCTTTAAAACAAAACATCAACGTTGCTGCACCTCTGACAAAGATCCTGTTAGATCAGATCAGTGGTTCCAGCTAAATCATAGTTACGTGGTGACTTTTATCTGCGTTCATGTGAATGTGTGCATGCCTGTTTTTCTAGTCTGCGTGTGTCTGTGTCAGTTTGTGTCCGTATGTGGGTGAGAACATCCTTAACTGTGTGTGTGTGTTTTGTTTGAAGAGCTACGATGCCATGGTGCGGGTGTGGATAGAGCACCTGGGTACATGACAATTAGGTGTGACAGAGATGAATGGAAAATGAATCCTCTGATGTGGTGTCTTGGCAATACTGACAGGAAAGCGAGCCTTCAGACGCTTTAGATCTCCTGCCAGTTCCACCTGCCACCTGACTTCCTGTGAAAGGTCAAAGGTCAGGTACGCAGGGTGTTGTCTGTGTTTCTGTTCATTACCACACAGGAGACAGGTTACTTTTTCAAGACAGTTGTATTTGATTCCACTTTTAGCAGTCAGCCTGTACATAGAGTACTAATGCTGCTGCTACTACTGCTATTAGTACTACTAGTCCTAGCACTACTGCTACTTTTGCCGCCATTACTAAGTACCATTGTTTCTGCTCCTTCTGCTGCAAACAATTATACTACTACTGCAACTGAAACTGTTACTTCTACTGGTACTGTTGCTACTGCTAATACTAATACTACTATTGTTAAGTGGGCATTCAGACCAAAAACAGTCCTGCATTAAATAAATTCAAGGGGCTGTATTGGTTGGGGCATATTGTTTCAGGTACCAGTGCAGTCACAATAATTTTATCTTTCGTCATGACAATCGTGAGGAAACAGCAGAATATAGCATTCATGTTACAAAGTAATCTACCAGGAATGTGTGCTTGCACATATTTCAGTGGCCAACGCAGAGCCTTTCTGGAGGATGTTGCATTTCCTTGTGGCAAAAGTCGAGCGAGGTTCAAGTTCCCAGGGACGCTATGTTGGCACCCTTGTTGCATCAATGGTGTGGCCCCATTCGAACGGATGAGGGTACTGCATTCTTCATGTGGGGCTAATGCTGGTCTGAACACTGGCTTAAAACTGCTGCAGCTGCCTCTCCAACTACAACCACAAACTGACTGCAATCCACTGTTTTCTTGTAATTTCTGTAATTTCATACAGCGGTTGCCTGAAGGGATTATTTTAGTTTTTGTTCTACATCTGTAATGCAGTTTGTCAGTCAGTTTGCCACCCTCAAAGCAGGGGCCCTGGCTAACTGACTTTTGCTTACAGAAGCTGACTTCTGGGACGTGTAATGCCACTTTTCTGGGTGACAAGCTGGAGCAAGTATGGGAGGTGGAGGGATACCTACGAGAAATACTTTTTCAGACAGAACCCGTTCGGGAACTGCTTTTTCCAATGCAGAGGTTGATTGCTGACATGATAGGAGTTGATAAAGAGTTGAGTTTGGTGTCTGATAAGCTTTCGCACTCATGAAGGTATTTGTCAAACTGGCCACCCTGGACTGTATTTCTGGACTGCCCACACCAGTTTCAGCCACTTTTTTAATGCCAGTGCCTTTTTTCTGTCTTGACACCAGCGTGAACGAGTCTCACCGAGTTCAAGCGGGTCGCCTCTATGTGACTTTGTGTCGAGAAGAGTAGGGCCCTGACTGCTGTTAATAATCAAGGGGTCTGGAGGGATCTGGAGATTGACTCCAGCTGTGTGAGTTGTGTTTGGGTGTGTGGTGGCAGTTGTTGAGTGAATAATTGTTTGCGTGTGTGCCTGTCTTTTGGTACGGATGGCAGCCAATAGTACGCGTGTGTACTTGACACCATTAATGTTTGTTTGGCATGCATGTGTGTTAGTGTCCAGGGCAACCATTTGCTTGCGTGTGTGTTGATCTGCAAAATAGAAAAGTGAAACCAGGGCAGAGGGTCAGGGCCAGCTCCTCTGACTCTTAACAAGGATTTCCTCCCTCCGTGGAGCCTGCTTTATTACATGGCATCCTGTGACCAGGAAACGCTTCCTTACCATCACAGGACCAATTTCAGTACCACGCCAACCGTCTAATACAGGACAGGAGTGGCGAGGTTACTCACTTTTCCATCATAATTAGTTCAAGACATTACAATAAAATAGTGCTTCCTCACACTGCTTACTCACCGCCATGCTGAGGGACAAAACACTTCTTTTTACATCTTTTCGAATTGAATTAAGATTCACTTTTATTTCCTCTCTCACGATTCATAGCCTCCCAGATAAAGCCATGCTGCCATGTCATCAAGACATACTGGATAAAAGGCTCAGGAGGAAGTGGTTTGTTTACCCCTCTCGATGGAGCTCGACAGTTGCTAGTGCACCACAGCGAGTGACACAGTGAACCACCCGCCGACCTGTTTGATTGGCTGATTATTTGAAGCACTCACACTACTCTGCTGAAAGAGCTCACAAATATTACTAATTGGACTGTGTTTGTGTGTATTCCCACTGTTAAGAAAGAGCTGAGGTATGTGTATGTGCGTTTCTGCCTGTGGGAGTTTGTGTATTCCTGTTTTTAATGAGTGAAATGAGTGAGACTGGGACGCTACCACAAGACCAGTGTTTCAATAACATGCCAGAAAAAGCCCAGAAATACTGGTGCCTCACCAACTAGTCATGGAGTTATAGAAATCAACCAGTGGCCATGGAAAGTATTCAGATCCCTTGCTTTTGTAAGTGAGAGAGTTCACTTTTTGATTTTAAATGCATTTGCAATAAGATTTGTTTTGTTATTATTGGTTATTGTGTGTAGAATTGATTGCCCAAAGTGAGCTTCATCCATTCTGAATTGAAAGTGAAGTCTGAAGCCTCTGTACATTATTGTTATTTAGTGCTATGGAATAGTGAATTGTATGTGTTACTCCTTTTTAATAAAGACCAGTCAAAACATATGTATCCCAACTACATTTCACTGGGGGTGTCATGGTGGCTCAGCCCATTATTACACTGGTTATACTGGTAAAGAGGCCAGCTCTAAACCAAGAATTCATGACAACAATGTCCAATTTATACACCCTTTACATGGTTTTTGGCCTTTGGGCTGCTCAGAAGCACTGATTGCGGATTTCTAAAAACATAAAAAAATAAATCACTTAACCCTAATCTACCCCTCCAATGTCCAGCCAAGCTACAGTCATCTACCGATGACTTGCTTGCCAGTTATCCGAGACAAGATGATTCCTGTTTTGGTATTCAGCATGACTTTTCCCTCTCAGTGTTTCCTGCTGATGATGATAAAGTTACACTAACAAACACCTGAAAGTTTCTGTAGCGGGTAGCGTTTGTTATCGCCTGCCCCCGCGTCTGTCTAGCTAGACTTTTAGCTGCACGTCATCTTTACACAATTTCAACCTCGAACTGCTGTTATTGCAAGAGATTATTTTTGTTCATAATTTCCATTTGAAAGCATCCATTAACCCCACGTCCCATACATTATTTCAGAAGTGTCACTTTGTAGAATTTGTGCAGTCACGCTCTCACCTCAAGGAGTGCTCATAATGTTTGTCGCATTATGGTCAGCATGTAAACATGAGGGCGGGCAGCTCAGTGTGGATACTAAACGATCACGATGCTTGAGAGTCCATCTGTGTCCTCTCCAGACCACCTTACGAGGGGGGGCTCACCCTGATTTACATTTACAATTTAGCCATTTAGTGTCATTCAAAAAGCGAACCTGACCTGCTGCAATGGAGCATAAAATATGTATTTAATATATTATATATATGAGTGCTGAGAATATTTCTGAAAATTGATTGATTGATGATTTTTATTAACTAAAGCTTCATTCCAAAATAAAATGTACACCATTTTCAGTCATTTTTAAATGATGTTAACATCTGACAGAATGATTATTGGTGAAAAAGTGTAATTTAAGTAATAAGCATTGGAAGATCTTTGCTTGCTATCTTGAGGAGGATTTTCAGCGCAAAGTAATAAACATCAGGCAGTTTTTTGAAGATGAGTATGTGGCTTCAGGTAGAGGGGAGGCAGTGAAGGGAGGGGCAACATCAGAGAGGCCCTTCAATTAAGATCAAACAGCTTTATGTAAGGGTCACAGTGTCTGAGGTTTCCTGCCAAAAGAGAGAGCGCCGCTAATTCTGGCGCTCATGGTAATCATGTTTTTGATCAGACATCTGTGATTTGATTTAGAAATGGAGAGGAGGCTATTTTTGACCTGTTTTCTCTTGAGGATCCTTTTGATCGTAAACATCACAGCTACTGTTAACATTTTAACATGGGCTGCTCCTCTGATGACATTGCCATGTTAGGTAAATCTGCTGCACTCACGTGAACTTATCAACAATATTAGCAAGGAAAAGTCATCGATTAGCGCCTCTCGCTTTACATCTGATTATCAGTCGTGAAGTACTTGACTTATTACACAAAGCATTCCCATTATATTGAAGTTTTTACTCCACCAGCACCCCTCATGACCTTTCAGCACCGAGCTTCTGTATCCCACAGAATATACAACAGCCCTTCGTTCCCAACGCCACGTAGAGACAACGTGGACATTGTTGCCTCACTATCATCACTGGGGCACTGTCACTCCCACTGCCCCCTTATCATCACAGCGGCTAGTTTCTGCTCTGCTGTGCTGTGCCACCCCGGCCTAACCACCCACTCATCTCCCATCGCACAAAAAAACCCCGGCTGGCAGCACGCCATCACCACATTCCCGCCACTACTGACCGCGGTTACTGCGAGCCGTGACCCCTAACATTCCACAGAGCTTAGCAGATGATTTTATCTCAGAAATGACCCCTCTTGTTTTAGATATCATGCTTTAGCTCTTTGTGACTTGAAAGTATTCTAATTAATCTCCTGTTATACTTTTACGTTATAGTTTTGGCACACTGTCCTTACAGAGCTTCTGTCTAATTTTCCAGAAGTAATGGGCCGTTAGTCAGTACATTTGATCAAGTGAACTAGTATCACTGTAGATCTGCATGTTCTTATGATTTTGCACGTTCTTCTGTAGACCTGATGGTGTAAATAGCTACCAAGTAGCACTTTAAATGCTTCTAACTTGTGAATATCTTGTATTTTTATATATTTGTTGCATAATTCTCAATATTTTTCTGTAATCACGTTACATTTCCTTTGAATACTCTTTATTTGCCCAGTTCTCTGCTGCAGGGATCATTAGTTTCATATAATCTACAGTGTGTGTGCTTTCATGCGTTTGAATATGCTTGTGTGTGCGCGCATTGATTTGACACTGAGGCCAGCCGGGGTACCCTTCCTGTTAAATGTTTGATTGCACCCAAACTTCCTGGCGGAGGGGCGGGGGGTGCAGAGGGATGGAGGTCTGCATCTGCTGAGCGTAAATGCGCTGAGCAGATGTTGGCCAGATGTGGCCAAGGAGGAGGGGGTGGAGGGATAAAGAGGGAAGAAAGTAAAACGAGCAGAGATGGCAAAAGAGACGTACCATCCACACACTGACAGCTTTGTTCACCTCCACTCAGGAGTCAAGAGTAATCCTCCATCCTCCTTTCTTTACATACACACTCATACACTCCTCCTCTCCTCCCTCCACCCCCCCTTCCTCTCATGCCTCCCTCCACGCTCTCTTTGAAGTGAGGACAGTGCGCAGGAAGCAAGCCGGAATCGATTGCTCCATGCATTAGGCCAGGAATGTGTGACACCCTCCTCCTCTTCACCCTCCTCTTCCTTCCTCCTCCATCTTCCTGACACATCCCTCATTTATGTCCCCCCCCTTCTGCTCCCCTTCGAGCTCTCCGTACACCAACTGTCCCCGTCCACCTTTCACACAAGACCCTGCTATTATTTTGGAAGAAAGCCCAACTTTTCGTCACTTGGTGCTGTTTATGAGTAGAGTCTAGACACTGATCTGAGTACAGCTGCTTAAAGTGTCATGGTTTTCGCTGTGTGTGTGTGTGTGTGTGTGTGTGTGTGAGTGCTGATCTGAAGCAAATGCAGATATCTTGAAGAGTGTTGAAATGATGACGTGATTAATGGATCATTCATTTGACATAAAATTACTCTGTAGTAATTTTGTAACTGATCAATGAAGTCATTTATCAACCAAAAATGCCAAACATTTGCCGGGTCCAGCTTCTCAAAAGTGAGGATTTGTTGCTTTTCTCTCTAATTTTAAATAGAATATTACTCTCAGTTAAGTCCGTCTCTAGTTTGAATGGCAAACCCAACAACACTAAGTGCTTCAGAAGAGCTTCTCAGCAGCCACCAGTAGAGTACTGTGTGTGCATGTACTGTGAAGCTACTGTTGTGCATGTGTGAAACTATTTAAATGTGAAGTCATGCTTAGTTGTCTGCCCGGATAAATGATGAACGAGGAAAATGTGTCCCTCGTGAAACTGAACATAATGTTCTCTCTCTCTCTCTTTGTTCACTCTCCCTTGCCATGTGTGTTTTTTTTTCTGTACTTATGAGAAGTAGAATCATTTTGTCCAGAACACTCTCAATAAAAGTAAAGGTCAAATAAAAATGAAGCCGATTGTCTGTTGTGCTCTGTGGCTGTAGTCCCTGCCTTATAAGCAAATAAGCTTGTGAACTCTTCTTTAACCACTAAGTCAGTCAGTCAGTCAGTCAGCCACGGTGTCTGTCAGTAGCGTGAGTCATCCACCTCCTTCTGTCTGCCAAGTCACAACAGGCTCAAGGCCTACTCCACTGACAGAACAATGAGACAGGAAGGATGTTGGCTAACGTTGCACAGCATTATGTATCCCTATATCATATTAGCCAGGCTAATTAATAGTCCTATGATTTATTCTCCCTCCCGCTTTGATTCCTGTACATTTCAAACAGGGCAATAAAGCAGGCTAGACAGTTAGCGCTACATTCATGGTGTGTTATTAGTGTTATTAACAACTGACACTTTAATACTATTTAGTGCTTACACCTCCATTCAATTTCAACTCCATTCAGTACGCTTCAACTGAGATTTCAATTCGTCTTCGATATTAAACTTCTACCTTCACTTTGACTTAATTGCGTGCTTACACATCAACTGACACTTCAATTTTTATGCAGTGTTTACGCTTTACTTGGTTAGACGTCAACTGACACTTCAAGTCCTTTCAAACATTTAAAAAATTTTTGCATGTACACTTCAGCTGATACGACAGCTCATTTTAGCACTTACACTGTGTCAAACTCCTTTTAGAAGTGAATTTGAAAGTGACTCTTCAACTCCTTTCAGCACTTATACCTCAACTGAAACTTAAATTACATTCAGCACTTTGACTGTAGGAGTCACTTCATCTTCTTTCAGTGCTCCAACAGTTCCCCTCATCAATCCCTTCAACTTCAGTTGTTAAACACATTTCAAATGAATCAACATTTTAAGACATTTAAGCTGTTTCAAACGTTTCAACAGCAGTTTAACTGAAATCTTCTTTTGCCCTTTTCTTTTCTCACTGTTTGCTTCGTGTTCATTTCCAGCAGGGTGTTGAAGCAGGCTGGACACGTAGGGTCGCCTCTAATGGGTTATTATTTTGAGAGCCCAATTGTTTTCAGTGGCATGTCCTCAATTAAATGTCAGGGTGTCACAATGGTGATTTGATTTAGTGTGGGTTTCTTCTGGAACACAATGCATTTGATGAGGGCACAATTCACGGCTGACCTGAGCACAGCACTTACGTCAAAGAAAACAAAATATAGGAGAGCACAATGCACTGAAAGTCAATCAGCTTGAAGACAAGTTTGTCTCTCACTTTCATCTCCAGCTCTTAAATGGTCGGACACACTTGACGCCCACGCAGGCCGGCGCCGACAGTCACCACTCCAACGGTTTACCCCCGCGTCACGTGGGCAGTTCAAGAGCGGAAGGATGGATGGGAGACAAAAGTGCCGGTAGCGAAGGTGCGGCTGCTTGGAGCCAGACTGGGGCCGGCAGGAGAGGAGGAGGAGGAGGAGGAGGAAGGAGAGAGGAAGAGGAAGAGGAGAGAGGGCAGACGCACCCACTGGAAGTTCTCTCCGGTCATCCAGTGAGTCTGGACTCTACCCTGCGACACATTGTTCAACAGTTGGATATTCTCACGCAGGTCAGTTATTAGTCAACTCAAGATACTGGCAGGATGTGAAATCCCAAAGACATCATGAAAATGGAACATTGTATATGAAAGTGTGGGAGGTGGGGCCAACAGGTTACTGTTGAAAGTTAATAATCCTCCGCCTGACGGGTTTAATCCCAGTGTCAGGTCACATTAACCAAGTAAAATTATGCAAAATCTAGGTTGCAATCTGCTATGTTTTTCTTAATGAGTAAGTCAGTTGAAGCAGGTTATTAATCTCCTCCGTCAGACCTGCAGCCTCTTTTCATCTGAGGCCAACTCAAACAAAGACACAAAAAAACAGCCAAAGCCAGGAGGAGCTTTTATGGTTTACCTGTGTCACGAGTAGCTGAACAGAGACACAGCAGGCTAATGATTCAGCTTGCTGAAGCAGTGTTTGTGACTGGAGGATTCATGTGTTTTTCGTATTTAATCTCTTCATATGTTTTATTTGACAATTATTTTTTTATTATAATCTTTATTATTATATTATTATTATTATATATATTTGATATATTTTGTTAACTTTTTACGTTGAAAACAAATGAATTTACACAGAGTTAACAGTGCAGATCAACGGTTGTGTCACTGAATTTGACATCACCAAAAAAGTTGATGCTATTCACGTTTTCCCAATATCACATCTTGCATCAGCAAATGAAAACCCGTCAGAAAGGTGTGTACGCATTTCGGGGTTGCTGTGCATTTTTCACATAAAAGCATCTCCAGAAAACGCAAGATCACATCAGTTTGCTGCTGAAACTGTTTTGTATTTGAGACAAAGTGGCTGACCATAAGAAATATCATTCATTCATGAAAAATGAAACCTAACGAACAGTGAAACAATCATTATGACATTATAAATTTATATTTTTAAAAAGGCTTTTACCCCCTTGGTAGAGTTGTATAAGCTGTGCTGACGAGCTGCATCACGGCCTAAAAGGCCTCTTCTGTCTCTCTTCAGCTCTTTTCTTATTTTTCTATAATGGCGACAGGGTTGATTTCAAGGCACTCTGCGACAGCTTTATAATTATTGTACCACCTCCTCGAACACACAGACTGTTTCGGTGCTGGAGGAGCGTCTCACCCTGACCGAGGACAAGCTGAAGGAGTGTCTCCTCCACCAATCCCACATTCTCAAGGACGTGCGATCATCAGGAGAGAGGCGGAGGACAGAGAGCGAGGGGACAGATGGATCGCCTGTCCGTTTCACTTGAGGACGGGCTTGTCCTCCTTCAGACTGTAGCACAAACACACAGACCGAGTCGTATGTATGTATGTAACCTCAACACTGTGTGTGTGTGTGTGAGTCTATACATCTGTGTGTGATTCTAAATGTCCACCTTGGTGGTCTCTCTCAGGGGTCAGTGGGTTAATCAGGCTTTGGGCCTTGGTCGTAGTGAGGTTTTTGTGTGTCTTTGTGTGTGTGTGTGTGTGTGTGTGTGTGTGTGTGTGTGTGTGTGTGTGTGTGTGAAATACCATCTTTCTTCACCTCTTAAGGATATCCAGCTGTACAGCCAAGCACAGTCTGGCTGGGACATTCCACTGTGTGTGTGTGTGTGTGTGTGTGTGTGTGTGTGTGTGTGTGTGTGTGTGTGTGTGTGTGTGTGTGTGTGTGTGTGTGTGTGATATGGATGTTACATCCAATCGGGACAGCTGCAGCTATGAAAACAGACGGTGCTTGTATGCTGTATGACCTCTCTGTATGTGTGTGTGTGTGTATTTACATGTGTATATTTGTGTATTAGCACATGTTTTAGCAGTTTGTTGCTTCTGCAATAACATCTTTCCTTGTAATCGGTTTGCACCTTTGCATAACGCCATGTCATTTTGAACCGAGTCGTGCTGCATATTGCCTCGAACACGCATCATATATATATATATATACTTTCTATGAATAAATGATGTGCTATATTGCACTAATTGGTATTGTCTGTATCTCTGTCCAGACAACCCCTTACACACACAGTGTTTTATTTTGATAAGAACTTATGAAAATAGGGTGTCAAGTGCAAGACTAAGATATCTACAATCTGAACTTAGACCCTTTAATTTTGAGCTCAGTGAAATTGCACATAATTCCTTCATTTTAAGCCCTCCTCTTATTTTCATGTCTTATATATCTTATATCTTATTTATAGATAAAAACCAGTTAAAAGAGATTACATTTGAACTGGTCGCTGTATGGAATCCCAATACTGCCAGGAACATTTGAAACAATGTGAAAACTTGGGAGTGGTAATTGGAAATGTTTTTACTTGCCAATTAAAAACGAACTTTTTCCTTTCTAAGTCAAACATTTGAGATACCACAGTAATTTTAAATGATGATAGTAGTAAGTGTGTATTTTATGAGACACTGTACATTGTTAGAACTTAGTTTCTCATAAGATATCATTCAGTCAACATTATGACTTACTCAATATCTCATAACCCTGACCTAGTAAGTCAAGTCAAGCTTTTTACTTATCATCTTTTTTGACTAAGTGCCTCATAGTTGACATGGAAAGTCAATGGCAACATTGTAAATTACTATCTAGAGATTTTGACTTAATATGTGACTTTAATCCCAAGTATTTACATTTTCCCCATCCCTAGTTTATCATCTGTATTTTATTCTGCAGGTGGTCGTGGGCTTCCTTACAGCCGTGTATCTCTTGCTTGTTGCCTGGTGAAGCTTGTTGATGTGATACGTGTCATTGAGCCTCTTGTTTCTGCCAGTGGCTGTGAAATGTTTTGGCTTGCTCTCGCCCAGCGTGGAGACTTTAGCTGTTTATGTTTTTCCAGCGGCGGAGATGTGGTGAGCGATGCGGCCGGGTCGGCAGGAAGCAGTAAAAAAGCCACACAAAGGGGGAGCTCTTCGCTGGCTGCTGTTTGCTCTCCCCACCACATCCTTCGCTTCCTCTCTGGCTTTACTGGTTGTCCTCCTCCTACATCCTTTTTCTCTCAGCGGTGCGACCTGCTGTGAGAAGGGACGAAATCCAGGAGACTGTTGGGATGGTGGAAGACCTGGGGTTTCATGCGACATTAAAAAGACCAGATGCATAAATGGGTATAAAGTACAAAAACAGAAACGTTTTTCAATTTCAAAAGAAAAATCTGAATAAGTTTAGACCAGCATCCGCCTGTTTCCACGTCTGATATCCACAAAGCACGCTCACATTTTTCTTCCTATACTTGGGAGATCCCCATTGACAGTTCTTTCAATACATGCACTACCACTAGACAAGAAATTAATCTCAGTTTCCACTAATTTCTGATGCTGTCATAAGCTTTATATCTCAAAATATTATTGATTATGTTCCTGAATGTTGGTCGAATTTATATGGTTAGAAAACTGCAGATTGGACTTCTAACACTAGTAAAAGGCAGCTATTGGTCATGTGCCTCACATATCTGGGTCTGTTTGTTTTACGGTATGTGTTTTTTTTGTGTTGCATGTGGACAACACGCCTGATGTGAATGTGACATCATGTCCACATGTTTGATAGCTTTAAATGTTTCAGATATGCTGAAACATCAATGGTAAATTGTCCAATAAAATATTGAAATAATAATAAATCTAAAAAGACAGCATGTCTCTGCATGTGCAGGACTATATTCTCATAGAAGGGCAGAGGCTCCACCAACAGAAGTAGATAATACATTCAAATGCAACGCAGCTGCAAGACATCAGTATTCATTTCTCTGTCTGCATGATGATCAGCTGAATTAGAAACAAAACTCTTCACTCTTCACTAAAGTAGCTAATTGTTTTAACATTAAACAGTTTACTTGGAGTCAGATGATACATTTCTTCCTATTTTCTAGTTTCTAAGTAATCTGGGAAATGTAGGAAATAACCATTTTAAGATTTGTTATTGTAACCTTTATTTAAAAAAACTGAACTGAAACCAAAAGTGACTCCTTGAAGCGACGAGAGTCCGTCAAAATGTCCCCTGAAGGCCTCAAACAAGTGGAAACACAAGAACACACAAACTCAGTTGCAAAACCTTTTGTGTACAAAAGCAGGAGAGCGAGTCACAAGCAAACATTTAACGACCGGTTTCCACCTTCACTTCCACTTCGATCTTATTAAGTGCACACTGGCCTTGTTTTACAGTTAACACACACGCGGTGTAAAGCCGTTTTGAGAACATGATCCCATAACCTGTTAATAGCTTCCTGGAGGAGGGGCTTCCTGTTGATATTGAGGACGGAGCCGGGGCTGTTGACTTGCCACCGGGCGAACGCATGCTCCCAGTTTACTGCTGAACAGTGTGTATCTGTGTGCTTGTATTTATTTGTTTGTCCTTGAGGCTGTGGAAGTATTTGTGGAAGCAATGTTCTGAAATCTGCCAGCGTCAGACAGACTTATATTGATTTGTCAAGCTGATATTGACCTCTTATCAGATATTTGCGTGAAACAAATTTACCATGAGCATGGACATTTGAATCTTTTTCATATTTGTTTGTTCATTTTAAAGGGTCACATCACCCAAATTACAAAAAAAACATGTTCTCTCTTTGCCTCTGGGGCATCTAGCCATGCAGACACAATGGAGGTGATTGGAAATTTGTTTCCAGAATCAATATTCCATTGGAACTACCTGGAAAATGAAATTGTCCCCAATACAAACTGTTGTCAATGTAAAATGTAGTTATTTGGGTGAACTAGCCCTTTCACCGTTCAGCAACGTTTAGGGTTTAAAAGTTCCCCTGCAGACAAAGCAATCGGTCAGATAAGTCACCCTCCTTTTAAAAACAGTAATTCTAGAAGAATTGTATTCGTCTGCGCTTCAGTGGAAAGTGTCAGTGTCCTCTGGGGTTCTTGATGCTGTTCCTGACAAGAAGACAATTCTGGCTTCTGACTGCTTCAATACAAAAATATTTCTGTCTGCTTTCAGAATCTAATAATTGGCCACAACCTTTGTATGAATACCATCATTTTACCCCACATGGTAAAGTCGTTGCCTCATAGCCGGCACTAGACGGAAGGTAAACATTATCTTTTGCTCCCAACTGAATCAACAGACCCTTTTCTTCTCCTCGTCTTCCTCCTCTTCTCTTTTCTGGGGCTTCCTGTCTGTCTCTGAAAAACAGGAGGATTATCTTTTCGGAAATTCCCCCCTAGCCCCCTTCAGGGGATGAGGCGATAAACGGTGGCCAGGGACAAAGGAGGAGGGGGTAGAAAGAAGAAGAAGAAGAGGAGGAAGACCCTGCACCCACGCCTATTGAGTTACAGTGACTCTCACTCTGAACTCAGGATATGGCCAGTAATTGATTGTAGTTTATCTAATGTGCACACACACACACACACACACACACACACACACACACACACAGTGACACCTGTTCAAATAGGTGCAGGCGGGGACAGGTAAATAGTGAAACCTGCACGCTGTTCAACTAGTGGCTCCTCTGTTTGTTTTTTACATCCCTGTTTGACTTTTCCTCGGCTGGAAAAAAAGGCCGCCTGTTTGCCAGAAGGTTTTAACAACCTGCTTCCGTTGCCTCGCTCATAAAAAAGAAAACAGGTTCTCATTTTTACATGATTGGCAGTTAAAGGTTTTACTGCTGATCTGGTCTTTTGGTGCAAATTGTAACCGTTAAAACACAGTATTTTATGCGATGCATCCGGAACTGGAGAGAAACCGTGAGCAAATGTGCGTTTGACATTTGACCTGTGTGCAGCATCCGAGCACTCAAATTTTGCCGTCACATTTACTTGAAAAAAGCAAAAAACCCTAAACTGCTGTTTGTGATATGGACTATAGCATGTAGTCAGACATTCAGTTGGTAGTGTCAATACAAATAGCTTTGAAAACGTAGACGTAACAGTTGAACTCATAGTAATATTATTATTGTCTTGGAGATGTAGATGTGCCAACCTTTTGGGCCTCTCAAAACAAAGCTATGTCTACTTGCGATCATTGTGACAGTGCAAACTGCATGTCTTTGGGTTGTGGCCGGTTCCACCACAGAGGAATTTCAGTTCCTATGTTTGATATTTTTATTCGGTAAAACTCTGTCAATCCAGTAATTTGAAAGAAAAAAAGATTGGAAAAACATAAAAAAATACTACATAGTAATAATACATAACTTGTGTAGCAGAAATGTTTTTCCTCTGCTTTCATATCGTGTTAATGATCTTGTGTTGAGACCTTAATGGGACTTGAAACCACTGATATACTGATAGAGCATTTTGATAACTGATTGTGGACTAGTAAGTAAGTAATCTACCTCGCTACCTGCTTGTGACCTTCTCAATCATGTCGGGCTCTTCATTAGTCAACTTCGTATGCTGCATTTTCCCCATAGTAATTGCTGAGCAGCAGCAGCCTGATGCAGCGTAGCATGCTGGGACATCTTTGCAGACTGGTCTCAGCTTAAACACTCGTGGCCTGTTTTTACAGGGCTTAGCGTGTTGAAAGCTTATCTCCGGTGAAAAGGGGGGAGCAGTGGATAAAAAAAAAAGTGAGGGGAAAGAGAGAGCGAGCACAGGAAAAAAAAAAAAAGCTGACTTCCGCACGGGGAAGGTTCAAAGGGACCTCCGCTCCCGCATGATCTGTTTGTTGTCATTTGATCCCTGAGTTGATTTTCTGTCTCTCTCTCTTTCTGCCTTCCTGTTCCTCTCTTTCACTCACAGGAAACAGAGGGATGCATGTACACAAGGCCTCTGGCAGCAGGTTCACCCTCTTCCCTTCCTTTGTGGGCCAATAAAATGTTATTTGTTTCTTCTCAAACTTCCTGTATCCTGGACACACAGTGTACTGAACCCTAAATAGTTTTACTTCCATGCTAATGTTCATAACCGACTTACAGAAGAGTGCTTTTTACTAATGCCAGTCATTTTCCAGGAAAAGCGAATTAACTGTGTTAAGCACTGGATGTTTTTTCATACTTGCATACCTTTGATTAAGATATTTACGTAACCGGTCCAGTGGCCATGAAATGTTTTCTGTATGTGTTTTGCAGTCCGCCCTGTCAGCAAACAGTTTGTCAACCTACAGAGACCAAACAGCTATCTTAACTACCTCAGAGCACTTGATTTGCATCAGTAAAAGAGGGGATGGTAAGCATTGATTTGGTGATTTACAGGTCAAAGGATATTCATATGTACTGGCTACATTTGGTTGAAAATGGCCATTTCAACTAGATGTGTCAAAAACTTTCACTTTACAAACAAAAATGAGCCTGGATTGCATTGTGACTTGCGGTGCTAAGACGGAGCCCCCTAACCCACTTCTTAACTTGTTCCCAGGAAACAACACAAAAGAGAAAATAATCACGAATCCTTCCCATAAATGCTGCCGGGCTTCCGACGTGGCTCCGTTTTCAGTTGTTTTATCTGGTTCCTTTTTCTCTGGATAAGGGGGCCAAACATGGGAACAGTCTCCGTTGCTCAGATAAGGAAGTGGTGGACTTCCTGGCAACCTTAGCGTGTTATTGGTCCAGAGCCATATAGGTCGAAGGTCACTCTAATGGATCACACATTCTTCCTTCCTGGTCATCCACAACCTGTTTGGTGAGTGGGACTCCTGTCATGGCCTCCAATCTCTATTCATTTTGTGAGACAGGACTTCAATATTCCTAAAACCTCACAAGTCAAGGTCAAGGTACATTTATTTGTCATTCTACAACACACAGGGCTGCACAGAACACATATACACATATTCAAAATTAGAATAGAATAAAAATAAGAACAATATTTGAAGACATTTTTTGTTTATTTGCTCTGTATTTCTGGAGATTAGTTGGAATTTGCTGTAATCATCTCAATATGATCAAAGTTTTCTTGGAGGCAGCATCTAGTGGCCATTAGAGGAACAGCAGCTCATGAAACGGGTAAAGGGTAATTCCGGTATTTATAAACCCGGTGCCCCATTTTTTACATATTTTGGGCTTTTCGGCCGTTTCACGGCTGCCAGCTGAGGCGATCAACTGGATCAGTTCCAAAACTTTTGTAAGTAAATAAACAAATAGGACCCGTGTTTAAAAATACTGGAATTACCCTTTAAGCAGTGACTTCTCTCTTTAACTCACAGCATCAACCTGCTGCCAGTAAAAAGGTGTGTGTTTGTGTGTGTGTGTGTGTGTGTGTTTTGGCCCCAGTGGATCCTGAGGAACACAGATTTACAGGAAGTGCCATCTGGGTTGTGGTTACAGCTCTGACCGGCATATCCTATTTACCCTTCGCACACACACACACACACACACACGGTCAACATAATGCTCACCACTGCTGCTTTATGCGTAAAATGTATTCACTTGTTAGAAATGGTCCCTTTACGTTTCGAGTCTGTTGAACTTATTATCATGTTACATTCTAGACTTCCGTGAGCTCAGACTGTCACATGATACGTGCACAATAACGCAGCCAATACTGCGCCGACATTCTGCCTTTACCCACAATTTTACCTTAAATGGACACTGTCAAACTTCAGTGTTGTTTCTCTGTATTAGTCATTGGCATGGCATGTCTATAATATCTGCCAGTGTTTTCTGTAGCCAACTGAACCGGCCAGTTTACTTCCACCATGATGTGTTCTTCTGACGTCAATGCATGGCAGGGGAAGAGTTTCTTCTTCCCCCTCTCCTCCATCTACACAAAGGAAAATGAATTTGAAAATGCTTCTTAATTTATTTTGTTTGTAAGATTTTATATTTAAGATCAATAAAGTATTTCTGATTCTGATTTTACTTTGACTTTCAAATTGTACAACAAACATCATCCATACCCACCACATTACTCACTGTCGATACGAATATAGTACATTGACATAATGTTCTGTTATCTGCAGAATCGGTGAAATTAAAATAATAAAAAGGTAAGATGCAGCCCTAAACTAGTAAATGACAGAAGAACTTTCTTTCACTTGGCAGATGTGATAAGAAGCTCACCCAGTCAGGTAAGATTTCTTTTTCAGTCTTAAAAGAACCGTAGTTTTAATGAACTAGTCCAATCTGGATGTCAACAACAGACCTCTCACACCTCGTCTTCCGCCCTGTGATTGTGATTGACGGCCTGACAAATCCTGAAAGCGTGATACTCTCTCTCCTCATGTGAGTAACTGTGTCACTTGGATCATCTCTGTCCCTCTGTCTCGTCTTAGCTTTCTCCCGTCCCCTCCTTCCTCTCTCATCAGGCCTCCATGTGTCTGTTCAGTCATGTGTTTGGCTCCAGACTCAAGGAGCCTCTTCAGGTTAATGGTTTTTCTCTAAGCCTGCTTTCACAGCCTGTCCCTGAGCGGTCCTCCTCTGAGGTGAGGATAGCAAGGGATCACACATCGCAGTCACGGCGTGACTTTCACTACACACTCCTCGGATTTGCCCGCATGTTGAGGAATCAGAATTGCTCGATGATGTTTAAGATTTAAGGGCAGTAAGATGGAGGCAATTTCACTCAAGGTGGTTCCAGTTGACACTGGTGCCAAGGACATTACCAAAGGAAGTTCAAACACGAAGGAAAATTTCAAAATATGCATGTCTATTAAAGACATTTGTTCGGTTTTTAATTGTCCTAAAATGATGTAGCCAGGGAACTTCATTGACTTTACTGTTTTATTTGAATACAGGACATGAAGATGTTGTCACAATAAAACAAGAATCAAATGTTCTTGAGTTAAAAAATCTCATCATGCTGTGTTCTTCCAGGCACCTGTAAATATCTTCCCAAAGTGGATGAAAAACATGTAGTTGTGTTGTGCTATGTTATTAGTAGAAGTCTAAATATTAGAAAAAAAGAGAGAAAATGTAACTTACAAAATGGTTGACAGCAAAAATTTAAACACAATATATATTTTTTTACAACTTACAAGCAGTTAAAGGAGCATTTCTTTTTTTTCTACTCAAGTCCAATATTCACTCCTCTTTCAGTTCTGTTTTGGTCTCAAAACAATGAGCTAAAGGTGCTAAAGGTGCTAAAGGTGCAGGCCCAGACCTCCCAACTGCTCGGCACAGCAAAAGACTGTACTTGGATTTTTTTGTAGAGTTCTGAGTGAGGCAGGGCATCACTAAGATGCATACATGTTGAGTCAAAACAAGGAAAACCTTCTAACTTAAATGCTACAAGTGTGAGTTCAAATCTCAACTCCAAAGCAAAGAACTACATACGTTGTCACCAGCCATTATTTTGAAATCCTAAATAATATACAGTGAATATGGAATGCTTTTCTATGAGTCAACAAAAAATGTAATTGAAATATGACCAAACGATTATAACTTTGGAAACAAAATAAAAGCGTGTCAGAGGAAACAATCATCTTATTAGATACTAATAAATAAACATTAATTCTGATAAAAAATCAAGTATGGATTTTTTTATATGAATATATATTCTTTTTCCACCCAACATGAATATATAAAATATACAGTGTGTCATGGTAGTAGTATTTTACAACAACAGTCTGCAGTTGGAGATAATTCTGAATGGATGCTTCAGTTCAGTTTGTCCATTCTGGTACTTTCAGCACTGCACTAAGCCAAAGTCCTCTATTCAGCATTTTTGGGCCTCTGGGTCAGCTCCCACAATGCACCTCTGATAGCCCACTTCCCAGTATGTGACAGCAGAGTCTCCTGCCATCAAACTGCCCTGATCCGTTGTTTCTCTCACCTTCTCTCTTATCCTTCCATCCTCTTTACCTTCACTGATTGGATGGACAGGACACCTGCCTGCTTCCAGTCTGCTGCTCTCTCCTAAGCTGTTTCTACTCTTCTCTACTGTCTTCTTTTCTCCTCATGTTTCATTTCTCTACTGATGTGGTACAGTAAATAGAATTTGGTGTAAATTTGGGTTGAAGGAGGGTGAAGTCATTTTTCAACAAACCTACTGTACATCAATGGTTTTGGAGAGGTGTATATGGATGTTAATCCTCCAATTAGAAGTATAGAAAGAGCACAAAACATGGGTGCAACATGCATAATGTGCTCCAAAACTCTAACTCTAAAATTGTTAGCTATACTCTCCCAGTAGGCCTTTCCTTCCCATCGCTCAAAAAGAGAGCTGTAAGTCTCAAACACAGCTGTACAGCTCACCAGAATCTCTCTCCACCTTCTGCTTTAACTTGATGCAAAATGACAGAGTTTCGTGCTCAAGGGAAAGATTTTAACAAGCAAGGCTTTGGTGTCACAGCCACAGCTTGCTTCTTCCCGTCTCCCCAATGGTTTGTTGACCTTTCCACTGAATGTCAGGATAGGAGAGTCACTCCCAATCTTTTGCTGTAACCTGGAAAGCCCCCCCCCCCTCCTCCACCTGAATAACCTCATCTTCTCTCGACATCAAGCTCATGTCGACAGTTCCCAATCTTGCTAAAATTAGACACAGAACCATCAGGTGTTCCTAGTGGATCATTTGCTCCACAATGTTGAGCGGAAATATGCAACAACCATTGCAATTACAACTAAATGAAAATGTTAAATAAATACACGTATATTTGCAAAGCCGAGCATTTTGAATCCAGCATTGTTTACATCCATGTTTACTTGCTAGCAGTATCTTGGTGTGCTACCTCCACCTGTTGAAAACAACTTCCATATCCACACTGAAAACTAACTTTAACAACTCCTTAATATAAAAGAATTACATAGGAAAAAAATATCATCACCTAGAAATCCTTAATAATATATAGTGATGGTGTATGGTGTGCTGTTCCCACCAGAACCATCAGATGTTACTGATCATTTGCCCCACAATGTTAAATGGAATCTACCATTAGGCAATAATAGTGGTCGATTATACTCACATTTCTATATATTTTACTCCTCTGTGTCCAAAAACTATTGAAAACACATCAATGTGCCACACGGTTGCACTGGGTGACATTTTCCTTCATTACCACGAACACACGCTCTGTAGTTTATTTTGATTTAATCCCACATGCACCATCTTGCCTCCAGAAATACTCACTAGGACACCAAATGTGGATTAGACCACCACTGAAAATAGACCCCAGCAAATTTACTCTTGTTTGCTAAAACTACAGTGCCCAGCTATTTTAGGAAATCCAAAACCAACCTTTTTAAAAATGGAACTATATATTTGGGCGGTGTTTTTAAAAATGTATGTCTTTAGCCCAAATGGGCCCAGGCAGGGCGGGGAGGGATGGGCGAACACATTGTCGGTTTTGGGCCTTTCATGGGATTTGTTGACCAGAAAAATCTAGAATAACGTCAGCTTCATCCTATAATCAATCATTAAAAACAATAACCTTTCGTCACACTAGATCACCTTTAATAACCCTGATGTGTGTGTTTGTGTGTTTTTTGGAAAAGCCCCACTTCCTCAAAATCCACTCCAAGCCTCTAATCTCGTGACTTGCCAAAAAAGAAAAATAAAAAGTCTTTCCTCTAGAACAAAACAGAGCCCCCCAACTCCCACCCATCCTGCTCCCTATAATCCCCACCAGGTGTTGGCAAACTCGAGCTCGCACACTGCCCCCCCCCCCCCCCCCCCCCCCCCCCCCCTCCACCCTCTCAGCCTTTCTCTCCCTCCACCACTTCATCATCCCACCATTCCTGGAATCGGACAGGAGAAACACTTTGTATCTGGCATTGCTGTTGTTGTTCCCTCTCTTCTGGCTGCCTTCCCTCCAAGTCCACCCTTCTCACCCTCTTCTCCCTCTTTTCTGCACTCCTTCCACCCTCCCCACTCCTGAGTCCGGATCTCCTTGGACCATCTGTCAGCGCGTCTATCCCCAGACTGGAGAAAGGGAGGGGAGGGAGGAGAGGAAGGAGATGACAGACGAGAGAAAGCGAGTGGAGCAGCCGAAGGCCTCCTGCGGCCCTCTGTGTCAAAAATGGCTCCTATCTTCTCCCTGAAACGATGAACAGGGATTTTTATTTGTTCTAGAATTGAACACCCCATGTCAGGTGACTTGAACGCAGGAAAGGGCCTAAACACCTTGGTCCTTGCTTTGCCATCAACAGAAGACCCTGAACCTCCAGTCCTGCTTTCAACTGATGGTTTGCCTTTGTAGACGTAAACAGTTTTTCAAAGAGCTTTCGCATGAACGCATATTTTGGAGAAACAGTTATCTTCCCATCGGAAGATGAGAGTGTCTTCCCCTGTTTTCCCCCCCTGAGGCCTTGATTTCACGCATCATCAATCCTGACCTGTGTAACCCAATAGGAAGCCTTTGTTCTTTACATCAAAGAGGTCCCACCGGACCAGAGATCAATCAGCGACTGATAGCACAAAGCGGATTCCACCCGTTTGGGAAGCCATCAATACCGTGACCAAAGGAGGGGAATCCCTCTTCAGTGAATTGATTGATTTGATTAGGTCTCTTCCTCTCTGATTCCCAAGACAAGCGTATTCTTCCCCTGCTTTCACTGATCATCCATGTGGAGATTTTATTAATAGGATATCTTATTTCCATCTGGCTGTTTTATCCTTCATGAACTCTTATTCTGGTTTTCCAGAAACATATTTTGTCCTCAGCAACTTGTTTCATGACACCAACGTCTGTCTCTATAGTTGGTAATGAAACAGCAGGAGAGCGCAAGTTTTCCTTCATGTGATGAGATTCTATTCATTATCATACAAAGCATTTTCGAGCCACGTTGATGCTGTCATAGAAGCAAAAACATACAACTGAAAGACAGATTGTTGTTGTGTCTCCAGGTAGAATGTCAAGGAGGATTAGTGTGATGAACCTTTACCACAGACTCAGTTTCCTCCCTGTCTCTAATTAAAGACTTCTGAACTATTTGTTATTTTCTATCCAGGGACTCCGGTCCTGTCGTACTCCGAGTGCCTGGCCATGTCTCACCGTGCGCTGTCCCTCTTTGCTAAACAGGCTGTAACCTCGTGACCTTACAGCCGGTCTTCCTGAACAGAGGGGGGAAATGGGAACGGGGCCTGTGTTGTGGCTAAGTCATGATCAGGCGCCAGGAAGGCAGGAAGTGAATTTTTCACATAAACACTAAAGATTCAGCACTTTTAAGGAAGAACTGTTTGTTCACATGAAGCACACAAACATACACAATAATAACGATAAGCGTGTAACAGTGGCTGGCACTGTGAGTACGGTTGGTGAGCAAAAATGATAAAGAAACCAAATGCAGCACCCAGAACATCTGTCTTTCTGCTCTAATGTTTCAGTATCCATGTTTGTACACATGTGTAAGCAGTCCTACAGTAAATTTGTGAATGCATTCCTTTGTTTTTGGATTACATCTCTGGAGAGGAAATTCTGTTAACAAGGAAAATCCTTTGTACGCATCACTTCCCTTTGAGGGAGAAAATAAAGTTGAAACGGTAATCCAATAACAATTAATTCCTTTTGACCTTAACTCGGAAGTTTACATGGGCCTGAAAAAAAGAACAGAAAAACACAGACAGCAGGACCTCTGATCTCCTCAACATCACGTCCCATCGGCCTTCATCGTCTTGCTTTGCTCTCCTTCCTCTTGGCAGCATCCTATAGCCCATACAGTCGTCTCTGGCTGTGGTACAGTAACCCCCACCCCTCCTGTCCTGGCAGCTTGTTGTAGTATGCTGAGCGGGCAAAGGGCCAGCCAGCGAACAGCCGGTCGTGGGACGGTGACGTTTGATTTTCAGGGAGGCACCGCGAGTGCTCAACCTTCCTCGGCTGAAGCGCTTTGTGCTTAAGTGGCATTAGCAGCAGGGAGATCCTTTAAGACGCTGCAGCCGTGCACGAGACCTGTGGGCATCTGGCCCTGTGCAGGGCTGATGGGATTGAAGGAGCCAGGGAGTGCTGGCTACCCCAGGAGTCCGGTCGGACGGGGATATGTGAAGGCGAGGAAGTGGGGGGGGGGGGCAGGGTGTGCTGGCAAGACTTGGTATGTCAGCCCCGCCAGCTCTGGCCTGGTTCAAATCCCCGATATAACCGGTGCGGGGGTGGGGGCGGACATGGTGCGCCAACTCAAAGGATTAGGGTGTTTCTTTTCAGCTGCAGTGGGAATGGAAATATGTGTGTTGGGAGATGTGTGTGGGCAGGGGGGGTGCACGTGTGTCCTTGAATTGACGAATATGACGTATGGATGAGTATAAAGGGGGCTGTTTATCGAGTGGAATGAATGCTTGAGTGCACTATGAGCTGAATGTACGTAATGACGGCTGGTTGGTTTTATTCGACTGTGCACGTATTTGTGTGCGTGTGCCCACGTGCCGGCCCGTCTTGTGTGTGTGTGTGTGTGTGTGTCTGATGTGGCTCAGCGTGGTGACAGTTGGTGGCCCAGGTTGCCGAGCAGCGACAGTGATAATCGCTGCATCTCGGGCATTTGGCTAACGGCTGTCGACTCTGAGCGTAAAGCAGCCGTCTGCTCACTGTCGCTGTGTGTCACTGTCACAGCTGCTGGAGCGCTGAAGGAAAATCTGGTGTCAGTGGATTTAAACATGTACTGGAGGTCTCAATTGATAAAAGTGACACAAAGCAGGATTATTTTGCGGTCAGGTGACTTCAACTTGAGACATTAGGTAGTTTAGTGCAATTTATCGCAGTTTGATATAGTTTTGTGTCAATTAAGTGCAGTTTCATAAATGTATAAAAAGTTTTTGAGAGATTCGAACCCTGTTCATCGCTACACTAAAACTCGTGCTACAGCTGATCAAGCCATCAGGACATCCCAGTATTTCAGCAATAGTTGACAGAGACAGTTTTGGATTAGGCCTAAACCTTGATCAGCTTTCCTGTGAAAAGCATCAATTCATTTTCAAATTTCAATTTTTTCATGTAAATATTTTGATTTTGTTATACGAACAAACCAAGACCAAATGTTGTCACTCCTTAATTAACCATCCATGTTATAATATTCACATTCAACATGCTGTTGAAGTATGCAAACATCCGTCAACTGAAATATAGTGACACTAGTGCTGCTGGTTCGACTAATTCACGTTTTGCAACAGCAAAAGTAAAAAAAAACAAAAACAAAACATTAACGAACTCCCAACAAACACAAAACCAGCACTACCACAGAACAGGTTATGATTAAAGTGACAGCGTTCAGACGTCTTCCAATCTTTTATAACAGGATTTCCTCGAGAACATTGTTCCAGAGTTC
Source organism: Enoplosus armatus (assembly GCF_043641665.1). Taxonomy (NCBI): domain Eukaryota; kingdom Metazoa; phylum Chordata; class Actinopteri; order Centrarchiformes; family Enoplosidae; genus Enoplosus; species Enoplosus armatus. The sequence goes on along the minus strand of NC_092185.1, from coordinate 3,568,842 downwards.
AGCGGCTCTGACTGAACATGTGGGATCACCTTTTTGTCTTTGATCTCCACTTTGGAACAGTTAAACGGAGACCACATCCTCTTAGCTGAAGCATATTAACCACTCTCTTCAGAAACCCAAGTTATTGTCTGTCTCCAGAAGCGTGTAAGACTCCTGGCTTTGTGTCGAGTTCCTCGAAGCTCATTTCTTCCCCGCCGCTCAGTCGGTCAAAGGTCATCCCTTGTGCTAATTGTTCCAAAGGGGATGGAGTGGAGCGAGGCCTGTTCTCCTGGACCGACTCCAGACATCTGAACAATGGTGACCCACTGTGTGTGTGAGTGACTGACAGCCTGGGTGGCCCACAGTTACACTACGTTGGGGGGAGAGTCAAGCAGAGTCAGTTCTTGTTTTGCTGTATAGAGCAGACCCCCTACATTTTGCTAACATTTGCAGAGGGCCCAAAACCCTCCAGAGAGTTGTGTCAAGGGCACACTCACCGAGAATTCACCTTGCAGTTTGCTGAGCTTGAGATGTGAAAGGCATTCGAGGCTTGGAGTGGGGAGACGGGACCCTGAAGTAGACCGTATCGGACGTACTGTACATACTCATTCTCATTCAGTCACAAAGTCAAGTTTGTCTTTGATTGAGAGAGAGATCTTAAGTCTCCATAATGGATCATATGATGCAACAATATGGTGACATTTCACTGCCAAAACCTTAATGTTTTCAAGGTGTGTTTTGCTAAATGTCTTTAACCTGAAGACAAACACGGAAACTTCACCAGAGAATATAAAATATAATATAAATGTGCAATGGTGAGAGAAACTTTGATTTTACTATTTACAATACACGTCTCTGCTGGGATCCTGTGAGACACGAAGACTTTGATTTCCTTTCAAATTCATACACACACACACACACACTCTTCCAACTGCACTCAGTCCTCATGGAGGTTTTCCTCCTCTGGTTTGTCCCACCAACCAGATGCTCATAGTAATAACTGCCACAGCGGCCTAATTACAGGGGCCTCCTCACTTAAGGTCACACAACAACCAGCAAATCGGCAACAAACAACCACATAATGGCCCTCATCCTGCTCGCCATCCCATCATCCCCAGCTCTGGGGGGTCATTACCCACACTGCTTCGGGGCCGCCTTCCAAGTGTTTACCGCATTCCTCCCATACTTGTCAGCCTCGCTTGCATGGGAAGCTGCGCGCCATGCGAGGATGTCTGTGTGTCTACGTGAGTGCGTGGGACTGAAACAGCTGTCGAGGAGCGAGGGGTCGTGTCTGAACTCGAACGGCTCGACTCAATTCCTGACGTGCGGTCGCTGTTTTTGGGGGGCGGGGTGAGACGGCTGGTATGTTATGGAGGCTGAGGGAGGCCACGCGACGCCGGAATGCAACAAGCTCAGACCTCATCATCGGCCATCACGCGGAGTTTGTTGTCTTTTGTTCTGACTCTCAATACAGGCACCTATTTGTCCTCGTAGAGTTGCTTATAGACATCAGTTTGAGAGTAAATGGTAGCTCATTTCAAATGCATTTAGTGAAAATGTTATTGAGTTACATGTTGTCAGGTGCTGTATAATGATCAGGCCTTTCAATAGAGAGATGAAGTCAATGTATTTTCTCATACAAGTTTCTTTTTTCTGTCTTGTTAGAAAAGCTGAAACATGTCGATGGGTTTTTTCTGTCTACAATCTGAGCTAAACTGGTTTCTGCTTCTGTACTGGACAGTCAAATCCTCATCGGAGTTACATAAAAAGACAGGCCTCAAAAAAAGGGCAGATACACAAGAAAAGTATTACAACAATGGGTGCAATTGGACTTCTACCTGTTCATTTAGATTAATTTTGTTTTCTTCTAAAACACAGTAATAAAACACAAACAGGAAGTCATAAAAACACTAAAAGACGACGTGCAGTAAATAGAAAGGCACAGGGAGGATGTTGGTGAATGCCATTTAACTCCAATGTTCCTGTGTTTCATTTTTCCTGGATGTTTCTCAGGAAGGGATGAGACAAATTCAATTACATCACATTGCGGTTGAGGTCGGATGATGCTGAGTGTTGCTCCGTCTACCTTGTTTATGCTGCAGTTTGGATTGCAGTGACACAATGACCCTTTGTGTTGGCCGAGCACTTAAGAGCGGACACACCCCTGTTGTCCGGCTGTAATGCAGCAGGATCTACAGATTTCCACTTGTTGTCTCGGTTGCAGCCATAGGCCAGTATTTGTTGATGCGATAAGGCTTCTTTTGTGGAAAAACCCAGTGTACTCGTGCAGAATCCCTGTTTAAGTCGCATCAAGTTGATTTTAAAAGAAAGTCTGCGAATGCTAACGTCATCACGTGAAGGGAAGGGCTCCCCTATGAGGAAGCTAGTATAAGTACATGATAAACTCTTAAAGAGATGGGCTGTGTGCATACAGTGTGCACTTTTTGACCAATGCTCATGCTAAAAGAACATAAATTCTCAAATAAAAGCTGGTTTACAAATAATAGTCAAGTACAAACAACAGTGGCAAAAACAAGTACATTTGGTGGGCTATACTGAAACTGAATACTTCCTGCACACGTTTCACATTAAAATGTATGCCCTTTGAACTGCTAGAAGGCTTTTAATGTGAAATCATCAGCAATTCATTAGTGAGTGAGGACAGTATTTCAATTGAAAACAGGAACCCAGAGCAACAGATAGGCCGGATATGAAAATGTTGTAGTAGATAGTGATGCAAATGAAGCTGTGGGAATGTAAATTATCCCGAAAGTATCAAGACGACAGGAAGACGTGCCGTTTGAATGAGCAGCGGATTAAAATGGGAGCAGATCAGAAAACAGGGTGGCTGTCTCTGATATGAGCCCGTTATCTCTGCTTTTGAGGTAAATGTTTGAGAATGTACAGTGACACAAGTCCTTGATGGCACTCAAGTCAGTATTTAAATCCAGTCTTAAGCAGATCCAGACTCAGCCAGAGCGTGGCCAGCGCGTCTACAGCACGTGTACATGTTCTTGACGGTCGCCTGTACATTGAGTCCACTTGCTGAGGTCTATATATGTCTGAACAGCTGTTTAGAAATTGAAACACGCCCGCTCCCTCCCCAGTGGCCTAACAAGGAATGTCAGCGATGTTTTGCTAAGAAGAAACAAAGCGGATGCATGCGAGAGAGAGACGGCCTTTTTTGGACAAATTGTTACTCGGTTCCACGCAATAGTTTCTCTCCCGTTCGGACTCTTATTGTCGCTCTCTGACAACCTTTTCCCCCTCTTCCTCTTCCTCTGTCTGTGTTTTGCTCTGTCTTTCTTATTTCTGCTTTCTGTTGAAATAGAGTCACAAAAATGAATAGAAATACCATCAAAAGCACACACACACACACACACACACACTTTCACAGCTCAACATTGTGAAACTCTCTCCGTCCCCTCCCCATTACTGCATCCTGTTTTCTTCATGCTTGTTCCCGTCTGTTTCCAGCGGGTCTGTTTGTTTGCGGACCTGCTCTCTCTTCAGTCCAACGCTTCCTGTTTTCACCAGACCGCAGAAGTCGAAAGTGCAGTGGTCCGCTGGAACCAGCAGCAAAACATCTTGACTTTTCCATTACCTTCTCATGGAAAACACAACAGTGCAAACACACCATACCTTGAAACTGCACTCTACAACAAGACAGGTTGATTTTTACATTCAAATCTTGCAATCATGACACTAGATATCGATAGATATGGAAAGGAGAGTCTCATCCCAAGGCCTCAAAATCATATAAAAATCAATTTCACAACTGATGGACTCTCTGGAACGGAAGTGGTAAGTCAGTTAGATTTCTGTATTTTTTGCTGTTACTTTTTAAACTGACTTTACCTCCCAACTGGCTCCTGACAGTGTATACAAACACAGAATTAAAATTCTCCTCAAAGGTTACAAACATACTGATGATCTTACGCAATTCAGAGAGATCATCATTCACATAGTAAACATCCGTCTCTGTTTTTCAGTGAAACGCTCTGACTGCAACAGGAGATACGCTTGTGTTAACAGAAATAAGTTGAATCAGGGTGCCTGTGAGCTGTTTGAACAGCCGCTGTTGTGGGATGGGATTGGCATTAGCCTGGAATATATGTGACATATCAGAAAGAAATCTCACCTCGCCTCCGCTATGCAGAGGTGCTGATGCACGCTAATATTCTCCAGTGTCGGACGTTAAGCCGACCACAGGTACGTATAAAACTATATCAGCACGTCCTGGTAATGTTAATCAAATGTATAATGTACTGTATACTACACTAATATACGTGTATAAATTAAACTGTAGCTGCTGTGATCTCGATCATGGTAATCTTGTTATAAATCATCATCTGCTCGTCTGTTTCCTTCCATTCTCATGTAGAGATTCCCCACTTTGGCACAAGGAGCAGCGAACATGATTGGAGGCTGACGCTGATAAGAAAATGCAATGTCACCGACGCTGGCTCCATTCAGTCTAGGTGGGGCTCCAAAGAAATCTCACAAGGCAACATTCTCTGCAAAACATGTAAAGCTGTGAAATGTTATTAGGCCTACTGTCACTTTCTCATAGAGGCAGCTGCAGCAAAACAACTGTCCAATCTGAGCTGATATGTAAATGACATGCTGAGTGCTAAACATGCCCGAAAGAGCGAGAAGGAAGATGCCGTCGGCCTGTTTTGTATCTGTACATGTGAATCCAGAGTGACAGACAGAAAGGGGCCAAAGGCAGAGGGAAGTGGACACCCAGTGAAGGGGAAATCCTCCTTGTGGCTCTCACACACACACACACACACATACAGCATGTGAGTGTGATACTTTATTGAAACTGACCAAGCCCTCTACACAATCGTAACACACACACACACTCACAGATGTGAGGCGATGCAGAGCAGAGACAGAGTGATGGAGCTGTTGATAACATTGGAGCCGCCATTGTCTTCACAGAGCTCAGACCAGTGTGTCTTTGTGTCTTTGTGTGTGTGTGTGTGTGTGTGTGTGTCTCGGGCTGTCACGAAACAGCTGGAGGGAACTTCCCTGGAAATCAAAGTGTGTGTGTGTGTGAGCTTTTCAGTTTCTCTATAACTCGGACAATGCGGCTTACATAAATATGCATATTTTATAACATTAATATGAATATTAAAACCATAAAAACATGACGACAATTGTAGTCTATCTGCAACATAGTAAGTAGTCACAGCTCATTCATGAAAATAATTCATTATTTTATTTTAAAACGTGCACTTGGTTGTATGTCACGATCATAAAAATCATAATAACTTGAAAATATTTAAATACTGAGAACATTGTGTCATGCAAATCATTGAGAAGAACAGGTTTTGCATATTGTTTATGGGTGAGTGTGAGTTCACAACAGCAACACACCGAGTGCCCTTTACAACAGGAAGTAAGCGTGTGTGTGCGTCCGTGCGTGAGTGTGTATGTAAGAACGAGACAAGTTTGTGCAACACAGGAAACATGTGCGCCTACTTGTCTGCGTCTCCGCTTGTGTCTGCATGTGTGTGTCACCCTGTGTGTGTGTGTGTGTGTGTGTGTGTGTGTGTGCTCCTCGCTCCCCGAGGTGATGTAGGTGTAAATGCTTCTTTGATTAACATGTGAATAGTTGGTGGATGGGTGGAGGAGACGGCTCAGAGACTCGATCTCACTGTGGGCTGAAAAGGTCTGAAGCTCCACCTCACTGATGTAGATACATGTGAAAATGCTGTTTACATGTGGAAAGCTTTCTTTTTCTAAACATTTGTCATTTACGTTGAAAGTGCTCTTTCACTTCTTCACAACAACATTTGGTTGTATGGATGGAAATCACGAATGTGATAAAACGGCTGCTTTTCTAGAGAGTTGACGCGCATCAGTGGCCGATTCTGACGGGTAGCGCTTGTTATTCTGTAATCACCAGGTTGGCTTCAACTGTAGCAGGATTAGTGATGTACTGCAGGGATTTATACAGGAACCTCGTTAGGAACTCAGGAAGCTTACCTGCATTTTGACTGTAAGAACTTCCAGTTTTGGTCCCTGATTCTTTGGTTCTGTGTCTCTTGTCAAACATCATACAGTGAGGACAACATGACAAGTTGCTGTTGTCTTATCATATGCAACAATTACGTCTCCAGCAAAGTTTGTCAATTTTGAATCTGTCTTTAAGCGGACGATTTTTTACATCCTGTAAAATATTTTCACATGAAGATATTGTGCATCAGCACAAAAAGATCATTTATAAGCAGCTTTAAACCGCAGCCTCCTGAAAAACCTCCAAAAGCCCACAGCCTTCGTCACCGTAGTGCTAAAAACCAGAGGACAGTGTTTCCAAGAGAACAGCATGTACAGAATGAGTTGTCAAAGGCATCACGTGCTGTTCACCTGTGTGTGTGTGTGTGTGTGTGTGTGTGGGTGGGTGCTGCCCTGCTGAGCGGTCTTGCCCCCGTACAGACAGAATCAGTGTGATAAGAGAAGGAAGCATGTGGTTGTTATCTGTGAGCAGGAGCCTGGCAGCTCCTCCTGTTTTGTCTCTGCTAATCGTCACACACCAGTGAGCACCTCTGAAGATCAACATTTGAAGAAGTTCAACTCTTGATTACTGACGCACACTTTCACCCTCGTACACACCCAGTGAGAAATGAGCAAAACAAATCTCTGGCTTATTGAAGAATAAGAGCTGTAGACGTAACTAGCTGTAGATGTTGGTCGTGGTGCAGTTGGACCCCATTTACACCTGATATTATCATCGATCATGTGGGCAGGCACAGCTGGCTGACTTTTCAAAAAGAGCGGTGCGTCCAAGGCCAAGGGAAGCAACGGTTCTGCATATTTTTCCTTTGCAGGCGAGGGGCTCGTCTGTAGCTTTCTGCTGGGCAGCTTCAGCCTGCAGAAAGAGGCAGAATTAGCTGACCTTAAACTTGCCGTTATCCAACTGTGCAGATGTCGTTTACACCTGGCCGAGATCCGATCACAGCACATTGCGATGTTTTCTGCATGAACTTACACCCGCATTGACATGCTTTTCTCGATCCAGATGATCTACATACTCATCACGTGTCAATACCAGGTGTGAATGGAGAACAAAAGAACTTAATGGTGACATACGACAGAGGTTTTGATTTAGTGTTTTCTTCTTGTGTGTTTAGTGCTGGTATCTATCCCTGCTCCCAGTTCCTCTTTCAACCACAAACACAAACAGGCTTCCTGTGCATCATGTGCTAACTTTAGGATTTTGCAACGCAGTGATGTTTGCAGACACTCTCATTGTCTGCCTCTGTCTATCTCGCTGTCGTTCTCACACAATAAATTCCATGATAAGTCATACTCACTTCCTGAATATGTGTCATGTGCACACATTATCACACACACACACACACACACACACACATACAAAAACACGCAGACAGATCTAGCTCCAGACCTGATTAGTGCATGTGGTGAGTCTTTGTTTGAGGACAAAGGATTTCCCCGTCTGAGACGAGCAGCCGGTGGCAAAGAAACAAGGAGGAGGACAAGATTAGCTGCTGAATGAGAAGAGAGGGTGGGGTGGGGGCCAGATTGGGAAAGATGGAGGTTAAGGGTATGAAACTGGCTTCGCGATCCTCTTTCTGATTTGAGTTTAAACACAAGTCGGACACTGCTTACTTTTGGGGGACAGGCATTTCAACTGGGGTCCGAAATGTAATGTAATAAACAGACATGTAAACATGTTGAACTCACTTCCTGTGTAGTTTAAAGAAGAGCAGAGAGAGCACACAAGAACTGAAACTGAGAGTGAGTTATTTTTGGTCCAATGAAGCCACTGGAGTCTATTAACCAGCAGGTATTAACCAGAGGTAATGGAGAAGTGTCGCTGACCTTTAAACTCCTGCTTTTGGTCATCTGGTAATTGAAGCTCATTCTACTCACTCATCTTCAATCGTTAAGTCAATCATTAAGTCAGTCAGTATGGAAATTGTGAACCGATTGAAATGTAAATGCGTGGAAGGAAGGGAGACACGGGAGGAAAAAATGAAAAATGAAAAATGAAAAGGTGAAACGGAGGCATTACGGGAGAAAAATAACACACTTTGTGCTTCCTTCGGACACACCTGTCATATATTCAGCTGTCAGAGAGAAAAACAGAACACAGAAAAGCAACAGAGTGGACATAAAAGCCAGTATGTCTGTAGGGCTGCAGGAGATGAATGGAGGGGAACAAAGAGAGACAGAAAGTCAGGGGTTTTCCAGGAACAGAATGCAGAGAAATGAATGAACAAGGCAACAGTAAAGAGATGATGGATGATCAGACCGGAGAAATGAACAAGTGATTGTTGTGACATGGTGACATCTTATCCCAAGTTTATCCCAACGTGCCAAATTAAGTTTTCTTAGTTGTTGTTTTGCATTTCCAGCAAAATATGTGAAATCAGTGGTGTCTGAGGGCAACCAATCACACTTATTGTTTTGAAATTGTCTCACAAACATGGTATTTGGTAGCATTAACGAGCCACGATGCTCATATTTGCTGTTTGACAACCAATAGGACAAGGACGAAGGCATGTTTTGGCATTTCAGTGCGGACGAGAACTTTCTGAAAACACCGGAGAGGATGTGAGTCGTTCTCACATGAGCGCAGTGTTTTCAGATTTATGGGGGCCCGTCATGACACTTGACACCTCCATCAGGCTGATCAGGGCAAGTTTGAAAATGTTGTGACAAGCAGCACATCCATACATTTAGTCACAAATAAGTGGCTTCTGACATATTTATTGTGATACATGCACAGAGCCTGATGGCAGATTTCATGACGGGGACAAAGAGAAATGAAACAGAAAGGGTGAGAGAGGAGGGGAAAGAGGGGGCCAAGGGCAAAAAGAAATAGGCAGAAGCAGAAGAATAGGGCGAGCAGCAGGGAGGAGGAGGTAGTGAGGGGCTGAGGAAGGGAGGGGGGGGGGCGTTTGCTGGTGAAAGAGAGCAGAATTCATTTGAAGGTGAATAGAAACAGCTTGGCTCCATTCAGAGGGACTTCTGTCACGCTGGGGGGAGGTGGGGGAGTGACATGCCGCAGGGGCCAAAGGGCCAATGTTAACGCCGGGGCCGCTACACACTTCATATGCTAACACACCACTGGAGACAGTGGCAGGGATGCAGCACACACAGTGAAGAGACAGGCTGCTGGGTGAGAGGGACTCGTCTGCTATCAGTGTGTGTGTGAAAGAAATGCAAGTTCATGCAGGTGTGTGAATCTACAGTATATATGGTGCTGACAACGACCAGACGAGTCCCTCCCCGGTCACAGCTACATGAAATCAAACGGTTTGTTTCGTGTAAAGGCAGCTGTAGTTACTGCACACGCCAGATTAATATGTAGCAAAACAAATAGGCCTTATAAACTCATTAAAACACATTAATATGTATTTGTATTGTTGCACGATATATAGGTCTACAGTAACACCTGTGATGAAGCCTTTAACTCCCAACTCCCACATGAGGATCTCTGCGTTTTCATCTGCTCTAATCCGATGAAGGTGTTTAGTCGTCCTACAGTCTGAAGCCAGTTAGACTGAGTCCTGAGTCTAGACCAGCGATATTAAACCAACAGATCATCTACTGAAAGTCTTTGTGTTTGCAGTCGCCTGCGATGCGCACACCTTTTGACACTGACAAACTCGCGTTGCTTTGTTTATGTACTTGTACTAATGTTGAAGTGAAATTTTAGGAATGATATTTCTACAGTACTGTAGCTGTATTACAGCAATATGAAAGGGATTCTGGTTGGTCTAGTTAGTGTGAGAAAGAGACAGAGAGAAAGATAGAGAGGGTGACATGTTCATACACCACCACCCACACAAATGGCCCTCTTCAGTCCAGTGAAGGCTGCGCAGACAGAAATAGCTCCGGTGCTGTTGTGTGCTCACAATGTCACAGAGCCGTGTTATTCAACTGTTTTTATTTCAGATGCTTTTCAATAAAACGGTGCACAGAATCACTTGAAAGTCTCAGGGACATAAAATAAAACTTGATTAGCGTCCTGATACCAGTGTTATTGTTTTACCATGATATCCCCATAGAGACTGGTGGATTTGTTCTGTGTACAAAGTCTGTTATATATGAAGCTCTTGGATTTTAGGTCGTTTCTTTTTCACCGTGTCTTGTTGTGTAAATGAGGATGAATTTAGCTGTTTGTTCAGAATGCAGAGGCTAGTTATTGAGAGTGTAAGAGCCTCTGGTAGGTCTGGGTACTGATATATATAAACAAATCTAATAACAACATGAAGTTGTGGGAACGAATGACAAAGAAAGTATAAAGAAAGATGAAGTTAGAGGACGGGTGTTCCATTCAGAGACGGTGTTAATCAAAGATTCTGGTTGAAGCTGAAGGTGTCCCTGAGCAAGGCACTGATCTGGCACCAGTTGTTGTTTGGTTGATCTTCCAGGATGGAGGCAAGAGAAAAGAGAGTTTCTCCATCAGCAGGGTGCCTGCAGGTCGAGGACAGAAATTCTTAAATGTCATTAGAAGCACATCTGAAGCTTTTTTAAAGTCTCCTTTATGAATTGATTTTCCAGCGAGACACCAGTCACACGTACAGAATGGTGCTTATTTTTATTTTCATAGGTCAAAATCAGTGTTACATTACATTTTGAATGTTGATCCAAATGAGATGACTGTAGACACCGACCATAAGGCATCACAAAGAAAAGGCTGAAAATGTATTTCAACATATTTAATGTTTATTTTATTACGGTATAATATTGTAACAACGTGACGCATCAAAGTGCACTTTAAGGTCTCAACTTTAATAACTTCCTGAAAGTTCAGACAAACTGAATAATGTAAAGCACATTATTACAGCCCTGTATTATTATAACCCAATACCCAGCACTCTTATTTGACACCCTCCCTCCTCTCTCTCTCTCAGCCTGAGTAAAGGCCGCTCTCCCTCCCTCCCCCCCTCCCTCTCTTCCTTCCTTCTCCCTGCAGTTCTTCTGTTTGTTTGCACTCACTTGATCCGGAGCGGAAATTCCTCTCCGTTTTTGTGAATGACAAACTCATTAACAATTCATCAACACGGGCCGCTTCATCCGGCCCCCGTTTCCATGGCGACCGCCGCTGGGGCTTCTCTGATTGGCCGGCCGAAATAATGTATCCAATGAAACGCCTCCCGGTTGTAGCCATTCAGCAGCCTGGCGCCGCAGAGAGCACAGCGAGCAAGAGCCTGCAGAGCGCCTATTCACACCGCAGACAGAGGGGGGAACAGGCGGCATCCACACGAGCATAACCTGCACGGTTCACACCCAGAGATACCTCCGACCGCACCGCTCTGCTCCGGATCTCCAGAAAGGAAGCGAGCAGCTCGGAGCCGTGGACTTGCATAAGAGCAGAGGAAGCGCCAGCCTCGTCGCAGAGCCGGTGTGACTCATTGAGAAATAACACGGGCTCTCTCCGGACAGATGCATGAATGACTGCCTGCGTAGGCAACTCGGGAAATCTGTGAAGGAGACCCGCGTTTGTGTCCATCCGTCTCACCCCAAAGCGCGCGGGACATTGAAGGACATCTGGAGTGAGACTTTGTCTGATTTTGCAATTTGACATTTTTGTATGTTTTTACACCATCGCCCCCCAGTCGCGTGTGTCGCTGAGGCCCCTCCAAGCAGCTGACTGAAACAGATCCCTGGCAGATTTCTTTTTTGGTTGCTTGCCCCCTTCCCGCGGCGGCCAGGAAGTCTCCAGCCCTCCAAACCTCGCTTCTTCAAATCACATTTTTACTCCTGCTTATAAATGCTTGACAAGCTCAAGCCCGTCGTCCAGCTCGACTCGGTAATGGCGATCAGCAAGACGGTGGGCTGGCTCCGGGAGCAGCTGGAGACGCGCAGGGACGGCCTGCTTGTGATGGACTGCCGGGCCCAGGAGCTCTACGAGTCGTCGCACGTCGACACGGCCATCAACGTGGCCATACCGAGCCTCATGCTCCGCCGGCTCAAGAAGGGCAACCTGCCCGTGCGGTCGCTGCTCTCCAACGGAGAGGACCGGGAGAAGTTCGTGCGGCGGTGCAAGACGGACACCATCGTGTTGTACGACGAGTACAGCCGGGAGTGGAACGAGAATGTGGACGGGGGCTCTGTGTTGGGTTTACTGCTGAGGAGGATGAAGGACGAAGGCTACAAGGCCTATTATCTGGAGGGTGAGTGCGCTTCATTCATATTTTGGGGCCCCGCGGCCGCCGCCGTTCATTCACTCCCGCAGATTATTGCGCAGAGTCGGAGGGAGGCGCTGCAGCTGGCATGACATCTTATTGAACCTTCACATGTTAACAGTTTAAAATAATAATTAGAAATATTCTGAGGTTAGCTGTTCACTGTTCTCATAAGAGGAACTTAAAGACGCGGAGCTGTGACCAGACTGGCAAAACATACCATGCAGCTGAACGAGTCTGCGCTGCAACTTCATCATATTCTAATAGTCTTTGCAGCGCAACGCGCTCAGAAGCAAAAGCGGCCTTGTGTTCATTGAATATTTGTTCTATTTTCCAGGTGGCTTCAGTAAATTCCAGGCCGAGTATCCAGCTCTGTGCGAGACCAACCTGGACGGCTCCTCCAACAGCAGTTCCCCCACCGCCCAGGTGCTGGGCCTCGGCGGGCTGCGGATCAGCTCCGACTCCTCCGACATCGAGTCTGACATTGACCGGGACCCGATCAGCGCCACAGACTCGGACGGCAGCCCGCTGTCCAACCCGCAGCCCTCTTTCCCGGTGGAGATCCTGCCGCACCTCTACCTGGGCTGCGCCAAGGACTCCACCAACCTGGACGTGCTGGAGGAGTACGGCATCAAGTACATCCTCAACGTGACTCCCAACCTGCCCAACCTCTTTGAGAACGCAGGGGAGTTTAAGTACAAGCAGATCCCCATCTCGGATCACTGGAGCCAGAATCTCTCTCAGTTCTTCCCCGAGGCCATCAGCTTCATTGGTAAGTAGTCCTGCAGAGCTGAACACACGCTGCAGCTTCTCTTGCTGCAGTCTATTAACTTAAGGCCTCTGGGTTGTTTACATGCTGTTTGGGCTGCAAATAGTGATTGATTGTTTTCATTATTGATTAAACTGCAAATGCTTGTTTTTGAGTGGTACAACTATAAAGTGGTGACTTTTCAAATTGCCTGTTTTGTCTGACCAGCAGTCCAAAACTCAAATATTTGAGTTTACAAAGACGTAAAAGGGAGAAACGCAGCAAGTCCTCACATTTGAGAAGCAGTTAGGAGCTTGTCAGACGAATCATTTCAACACTTAGTTCCTCACTTGACGACCTTATGTGATTGTTATGAATATATGCAGAGGAAGTGAAGCTGCCGAACCAGATAGTAGGGGACACAATCTTATTAATGTGATATGTCTTATCACTGCCAGGAAGTTCTTATGTTCTTATTGTGCAATTGAGATTAGATGAGGTGTCCCTGGCTGTGATCTTATCAGTCAGCCAGGCAGGGACACACAGAGCGGGCAGATTAAGGCCATTGTGTTGAGGCAGAGGAATACAAGCCTGCCTCTAATGGTGCACAGGCCAAAATGCACTGTGTACAAATGATGTGACTTCAATGGAAGACATCCTGGCCTATCTCTTGTCCCGGGGCTTGTGTAATTGCAGCACAAAGGGCGACGTTGAAACAGTAGAATGGGGAGAGTGAACAAGGGGAGGGTGGTAATTTGAGCGCAACAGGAAGGAAGTGGCATTGAAAGTAATCTAGGACATGGCATTGCCCCCCCCTCCTTCCTCCCTCCACATTACAAAAGGAGCCATTTACAGGCCCTGTTGACATCCTGTTCGCCTTGACAGGGTGCCCTCATGACTCCTACGTTTACACGACCAAATGGCACCATTGTCGGAGTAACCCTGGCGAGCGGAAGAATGGTTTAATAGACCGTAATAGTCAATTTCCCAGCCGGCTACTCTAGGCCAAAAAGCGAAAGAATGTGGCCTCTGTTTATGTGTGCTCCTGCCGCAGCCCCTGTTTGTTGACTGACACGCCTGGGAGATAGCCGGGATAATAACTTCCGCTGCTCTCCCTCCCTGGACCCGCTCCAACTTCCAACGCAGCTTGACTTAAATGTCACAGATGTTTATCACAAGTTTTGTGCTGTCTGTGTCGAAAGGGGCTGCACTTTTCAGCACTTGGAGGAGGACAGGTGTGTCTGAAATGTGCAAATAATGCTTCCCAAGCAGCTCATAATTAAAATGTTTTTATGAAAGGTTTTAAAAAGTCAATAGTCAAAAGTCAACAGAAGCAAAATTGCCTGAGCTGTGGGGATCTGCCGCTCTTCTTAGTTTTATGAAATTGTACAGTGAATATTTTGAGTTTTTGGACTGTTGGTTGGACAAAATGACATTTTATTGACAACATAACATTTAATCGATTTGTTATAAAATGTTTAATCTGGGATGAAAAAGCACTAGTTGCCTGTTGTGTATTTCTGACAGAGGTCTATAACATGTCCACCCTTTTCTCTTTCTACCAGATGAAGCTCGAGGTCAGAAGTGCGGCGTCCTGGTCCACTGCCTGGCCGGCATCAGCCGCTCAGTGACGGTAACGGTGGCCTACCTGATGCAGAAGCTCAACCTGTCCATGAATGATGCCTACGACATTGTCAAGATGAAAAAGTCCAACATCTCACCCAACTTCAACTTCATGGGCCAGCTCCTGGACTTTGAGCGCACGCTGGGCCTGAAGAGCCCGTGCGACAACCGCATTGCAGCGCCAAGCCAGCAGCTCTACTTCACTACCCCGACCAACCACAACGTCTTCCAGCTGGACCCCCTGGAGTCCACGTGAGGTCGGCCGCGTCACCACCCCACTCCGTGCTGGAGGTTTCATGGGCCTCCTGTTGGAAAAGCTGCAAAAAAGTCTCTCTTTTTTCCGTCATCTGCCATGGGACCAGGATCTTGACGTTATTGATACAACTGGTTTGAGGCGACTGCTGCTGAGCGTGGTTACTAGAGGGCCAAAGCTGTCTGGCCAAGACACAGCTGCTGTTGACTAAATGAGGAGAGACAGTAAAAGACAGAAAAGAGGAAGAGGGTCATTTAAAGAGCGCAGATACTTTCTTCAATCTTATATCACTGTTGGACTCCTGAGGTCTTCTATCTCTTTTTGTCATTGTGTCGGAGGAAAGCGATCTGTCGGACGGCTGTACGTTACGCTTCAAAGCTCCTGGGCTGGTGTGCCAAAGAGACATGATTGTTCAAACTGGACAGATCTAAAAAACTCTTTTTTTATGTTTGTTTTGGGGTATAGCACTGGTTCCCCCAAGACATCAAGGTGCGTTGTCTCCTTCGTCTTCTGTGAAGACTTGCCTGTGTGGGGTTGAAGCACCCCAGCTTTAAATGGCACACTATATACTGGACTCGATTTTACATTAGTGGAGTCTTTTCACACATTTATACATCGTGTATATATCTTAATATAAAAGACTATACAGTAAAAGCCTTGCTCTAGTATATACCCTTTGCAACAAGTGGGTACTGAAGATTCTCTTTGTTTCATATTCTACTTTTGTGTAAGCAAACAAACTGCATATTGATCAGTATGTTGAAGTTGATTATGCCAAAAATCAAGTAGGCTTTCTAAGAATAGTGCAAAAATGTGTACATGTGTAATATATTTGATAATTGCTTTATGTGTGAATTCAGCCGACGGGCCTTGTTTTTGCACCCACCCTCTCACAAATCAAAGTCACCTTGGTAGTTTGCCTTACTTTTGCGCCCAGAAGGTTTTTATGGCGCATTAGCCTTCAGAGAATTTTCTCAACTCTACAGCACGCACAAAGTCAACCAAACCTTGAGCAGTTTTCACAGCAGTAATTTGGCACCATATAAAAGATAGCATACGCACGTTTGAATCAGAATGGCCAACGTGTGTCGCCTGGATCTCTGAAGGTTAATGTGAGTAATCCTGATCTGTGCACAAGGGTTAAAAGTCTCTTAACAGTGGACAAAGTAGGAGGCTTTGCTCACCTCGCCTCTTCAGGGAAAACTCTGTGAAATGCAGTTTTTATTTGTCAAGATGAGAGAAAAGTGTTGTGTTGCCCCATCCACAGAGAAGGCCTCTTTCCAGAGGAAGCCATCTTGGTGACCTCTGCCAACCCCCTCCACACTCCTCTCTTACGAATGTAAAGAAATGATAAGTTATTAATAAATTGCTATTTTGTCTACACTTTCTGCTCTCCATGCCTGTTTGTCCATTGACATACTTGTTGGTGTTTTGTCTGTGTCCACAGCAACACGTTTATGTAAGTGTCTCCTCACCCGCATACAGTTGAGCGTTAACCAGCAGGCCGAGTCACGACAACAAAAACAGTCGCCGTGAATCACGAGGCTGTTCACAAAGCTCTCGCTAGTCATTAACTACGGCACTCGACACATCTCCCACTTCAATTTCTAGTTCAGAATTAGCATGTACTGTCACATGATGCTTGTGTGACAAAGCGTCGTGCACACTCTGTCCTCTGCGACAATCATTCACGAACCGCAAAATGCTACTCAACAGGTACAAAGTGATTCCAGTCACGCTGTAAACAGCCCGACTGGTTTTTCCAGGTGCTGCTTTGCGGCGAGGGCATCGGGTTCACACAAACACTCCCTCGGGCACTTCCTGAAGGCGGGGCCTCTGCATTGAGCCATCGAAGGGAGCTGAAAGTACCCAGATATGGTGTTATAGCGAGCGCAGCGGTGAGTACCTGTAAAGACCTGGAAGCCCAGGACAAGATGAACCTGACAGCGCAGGAGAGGGAGGAGCGTTGTCTTCTCACGCAAGCAGCAACTGGCTTCGCAGCTCAGCAGAGACCCGCCTGCGCTGCGTCAACATTCCCTCACATGCTGATTTACAGCAACAGCAGAGTGTGTGTGCATGATCTCCGTACATCAAAGTTAATAGACAAAGTGGCGTCAATTGATTATAATAGGGGATTTTCGAGGACTGACTCACATGCAGCTCTTTTTTCCTGCTAAGCCCTCGATGTGTGCAGCACTTGTCATGGAGTAAAGTCCTCAAACTGAAGTTAAGAGTGAGTGTAAGTCAACACATACTGCAGCCTCAATGTGATTAACTGCTAAGATTCGCTGTAATCGTCATATGTAGGCAACATAGACACAAGTTCAGAGTTCAGAGTCGAGGGCTTCATAAAACATAAGTGGCACAAGGCAAACGATACCTCAGTAGACGCATTAAAGCATAAGTGGACAGTACTTCTTGTAATCTCTTCAGCATCTATTTATATTTTCCCTTAATATGCACTTCAGAGAACAGAAAATCGTATAAATCTGGAGAGGAAATAACATGCAGCAGAGGTAGGAAGCTGAGGTCTTGTACAAAAGCGACTCGTAAACCTCAAAGCAAAATAAATGTATTGCATTAATTATCGATAATATGTGATGTAATAAATTGAATAAAGGTCTCTCTCATGTCTTTTTTAGGTTCTTACTGGAAATACAATCTGGCATGCAGTTGAACAAAGCGAGTGAATCATTGGCTATGTAACAAAGGGCTGAACCTGCACACTCATGTCCTGACGTAAATGATTTATAAAAAGACTCCCACATTTCAGTAGGTGCCAGCGCTCTCCCCTTTGCCCACTTTCCAGTTTAGGTTATTATTTTTCCGTTTCCTGGGTAATCATTTCATGATAATATGACTTGCTGTAACAGAAAACTACACACAGTAATGAGCAACGCTTGTTCTAACTCTCTGGATTCAGTTCTTTAGGGATCTTAGTGTTCTGCCATGCTGCGCACAAGAATTTGCGTAACCAAGGGCAAAAAACAGGAAACAGATAGTAGTAGCCTTTGTAGAAATCCCTTCTTCTGTATACAGTCTAGTGTAGCTGCGATTTGTGCTGTATACAGTCACATTCATTGTACTCATTCATGCCGAATAGTCCTGCAGGCAAATCTCTTTGGGATGTTATACTGATATTTAGTGGCATCATCGTTCATTCATTTTTTTCTTCCTGCTTAATAGTTTTTGGGGTCATCGGGTCCGCTTGATGCACTGCGTGAAAGGAAGAGTCACCAGTTTATCACAGGATTAATGCTAATGTGCTGCACAGGCAATGAGTGATAACATTCCTACCTGCCAACTAATCTAATCCAGTATGCAATCAATCCAAATTGTAGAAGGAAACTCAGGATAAACAAGCAAACTGCATACTGAAAGGCCCTTAGCTGGGAATCGAATGTCAGTTTTATAGTTACTATAATTGTGCAAACCACTGAGTCACTATTCCACCAACAACATTTAACAATGATCAGCATCATCCTCTGCGGACCTTGAATGTCTGGTGTTGGACCGACATTGCATTTCCGAGAGCCGCATTTCCATATGGCTAAAAATGGAAGCTATTAAACTGATTTGGTTAAGAGTGCGTGTAATCAAACTCAGTATTTGAGAGGTAAAAATGTTCAGCCAGGGGTGGCGTCCACTGAACAGGATGAAATTCAATGTCTTGCTCAAGGACGCTGTTACGGATATGGACTCACTGGCTGCTGCAGGGGATCAAACCTGTGAACCTGCGGGTGAAGGGACCCGGTCTCCTCGGCCACCCGGATATCATCCATCAAACCTAAACCCAACTATAGCCAAGCCTGGGAAGCTCTTATTCTCAGAATGGGCCGCTGTGATGTCATGGCAGCACTGGGATTGACAGATAGGGTCGGGGGTATGCGTGGCATGCCGAGCGCCCCGGGGGCTCTCATGGCCGTTCTTCCTGTCTGCGGCTTGGCCTTTCGTGGTTTTAAAGCCCTGGATTAAAGGGCACAGGAAACTACCAGCACTAATTTTAGACTGGCATGTAGATGGGCTTGGCAGACGCCATCAGCACCTTCATCACGACGGCACAGCAGCTGTGACAGGGCAGGCCATACAGGGGTCTGGAAACACGTACGGCTGGGTCATGGCGAGGGCTGTCAGGGGGGTCGGCATGCGGGCATGCGGTCAGATGACTGATAGGCCCAGAGTTAAACGTACAGTAGTGAGGAGATAAGCAGGCGTTCAGACTAAAAATAGAACTGCATTAAAAATACGTAAGGGTCTGCATTGGTGGGTTGCGACAGGTATAGATGAGGAGGCATCTAGTATCAGATGCCAAAACCCGGTTTACAATTCTGAGGGACTATCATGGCAGCAAGCGTTTAATTCTCTCTCTCGTTAGCAGTGAGGTAAATAACAGAAATGCTCCATTCATAATACAACATAATCTGCCAAGAATGTGTGATTGCACAGATTTGATTGGCCAATGCATTGTGTTGTGGCAAAAGTTAAGCCAGGTTCAGCGTCTTTGCCGGATGATCCTGCATTTGTTTGCCAGAGCTCTGGTGTTGAATCTGAAATGAATGCGGAGGCTGCATTTTGCAACGCAGCGCTAATGTTGGTTTATACATAACAATACGAGGGGCACTGACAACGTCATCATAAGATCATGGGGGGCATTTCGAAACGCGTGAAAGGGATGTAATACAATGCAATAAAACTACATTTTTGGTGTTTAAGATTGTCATCTGTGAAGTGCGCTTTCAGCTAAATGTCATCAATGTATATCTAACACTACAGCTGATGTATGGGAAAGTACTGCAGTCACAGATGGCTGCATGCAAAGGAAGACATGAACCCTGAACGTCTGTGCTGTTTTGGCTCTTCGGATGATTCATATGAGAAAGCCGTCCTGACTTTTAAAGCTAAGAAAAGACACGACAGACAGAAAAGTCATGCAATGCAACTAATTGCAGCTCCGCTGAAATATATTCTGTCTATCTGAAATGATTAATAAACGATGCATTACTTTTCTGAGTTATGCTGATAACACCATGCTGCGCCATCAACGTAAATTCAGCTTTGACCTCTTTTGTCACCAGTAGGAGTTGCAGCAACATCGATAGAACTTTTTTCCTCCTACACACATATTTTTTCACAGTAGAGTAGATTAAAACAGCCAATTACAAGTGAGGTCCAGATATCACAATGCTGAATATTGGAATAATAACAGCTCAGCTGCTATTTTGGCTGGAGAACGAGATTGTTCAGTTTTTGTAGCAGAAATGGCTCACGACTCCAGGTGCTTGCTTATAACGCCGTCCTCCAGTTGGAGCAGATCATTTGCCAGTGCGTGGGTTTTTTTTTTTTTTTGTTCCAAAACAGAGCAACAGGCCAAAAAGTAACTTTTGAAAGTCTGAAATCAGCACCTGGACAAGTAATTGTTGAGTTGCTGGTAACGATCAAAGACCCAATCAATCAACGTCTGTTGCTTTGTGCTACAGAGCATCAAAACCTCATGCTTATTTCTCCAAACACATGTTGCAAAGTTACATCCTGAAGTGTTGAAAATGCCACATCCGTTTTATGATTGAGTACGAACACGACATCCAGCTGTGGGCTCGCCGTGGAGGGCAGCTGCCCCAGTTCCCACTAGCTTTTTGGCCACGAAAATAAAGGCAAGAGGTTGCGGGGCTAAACTTGGCGCGCCTGCTAATCCTCTGCTAACAGTTCCTGTCCCTCTTACCCTCAAGCGACAGCGTGTTGACAGCAGCCTCCACCCCTTCATCTCTCCCTCCTCCATCCATCCCTCAGCTCCACCAGCACCCCCCACCCACCTGTCTCATGTCACATTGCTTCCCCCTCATCCACTCCAGCAATTTCCTGTTGCCCTCGCAGATCGTGTTACAAGTTCCAAAATTGCAAAGGCAGACACACACACACACACACACACACACACACACACACACACACACACACACACACACACACACACAGACACACACACACACAGACACACACACACACACACACACACTGCCTACAAGCTCACTCTCAAAACACATAGACATAAAAGGGTGCAAACACTCTTTCACGCACAAACAAACACACGCACACATTCACTCTTGCATGCCAGCCATGCTATCACTTTCATTGCCAGTCCTCACAATCTCATCGCTTACACCATCACACTTTCCTGTTCTCTCCCTCTCTCTCTCACACACACACACACACACACACACTCTCTCTGACCAGATTATTAATCCGGCTCAGGGAACGGGCTGTGACCAAAACCTTGTGGGAAGCAACAGATGGACCAGCTCACAAAAAAACAACAAAAAACCCCAAAACACTTCCTGTCAGCGGATTTGCACACATACTGATCATACAGTGGCACACACACACACACACACACACACACACACACACACACACACACACACACAACCTATCAGCCCATAACACCCCTCATGAATGGTTATGACAATGGGGTTGTTGAAGTTAATATTAGAAAATGTGTGTGGAACCACCTCCTCTAACAAACATGGCACTTTTTGTTTGGTGTGTTAGAGGAGTGAGATTTGGAGTCATGTGTTAAAGTGTGTGTGTGTGTTTGTGTGAGAGTGAGGGAGGAGGACATGTGAGGGGTGTGGTGCTGCGTGTGTGTCAGAGAGAGAAAGATCTGTGAACTGGCAGGTTGTAAAGTTTTCTTCTAATTGGGCAGCAGCCGCTCTGCTAATTAAAATCATGTTAGAGCTTCTTTCCACAACTGAGAGAAGGTGTGTGTGTGTGTGTGTGTGTGTGTGTGTGTGTGTGTGTGTGTGTGTGGCATCCATTCCTCAATCTGTTAAGCATTTACATGAGTTTTATTTCATTCCACATGTATTAATATCAGGAATAGATCAACCACTGCCCTGATAAAGATCAGAAAAATGCATGAACTTGATTGGACCCTGGTTCCAGACCCAGTCATGCTTGAGCTCAGCCTCCTTCAGTTTCCCGCTCATGTAGGTCACCTGATCTCAACAGCAGCCTCTCTCTCACCTGCTCTCTATTTGCCAATAAACCTGCCCAGTATGTAAGACCTCAGTTCACGTTCTGTCAGATTATTGCATTAGCATTTCAGCCTATTCTGCATTCTTGATTGCAGACTAACAGATGTTTCCTGATTACCTGATTGAAACTGACCACAGTTTTAAACCTACATGTCCTGCGCCGGCATGTTTTGGGTCCAGTTTCTTGTTGCTAGTTATTCAGAACCGTTACGAATACTAAAACTATTAGTTGAACACGTTTGTCTGAGAAACTCTAACGCCAGATGGAGGTCCACAGGTCAACTATGACACTCGGTGTCTTTATGGTCTTGGCGCTCACAAATGCACACTTCCTCTCACAGCGTCAGCGAGCCGAGCCTGTTGCTGCATCATGGCCTCTCAGACTGGACTGCTGTCACACTCAGCTATCATCACCTCTCCTTCACTCCAAACCTCCCACATGGACAGACCTTCTCCTACAGCCAAACACTCACATCACTGACAGCTGATGTCCTCCCCTCCTGTATGTCCCACTTCACCTCTGACTGTAAACTGAGCTTTTGTCCAAGTATCTCCGTGTCTTGAAAAAGAAAGCTGAAAGGGTTGCATGTCTGAAAGGGGCTTAGATACAATACAAACAATTACAAACATGCAAAAGTCTAATGCACATACATTGTTTACTTGTGTGCATTCTCACGTCACCGCCCTCGTCGTCTGTGTGTTCACTGTCAGGACCAGTCTGAGTTCAGACCTTGAGAGGGAGGACATTTTGTCAAGTCCTCAATTCTCCAAAGGGCAGTTTGAGAGTTCGAATTTGGTTGTAGGGTTAAGTTTAGATGTAGGTTAAGGGTTAGGGTCACGGGCAAGGGAATACGTCACGTCACCGAAGGTCCTCACAAGTATAGAGTATAAAATACGTGTGTAGGTTTCATTAACATGCTTCCCCACTGTTAAAATCATCACTTGTGTCGTTGGGACCTCTGACCCCACCCACGCCCTCTGGAATGCTGGGAAGGAATGTCAGGAGTAGGGGGAAAGTCAGAATGAAGAGCTTTGTTTTGGGACTCAGTGTTTTGCTCTCCCTCTGTGTGTGTGTGTGTGTGTGTGTGTGTGTGTGTGTGTGTGTGTGCGTACAGTACAATACAATGCTCTCTAGCACAGCCTTTCAGCCCACGCAATTTCCACCGTAAGACAGTTCTTCTCCCCCAGGGTGATCACAACCCTCCCTGCACTTTGCTCTGGAACTGTCTGACATTTTAGCAACATATTTAACTTTTACCATGATCTTAGTTTAACTGTGGCACAAATGGACCTTGAATTAAAAAACATTTTCACTCACGAGTGAAGCTGTAGCCGTGACGTGTGTTTTTGAGACTTCGATCCACAAAGTCTCTTTGGTAGAACAGTAAAGCCTCAGATGGTCTGGTCCGACCAGACAACCTGAAGCACATGTCAGCAAGTATCTGCGGTGCTGAAGACAATACGTCTATATCTGGTGACTCACCTCGACCTCTGACCTGCACGTGGAGCAGAGAAAGCAAACTATAGGTCTAGAATAGAATGCTTAAAATTTCTCCTCAGATGACAAATGTCCAATTCAAGCCGAGTGCGAAGAAGCGGCAGCTGCCGCCAAAACGTGGAATCAAAACCCTCTCCTGACAAGCTGTGAAGCTTGAGACAAAAATAGTTACGATGTTCAAATTGCTGGGTTTGCCTTCTTTTTTTTTCCTCTAACAGAGTTGCAAATGTGCCCTCAATTTTCTCAGAAGCCCCCCCCCCCTCCCCGCTACCCCATCAAACCCACCAAAACGTCACCTGACAAGCTTTTCTGGCTGTGACAAAAATAGTTTGACCGTTCATATCAATTGAGTTGCCTCTTTATAAGTTGGTGGATGTGCTTCCATGTCTTCATAACACCCACCTTCCCGTCCCTGCAGCCCCCTCATCACCCATCTCCCACTGTGATCCATGTGCGCATCTGATGGATTTGCAGCGTGCTGTTGTAGCTGGCTGTCAAGTGCTGCACGTGCTACTGAGCTGCCCCAGATACGGCAAAGCAACGGAGGAAACATCCGATTTTCATGGTTTATACCATAATAGGCTTTTACCATTACAGGCATCCGGGCAGAACCAGCTTGGATGGTTAGAGGAGCGGGTGTTTGATTGGAAAGTTGCTGGTTCCAGTTCTGTGTTGCTGAAAGAGAGCTTGTGTATTCTGAATTCAAACATCCTGCTGTATCGGTACATTCAAACCAAGACCAGCCACTGTCAAAGGAAGTTGAGACTTGCTGCGTGATGGGGAGGTTTCTCATAGCGGCAGATTTACAGAATTATCATGCAACTCTTCAGCCACACTTTGACAGAATGGTTGAGTCTATTAGCTCTTGTCAACCCCCGTAGACAGCTGTTTCCAGCAAACAAGTTCTGAAAAACCTGCCCAGCACCAAATGACAACCAGACACAGTTGAAAATGCTTTATTATCTGAATGTTTTTGTTGTTGAGTGAATTCAAACTAAAGGAGCTCAGTGACCCGATAGGCCAGGCCAATGCTGCAACTTACAGTAACTTGTTTCCTTTTAAATGAATCGTGAGTCAGACTGGAGACTTATGAAACCTTTCCTTCAAAAACTATCTTTGGCTCCTTCATAAACCTTGAGCCAACATGTCCTTCCACCCACACAGACTCTACCTGAAGTGACTACAATGATCTTTCTATTATTGGTGTGCTGAAGGAAAGATATGGAGGGAGTGAGATATGAGCGAGATAAACAGAAAAAGAAAGAGAGGGAGAGCCAAAGGAAAGAGAAGCGGCGGTTGACAAAAGGCGATCTCGGCTGTGAATCATCCGCGCTGTCTCCGTCGAGCCCACGCAGCCAACTCAAGAGGAGTATAAATAGTCATTATCATTTAAAAACCGTTGCAAATGACAAAATGAGAGAAACAAGACGAACAAACATCACATCCCGCCCACGCACACAGACCTGCTATCAGGCCCGCTGAACCGATGCTGACTTTTTTTTTGTTTCCCACTGTGATGTCTGTTGGCCTCCGTTTCTCATTTACACGTTCAACATAGTGTCAGTCGTGTCCAACACCTGTCTGGTGTCAGTCTGACTGTGATGCAGGAACACATCAACAAATAATCCACTTGTAGTTGGCTATGACCCTCACTTGGTGATCAAGCAGAAAAGATATTTTGTCAAACACAGCTTTCTTAATAGCTCCAAATGGAAGATTACATGTTATTCTAATCTGCAGGATGAAAAATGTCACAAAGACAATTTTATAATATATAATGTACTTGGAAACAATATGATACCCACGTGTTAAAAGATCTTGAAAGTTAAGACAACAAAGTAGTGAACATAAAAGTTGCATGTTGAGAGATGATCCTGATCACATGATTGGCCAGGAGCAGTGACTCCCTGGCAACCTAACAGCGATGACAGGAAGTCACTGCAAGAGAACTAGAAGAAGAACTAGTCTGGCACAAAACGCGATGTAACCACAACTTACTGTTTTCTGACTTTGGTTTTTGTACAGATTAAACAAAAGAGATATAACGTGCTGATTAGTGAGCTTTAAAGGTGCTGGTTGGCAGATGTTCCCCCTGCTTCCAGTCTTTATGCTAAGCTAAGCTAACCGTCTGCTGGCAGTAGCTTCATATCTAGTGTACAAGCATGAGAGTGATATCAATCTTCTTATATAACTCTTGGGAAGAAAGCAATTAAGTGAATTATAATGTCAAACTGCTCTTATAAGATGTATTGCCTTTAGTCAAATTATCACTCAACTGTCACAGATTGTACTTTTATTAAATGCTATGCCATATTTCTAATAATGAATTTTATTGTTATGACAGAAATGTTTTGGGGTATGCTGTCATTTTTGATAATTTCAGTGAGTTTGATTGTTGTTTTAGTGTGGTTTTTATATTTCTGGACATCCTAACCGATTTCATTAATTTACTTACAATGACAAAACAACTGTTTTTATGTATGTATGTCAGGAAGATCCTTGTCAGATTAAAATGTTGCTTGTTTTTTAATAAACACTTCTGGTTGTGAGCTTTGGACAGAGTCTCTGCTTGTCTCCTTGTCCTTTCTGACGCTCCTGTCCCTGAAGACTTTCATTCCAGACTGCAAAAGAACATCTTTCATGTGAATGAACCTGCATTCCTCTTAAGGTGTGTGTTCTTACGGTGCGGTGACTTCAGACGTTCGCACTTTTCTTCGCAGTCTCCCGCCCCTATATTAGTGAAACCATAATAACATCCTAGTCAAGTGCTCCCTCCTGTTTCGCGCTGCTTCGGTTGTGTTGTTTCCCGTCATCAGTGTCCGCCCACGGCAGGTTGTTGGCATGTCAAGGAACAGGAAGTGGAAGTGGGTGATTAAGGCAGATCCAGGCCTGCCCGCCCAGTTTATCCCGCCCAGGTATGAGTAATACTGCTGACACAAGTCTGTGCCACTTCAGCAACAGAAGAGGGGAAAGAGAGCTAATAAGGGAGACAGTGGGAGGAAATAGCACTTCATCACTTCAGCATCCCAGCACACTTCACCAACTATTGGATGATAAACAGAATACTTCACGGGATTGTTGACATTTACTAAAATAGAAACAATATGTAACTCATACATGATGCTACTGTGCATGTAACCCAAATCCTAATGCTGCTGTAACGGCACTGGATATTTCTGGTCTATTACAACTCAGTTCTTGTTTTCACCTCCAACGTCTGAGACTTAATAGTTGGCTGCTAAACAACCTTTCAATAGGGGAAGTTACCAAATTCACTTCATTATTTTCACGACATCAATGTTTACTTATTATTTATTTTGATTTTCCAGTTTTCACAGCTCAATAAGATCAATCCAAGCTTTCATTTGTACTATCATGCAGTGATAATCTACAAAATGTTGACAGTCGATGGACTTTGACAGATTACCATTTGAACTCTGAAGATTTCAGTACAATTTCTGGTCTAAATTGTTGTTTGGTTGTGTGTTCTTTTCTTTGCTGTGGCTATTAGGCCAAATATAAACACAGTAATGATCCAGCACAGCTATGAGGAAATTTGACAGCATAAAAGTTCAGAGTATCTAAAACATCAGCTGGGAAACATGTTTGGTCAAACTTTCCAAATCCAAAAGCAGTGTGCAACAGTGACATCTACAACAGGCTCAATAGACCAGAATGCAATTCTGCTGCCAGACATTTTGAGTTTTGCGTAGAGGCTGCATATTTATTCTTTTCTCAAATGGAAAAACTACATTTCTTGGTCTCAGGACTAATGATTGAGATAACTATTTCCCGTGCATAACCCGTTTGTTTATTCTCTGATGACGGTCGCAAGGCACTCAGGGAAATAAAGGAAATCATTACCTCAAATATAACTCATCAGAAAGTAGATTTCATCACTTTAGCAGTGAGGATTCCTGGACTGTGCTGAACACCACAGACGGAGGACGTGGAGCAGAGTGTTAATGGAGTGTAAATACGAGTGAGCGTGGATTGTTCTGTTGATGAAATCACCAAACAGCAGGTAGACTGAGAAAATGTGCAAAATGTTAGTTTCTTGCTGCTTTTCTAAACACTTTCTTTGTTTTTCTGTCATAACTTTCAGGAAAAACTTTCATACATGCGTTGGTGATTTGCCCAAGAGCACCTTGGCTTCAGTCCCCGTGCGGTGAGGAGAAATCATCATCATCACTATTTTGTGAACTTGGACACACCTGTTCTTGAGCTTCTACTCACCTTGTTTCTATTTACCTCTTCTCCCTCCTCATCAGTTCATCTCATGTTCAATATTATCCTCTCTCTGAGAAAAAGAGATAAATATAGACGCCCCTGTGTGTCTCTTTTTGTCTAACCTCTTTGAATCATCGTGCTGTTGTCAGGCCAACGGGAGCGAGATAAATAAACACACATCATATTCGACCATTAGCCAACTGAGGCTTAAAATGGAAAAAAAAAAAGACACGGGGGTGCAGACAAACAGAGCCTGTCCTTGGTCTGAATGAACCCTCGCTTGCTGCCTGTGGATGGGAGGAAGCTGTTAGTGGCTTGTCATTTTCAGAATCAGTTTTTTTGCTCTGTATTGAGCTGCTGACTCCGTCTCCTCCGAACACAGACTTTTCCCCCATAAAAATGTACAATGTTTGTTCAACATGTTTGGCTACACTGTCTGCATCACAGTGGCGTGTTCATCCGTTTCTCCAATTTCCAACAGTCTTTTTAAAATTGAAATTAGTTTTTGTTTTGCCAACATTATCTTCTAATCAACATATCCTTGCAAGAACGTAACATTTACAACTACTGAGTTGTAATCAGTGACATCAGGCTAATACAAATCACACTAACACGACAAAACAATCTCGTTCATCAGTAACCATTACTATTTTCAGAATAAAACTGAGAAAGACTTTTTGAATGATAGTCAAATTGGATGATCTATTACATGATCCCAGTTACTCGCTTTAAGTTTCTCCCTTTTTCCCATTAAATATTTCTTTAAATCAAAGTTGGGGGTCTAAGGATATAGGTTGTTGCATCTTGTGGAGACAAATTTGTGATTTTGGGCTACATCAAACTGGCTTGACAAGACTTGGAAGCAATAGTTCTTTGAATAAACAAAAGTAAAATCAATTACATATTTTACATACCTTTCTAAACAAGACTCAAATCGTTTTAAAAGGACAGAAGTGACAATCATTGCATACTTATACTGTATCTCTATCAGGAGGATAAAACCACCACATCATCTGAGATCTTCACACCTAAAGAAAAACTTTAACAGCTACTGAAGCACATTAAGTTTCCTTCCTTCTGTTTGTGTCTAAAAATAACAAAGCCAAAGATATGAATCCCTTTTATGGCCTTAACTCAGTTGATTTACTTTCTTCACACTGTATAGATAAATGTCCATATATTTATATAATTTATGTATTTATCCGTCTCTGCAGTTTCCCTTAATGTCTTTACTGCACAGATTTTTCTTCCAGCTACTGTAAACACCTCCAAACAACGTCCACAGAACACAAGAACAATTGTGATTTAATGAATCAAATAGCCATTCGTCCCTCATTTTCCTAAACCAGCCTACAAAGAAACACCTCTAACCTGTTATTCTCCTCTTGAAAAAGGCCTTCAGCGCATAAACACAGCAGCCATCCTTCAGTCAGAGTAGAGGAGGAAGTCCATTAACAAACAGCAGGGGCCACACCGGATGGCAGAGCCCTGGCACTTGATGAAGGCTGGAGGCTCAGGAGCCGACAGAGGCTTGTAAATATTTTAGTGTGTCTAATGTAATGTTTTCCCTGGCTGCCCCCCCTCCCCCCCAGAGGCGCACAACGCTCTTTACTACCTCAGCTCATTTCATAACGTCTGATTATTGATTCCTGAAGGAGAAAGGTCAGAGGTCAGGGTCAGGTGCACAATAGAGCCCCTGAAGCTGGTCGGAGGTTCAGTGTCTGGCTCAAGGACGTGTCAGCAGGGTGGATGTTCATCAGCACGGTTAAAACCTTGTTAAACCCATTAAATGAAAGTTAAAAGTTCCTGTTATGTGTTAAGAGACAGCAGAATGCCAGATAAACAACTTTTTTTTCTGTATAATTATTACATGCAACGCATTAAGACATCTACCTGCTAATGATAAAACATTTCATGGTGTCATGGTTTTACCTGGGGGGGCTTCGCTGTATTATGTGAGTCTCAGTGAAAATATTTGAAGACATAAATAATTACATTGCTTCACTTACCTGTCAGATATTTGGCTAAATCAATTTAAAGCATGGAATTACCTCACATTACTTCACGGGCCAGCATATGAAAGAGAGGCTCTCTGGGAAACAGACTCAGCCGGTCCAGCTGAAGGGTGATCTCCTCACTCGACGCTCTTCCTCCTGCCCCTGTTTCCTTCGCAGTTTTGACCTCGTCTTTTGTCTGGATCATGAGAGAGAACTACTTAAGCAGAAGAAAAAAACACAGTAAGTGAGTACTTTAAATGAAAGTACCAACCCACCATGGAACTGGGAACGTACAGTATACGTTAAGTATACAAAAACACTTTTTTTAAACGTACATTTACAAGACCAGAGGAGCTTGAATATAAGATCTACATAAAAAGGGTGATTTACTGTGGATACAGTCTTCTCTTTTAATAGCGAGTGGGATGTTTAGTTGTTATATGCATTACAAGACAAATTCTGGTACAAGCTGTTGAACATTTGTACAAAAGCACAACGCCTCCAAAACAACGGGTTACACAAACAGGAATGTAACTGAGGTCTGAATCATTACTTGAGGTTAAAAAAAAAAACATTTCACATACATATTACCTTCCGTGAGAGCCACATTTACTTAAAGGTTCCCCGTGGAGTAACAATATGGAGCTGTTTCTCTATGAGTGGGTAGATTTTGTTTATCTTGTGTATGCATGATGCAATACCAATGGTGACACGCTATTCCACTGATCAACAGGTGGAGGTAAGACGCCTTTTGTGAATGTTTCATGAGGAAAGAAATGACACGTTTGTTAGAGCTCAACAACGCTTTTAACACCGAGTGTAAACTTAACTTTTGGTTGTTTGCAAGAAAACTCCACAGAGGCCCTTCAGGAAATTCCTGTGCTGAATCCACATCAGCCAGACACGCTGGCTCCAAGGTTTCAGCTGAGAAGAAACTCCACAACCTCTGACCCTCCGTTTTCCTTTGTAAGTGGGGCGAAGTGCGACGCTGAGCTCCGACACGGAGCCCGTGGGCCTCCGTCTGTTGGACTGACACTTAGGTGAAAGGTAAGAAGAGGAAACGTCCTGAAATCAATATCCTTTTTGTGTCGACGGCTCGTCTCTTCCGGCGGAATCAGGTTAAACCTCCGAGCAAAGAGGGATTTAAGCAGATTTAGCAAACTGCTGCTATATTATGCTGATGGCAAGAGGCTTCTGGTAACATGAAACATGTTTCTGCTTCCCTGTGCCTGTTTGCACTGATAGTTCAGGGTCAGTTCAACTTGATTCAGTACTGCGTCCAAAAAAGAAAAGAGGAAGGCTGCAGGGCCTGGATGATTTCATCTGGACTTTTCTGTTTGACATTAATGTAAGTAATTAGCACCACTTTCTAATACTTTCCTACTCTATTTCAAGTCTTTTCAGACCTATTTCAAAACTTTAAATCAGAATTTTTCTCATGACGTGAAGTCTTGTGACTCAAAATGCTGAGTTGAATGAGCGTCCTGCTGAGGCACCTCTGATGCTCATTAATCAACACATTGTATGTATTGTTGTTTGTTGTGCTGTGTTTATGCTAAGCTCACCTCCTGTCTCTAGCGATCAGCACTTAACACACATGGTGTCACAAAAAAAGCTAATAAGCATATTTCCTAAAATAGTGAACTATTCCTTTAATTCATTATACAGGCAGGCGCTCCAAGTTTTAGTGCTGCACCACCAAATCTGGCAGCCCACAATCTGATTAATGAAGTATTACTGACTTTTAGGCTATTAATAAATGTTTTAAACTACTAATAAAGTCATTAGCTACATCTATCTGTCTATCTATCTATCTATCTATCTATCTATCTATCTATCTATCTATCTATCTACGGTATCTGACAAACATCTGGTTACCAGGAAACTGAGAGACAGATGCCCTCGCAGGCATATAATAAATACCCAGTAAAAGTGAAGACAGTGGGTGGAGCCATCTGTTGCACCAGGAAAGAGCAGCGGCTCAGACATCATGTGTGCGTCTGCAACTTTCACAGCCGTTCATCGAATGGCTGAACTTCCCCTCCACCTCCACCTCCACCTCCACCTACTGCATTTTCTCAATGAAACACATCATCGGCTGACATAGTAGGAGGAAAATTGCAAACCCAGGAGGAAAGCCACTGTCATGACAACAGGCGAAATACAGATGAAATAAACCATAACCCAGCTTGATACTGGTACGGTGTGCATGCATGTGTGTGTGTGTGTGTGTGTGTGTGTGTTCATACTTGCTCATAATTGCCCTGGTGATTACCATGAAACCCTAGAAGGCTGGTTGGTGCATTACTTCCTTCCTTCTCTGTTCCTGGAGACCAACACTAATGACTAACATTTACCGACTAAATTACACACACACACACACACACTTATATACACACACAAATTGTGGAAACATAATCACAGACACAGGCACGCACACACTGAAGCACACCCTCAAAGTACACCTTTCAAACAAATACATGCGTACATCCAAATGAATCGGAGTGTTTGTTGGACTTCTATACTTGCGAGGACCCTCATTAGCATAAAGCTGTTACACTGTTAAACCAAGTCTTGAAGGACAAGGCTTGTGTTATTCTATATTATTCTTACTGTTGGCAAATCCCACGGAAAAACCAAACCCTAGTTTATCTATCAATGCTTTCAACGTCCCGATCCTGTGTGTGGCTCTCAGCCCCAAGTCTATTTGTTCCTGCTGAAGACCAAAATCTGTTAAAAAAGTGCTCCAAAATGTATTGCTTTACTTTTTTAAAAGGCTAAACAATTTCCTTCAAATCATTTTATTACATTTTTTTTTTAGCAAATGTTACTCAAACAGAAGTAAATAGTGCTTTTGTTGGGGACTATTTTCAGCTGTGGATGAATACATGTTTGGTGCTCTAGAGCGTATTTCTGGCAGCAGGAAGGTGTATGTGGGACTCAAAATAAAATACACTGCTCTTATTCATGGTGATGAAGGAACATGTCACCCTGTGCAACAGTGTGGTTTATTGATGTGTTTTAAATAACTTTTTGGACAACAATGGAGCTCTATGGCTCAGAGGAATATGCTCTGTCAGGCTTTGGCTACACATGCAGTACTTGTTAGTAGGTCTGTTGGCGATATGAAAAATATAGACTACCACCAGGCTTATGATTATTCAACCCTCAAACAGCTCTTTGAAGAAATTAAGAATGAACAAAATGAAATAAACTGAAATCAGTACTCACAACTTAGTACAAGGGCTCACACACAAAAACCCAAACAAAACAATCCATTTAATGATGATGTTTACCAGTTGTAGTGTTCTGCTTCCTGTCAACCCTCCCTCCTTCAAACCCCAGCACACACACACAGACACCCCCAAAGGAATGCAGACGGCCCCTGCAAAATTGGCCGCCACCTGCCCGGCCCTGACCCTTCCTCTCCTGTTTTACAATGCAGGAGGAGTGTTAAATTGCCTTGACCCCTCGTTCAACTCGGCCAAATTGATCCCGAGGAGTGAGCTGGATAGGATGACGGGCGAACACAGATCAGTTAACATGGCGGTTTGCTCCTGGTCAAGGTAAAATAGCTGGTTAGCGGAAAGAATATCAGCCACGTTAGCCTGCTGTCACCACCTGTGTTTTTATAACAGAGGAAATAAAAGACTGGAACGTGAACTGCTGTTTGAAGTCATCCAGGAAACAGGTGGCTCTGAAAGGTTTGTAGTTTGTTCCTTCAAAGGAAAATGGCTGTGATCTGCTGGAATTTTTGTGAGTTAGTGAACAAAACTATCTTTGAACGTGAGAGTACCAAAGCCCAGATTTACTCATATCTAACACAAACTGCTTTTTCACAAATTTATGGAGGATCTACAGTGAAAATAATTTTATTTATGTCACTGCAGGCAAGGAATGATACTGAAGCTCCACAAAACGACTGATATACTGTTTAACCCTGCAAGCACAAGGCCTGGTTCTTTGGTTTTCACAGTAAATGTGTAGGACTCCTTTCTGGCACATTTCATTCTTTTTTTTTAAGGACGTGGAGGAGAGCAGGGCAGAAAAGAAATCGGGGTAACACCTGTTCAAGTAATCCATGGCTACACCCACGGCTTCCCAGAAATGCTAAAATATCATCCCATACTTTCCTCTCTTTTTTTCCACTCCTCTCCTCCTCTGCCCCGCTCAGCCCCTCGGGCCGGATAATGGAGAGCTGGAGAGCGACAGCTGCACTTTAACTGCCCCAGGAGGGGGCATCGAGGGGGCGGGACCGCTGGAAAAGGGGGCAATGAAAAGGAAATAAGGAACTGAAAATAAATTCTTTCCAAATGAGAAGGAGAGGGAAGTGTGCGAGTCAAAAGGTCACAGAGTTCGCACCTCACCTGCGAAGTCACCCCACCCGATGAGGAAGACGTGAGAAAAGCAGTTAATGATGGGGTGCGAGGAACGGGAAGGAACGTCAGAGTGCTTTGTCAAAACATTTGACATTTATCTAAGCAAACAATAACGTCTTAAACATTAGTGTTGAAATACAGCAGCTGTTCGCTTGGCCTTTTGTCAAGCAAGTAAAAATAAAACTTTACATAAATGATCAGTTGATAAATACAGATTTAACTGATTTCAAATGTTGTTTACATGTTAATGAATCCATAATGAGATATACAGTAATGTTATACTATGTACTGACCATGCTGCTGCTGAGTACTTTTACTTTTGATACTTTAAAGGAGGTTTGATGTTTTTCTACAGTTTTCTTCTCTAACCTGATGGTGGCCTTCAGCCTCAAACTTAGTTCATACTGAAAGCATGGGTCTAATCTTTACAACCAGGTCACAAATATATTGTTTGTTTCTTTATAGTTAGTAATTTGCTGCTAACTTTCACTTCAGGAAAATGTCTTAATATTTTATGTATGACTGGGATTATGTGGTTTTTGAATCGGGAGTGGTTTGAGGGTTATGGGCTGCTTCGCCACACAGGAAGCTACGCTCTAACAGAGAATTTGAATATTCCCCTTCATAACATCCCTGAAAATCCTGCATCAGTGAGTATGGTGCACTCTGTATAACCCTACTTCCAGGCTAGCCACAGGCCATTGATCTGCACAAAGGCCTTATGGGGCCCCAGAGGAGGGCGGAGCCTCGGAGAATGGATGAAAGTGAGGAGGAAGGAGAAGCGGGGGTGTAACAGAGAGAGCCCCAACCTACAATGAAGGGCAGATTTCATGCTGTCTGACAAGCAGAGTGGACAGAGTGAGGAAACACTCCATGTTGTGTGAGTAACTGGAAGTGTTGGGCTGAGCCACTGAAAGGTGTCAAATGTTTTTGTATGAAGTAGAGGAGGGATTAGTGGCAGGACAAAGCAGGGCAGTAATCCCTGTTTTTCTCCTTCCGTCCTCCCTTCCCTGCTCCCTGGCGAGGTTCCCTTTCTTTCTGCCGCTGTTTTTGCATTTACAACTGTGAGAGAAAGTTAAATCACAATGAGAGAGAAACTGACTTAGATTGAAGGAGGTTATCAGAGAGTATAGGGGCATTTGTAAATGAAAAGATAACAAGATGCTTAGCCATTATGGACCTGACAATTCAAAGCAACCGCTGATCGAGGACTGCCGTTGAGAATCTATGGGGTTGTGTCCTGTAGTTTTTGTCGTCTGGCTGGCACCATTAGCACTAGTCAACCCTCATCAGTGTCCGTTAAGACATTCGAGTGCTCCACAAGTAGAAGACTGCAGACTGACAACACCAGACCAAATCAAAGCCAAAACGTCAGAGAGCCAGCTGCAAGGCTTTTACAGTATTCACAGTGGGATGTAGATAGTTGGCTAGGTTGTTTTGGTGGTCTGTTGCAGGTGCCAAATCTATATGCATGTAGGCCGTTAGATGTACTGCAGGCTTTTCAAGTGCAATCTAACAGAATACCCCATATTTAATCCATTAGTCTATAGGCACTGGTTGTCTGAGGCTAGCTTGGTGTGTCAGAGCCTTCAGAGAGAATATCTGGTAAACTGTAAGGTCAGAGGTTAACCTGTGTGTGTTCAAGAGCAATAAGGAGAAGGTGAGACCACACCTACCTGCTGATATTGCTTGCACTTTCACACACAACAAATTTGTGTTCAACAATACGGGATAGGACATGTCAAAACCAGTGTGTAGACATGAGTACAATAAAAATAGATTCAACTTGCAATGTCCATTCAATTTGGCATTTTTTATCCATTAATTATTTACATGTATTTGCAGAAAGTATAGGTATATTGCACTTTGCTCAAGGATCCCACTGCCATAGGTCTTATGTGAGCAGAAAGACAACACGGCTGCTACTATGTTGGGAAAAAAATGGCTTTTTTTTTGTAGAAAACGTCATAAAATACAAACACACACGCCATTACTGCTGCAATGATTTTTGATTAGTCAATCTAAAGAAAACATTGGCTGGTTTTAGCTTCTCCAGTTTGTTGCCTTTATTTGTTTTATGTCAAAGCAAATGTAACATCTTTGGGTTTTGGACCATTTTGACGTTTTATTGACTAAACTATTAATCAATTCATTACAAAAAATAATAGGTAACACTCAGATTTGTGATAATAATCGTTAGTGGAAGTCCTACACATCTTTGCCACAATGGATGATTATGTGAAGGAGACAGGTGTCGTAATCAACAGCTATCTGACTTTGTTTTGATAAAGTTTAACCCTGGAACAGCTGGAGTTAAGGGTTGCATCATCAAACCCTTGACTTTTGTGGCCAGCCTAACCAGTACTCACTTCCTCATGCAAATCTTCAGATCTAAAATCACTAATCACATTATCTGTTGCACCACCGGTCCTCTGTAAACTTGCACACGTACGCTTTCAGCCAATATAACCATTCACGGGTTTATTCAGAAAAGACTATGTCAAGTTACAGCCTGATGAAACAGGCAGAGTGGTGACTTGTGAGATAGATGAAGTGTCACAGGTCTTGTGTTAGCAGAGAAATAACACAGGAGTGCTAACAAGAGTACCAGGTCAAATGGTGTGGAAAAGCATCACCTCCCAGTGCAAAAAAAAAAAAAGGGAGGTGGTGGGGTTAAAGGTCAGGGGCTTCCTGCAGGCTGTGAAGCGGTACTTTTCCTGTGGTTCATTC
Organism: Enoplosus armatus; assembly: GCF_043641665.1. Taxonomy (NCBI): domain Eukaryota; kingdom Metazoa; phylum Chordata; class Actinopteri; order Centrarchiformes; family Enoplosidae; genus Enoplosus; species Enoplosus armatus. Next base: position 3,532,204 of record NC_092185.1, on the reverse strand, counting down.
AGTCTGCCACTGGTGGGGGTGGCAGGGGTCACTGTAGGGTTAAGAGGTCAGCTTACGAGTTAACAATAAGAAAGAATTAGACAGGGAGATGGGCAGATAAAGGTGGTGGCTGATCGGTCGAGGCTGAGAGGAGCTGAATAGAGTCTGGTCTATTTTAGTTTATGTGACAGGGTTATAAATGCTCCCGCTTAGGAGGGCTTAAGCAAATAGTATCTAATTGGCACTGGCATGTATGCAGAGATGCACAGAAATACCAGAGGTCCTGAGCTTATTCTGGAAGAGACACCAATTAAAAAACACTTGTTTCCTTCTTATTGGGAGTTAGATGAGAAGATCAGTTTGAACGCTGTGCATTCAGTACAGAGTTTGTTTTCAGAAGTGTTTTGGTTCTGGAAAATGTCTCCACCCGCTCCCAGTTTTCAATCACAGAAATATGGCTTCCAACAGCTGCAAAATGTTCTGATTTATGTTTTATTGTGTTAGCTATAGGCAGCTAGCGAGATACATATAAAACATTTGGACGTTGGAAGGAATTGCTTCCCCCTGCTTTTTTGTGCTAAGCTAGGCTAATCACATCCTATAGCTCATTTATTGCACAGAGACGATATTGATATTGCTCTTCTCATCGAACTCCTGGTAAGACAGCATAAAACCATATTTCCCAAACTGTAGGATGTATTGTTTATTTAACCTACAAACCTCATCCTCAACTCCAGTGTTGTTTGTCTAATATATTTAAAAGGTTCAAGGTCCAGCTTTAGTGTCATTATTCAATACAGGATCCTACAATGAGATGCAGTCGTAGCCACCTCCACACGACACACACAGGAAATGGATAAACTGATATTCAAAAATTGAAACAGAACCAAGTATATAAAAGTAGCACTAAAGGAAGAAATAAAAATAAAAACAAAAATTATATATAGGATTATATACATTGAAGATACAGTTACGTGTAAATTTACACACACAATAAATATGTACAAAGTATATATATGTATATAGTACAAAGACACTTCAGGTATTTTGCTGATGTTGCTTTTCAAATCTATTTGCAATGAGTGAACTATAGTTTCAGTAGTTTAAGACGGAGGCAGAGACCTGGGACATAATAATAACTCCAATAATAACTTATCATACAGCCCTATTAAACTTACATTTTGATCTTTTCAATCTTGCAGATACTTATGATTGCAGAGAAATAATACGGCAATAACCAGAACCTGTTCAGTATCCTACGTAACACGTGGACTTTGTGTTTGAATAAGAAGTGTAAGGGTAAAAACTGAACACCTCCAAAATGATCTACACTAGAGGTTATTTGGCTGACTTAACGATGACCTCTTGGCTTTGGACACCATCTCGCTGCTTGAAACCACAGCAGAATTCTTAATTGTTAAATAACTTGCGTGACATGTGGATGGTTCACTTACACCTCGTCACACCCAGTCCCTTAGAAAAACCCTACGTCACTGAATGAACTTAGCAGACCCTCTGTTCTTGTATAGCATTTGTATATCATGACAGCGAGTACATTCCCTCCTGCTGTTAATACATCTGTCTACATTCTTACAAGGATTAGCCACAGGCCGTAGCCTCCCCGTTGTGTAACACATGGAGGAGTAAGATTAATGTTGTGAAAGAGTGTCAAAACAGACAACTGGCCTGCAGGAAAGCAAGGACAAGGTTGTACTCGATGTGCTTTTCATTCTTTGCAGTGCAGCATTACAAAACACGGTCATGTCACACTTCGATGATATGCCAAACGTCTCTATAAGCATGCAAGACTGACAATAGAGATTATTGGCAGGCTACTATTACTGATTAAAATACTGGGAAACTGCTGTCACTACCACTACTGAGAAGATTGTATAACTTCTACATTGACATTTAACTGTCAAAGTAGATTTTATTTTCCCCTCAGACGTGAATCGTGCTTATTGTGTTCAGCTTTATGCAAACTGAACTTCCCTTAAGGGAACAAATAATGTTTTTTGCAGTTTTAACTGGCTCCACACCACTGACAACACTCAGATCTGAACAATCAGACTATTAATACAAAATTAAACAAAGGATTTTCTTCAAACAAGAAAGAAAAAAAAAGAAGACTGCAGACGAAATCTTTTTCAACTTACAAATCAACTTGTTTGACGAATTTTCTTGAATCAGCCTTTGATCAGATGAGCTCTGCCTGGTTTCCACACAATTTGTACTGAGAACAAGTAATAGCAGTGTCTCATTTATGCCATGGCTGGTTACCAAAGGAAAAAAGTGTTTGAACTGTCCTCAGTTTAGTTGATTTTACCAGAGAGAGTCAAGCCGTATTGTAGCATGAAGCAGGAGTGTTATTGCTGTGGCTACACAGTTTGATATACCTTGCATAGGGATTTCGAACAGTGGTAAACCTTTGTGGCGTACCAATACAGGATTTAATCAAGCCATTCTTTTTGTGCATATATAAGTGGAATTATTTAATCAAATGGTCACAATTTTTTTTTTTTTATTATTCTCAATGAATGAAATCTAAAAAAGGGGCTTAATTAAGTCTTTCCTAATTTCTGCTTCTCAGTGCTGAGGTCAGAGATCAAACACAAGTCAGGATCTTTCGGTGTAAAACTGTTTCCGCTGCTTTCACCAATGACTGCGTGAAGAACAGCTGGACCGAGGTGAGCTGGAAGACGAATTAAAACAACGGCAAGTACTACCTGTCACAGTTTATGTCAGCGGCCTCACACGAGACTTCATCATTTTTCCGCTCTGCACAAACGGGTTGTGAAGTCCGGGCTGCGTGGAGGAGGTTCTGGGTGGAGGAATGCGTGTCGTGCAGGTGGACAGGTTGGTGACATGCTGCTGAGAGGTCTGCCAGCTGCCATCATGCAGATCTGAGGTTCACGGCACGGTCACAGGGGAGAGGTGTTGACGAGTGCAGTACACAGTCCTGCTCTCTCACGTCCGCGATAAGCCAGCTAAATCTGAAAACGTACAGTATGTTTCCCCTCCATTTTAGCCCTACGTCCACGCTAACCCAGCAATCCTCCACGTCCAAAAAGTGGGACATAGTCTCAGCCCGTTGTTGGTCTCTTTCTCTTTCCTTCTCATATCCACACACACACACACACACACAAAGACACAGAAGCCATGTTTCCAGCTCCATCACACCTTCTGTTCCTGTAAACTCAAACAGCAGATCTATTTTATTTTCTGTATATTTGTACTTTTGTTCACATTCACTTTTGCAAAAGGAAAAAAAAACAAAAAACGCCCACACGTAAAAAGGTGCAAGTCAAGGAGCTCTTCATCACAGCTCCATCCACTCCAGAAAACCCACACTGTGGAGCAAAGTGAAAACAATACACAACACCCCCAACCCTGGATCATAAAGACCGTTAGTTCCTTACTGAATGTAGAGCTGCCCCCTAATAGTCGACCAAACCGTTAGTCGATGAGTCTTAGAAGTTTTCATTGGAAAGAAACCCCTCAAACTCAATGTGGGAGCTGCGCCTTGTCGTTAGGGCCGGGACGAAAGTATCAGGGGGACACGGACTTTGTAACACGGAAGTCAATCCAATCAGTTTTTGCCAGAGTTTCAGTAGAAAAACAGATTTTTTCCACTTGGTGAGTAAAACATACAAAACAGAAGTGTTTTTCTGTTTTTGAGGTAATGTTTATTTGTTGAAGATTGTAAATGTACACCATCTGTTAGACCTATCTGTAGGCTACGTATCAGTGAAGGTTTAATTCATCAGGCTAGCCTAGCTTTGGTGCTAGCCAGGGGAAAGTTGATGGAGACAGGGGGAGGGACGATGCTGTACTGTTGAAATGAACTAACATGTTCAGTCTCCTTGCTGGTTGTTCTGATTTCTATATCTGAATATCTTTACCGCTAGCATTGTCGTTCGCTTTGTGCATGCACTTGTAACATGTATTGTATTATGATTATGTTTCGTACGTCTCTGTAATATAGCACAGCATCAACAATGTTATTTATAGTTCTTTCTCAGAGGAAAAAAAAAAAAAAATGAACCCACGCGCACGACTCAGACAAGTACAAATGAAGAGTCTTTATTGATAACAAAATAAGAAGCTTGACGAGGCAAGATATCTCTACAAAGTAATAAATCAAAATCACTCCTAGAAAACGGAGGAAAAACGCGACAAAACAAAAGGAGCTTAAACTAACAAAGTAAACAACAGAAAATCACTCCAACCAGTGGAGGAACAAGCAAAGTGAACAAAATAACAAGAACACACAGAAACTAACAGGGAAACAAGACAGCGGACTTACGGCTGGTAATCACGGCATAGAGGACAAGACAAACTGGCACAAGACAAAGGGAGACGCAGACTATTCAAACAAGAGGTGAGTGAACACAGGTTGAAACAATCGGGGGGGGGGCTGACAATCACAAAGGCGGGAAACATGAGGGCAGGAAGTCAAGTCGTCTGAAACGAGAGCGAACACAGTTACTACAAAATAAAACAGGAAATGACAAGACAACATGACTAAACGAGACAAAAACGGTAACTTAACGTAAATGACGTACATGACAAAAAAAGACAAAGAAAATCTTTGGTCGGGGGCAGCCCTGCTAACATTAACGCACACAAAAAATACATGTGCAGGTTCACACACACACACACACACACACACTCAATCACACACTGCGAAACAGGAGACTGAAGGCCAAAGCCAAAGCATGCACTCCCACATCTTCACGTGTGAGGCTTCTCTTTATGCCTCCTCTCGTCTTTTCATACTTCTTTCTGAACGCTTTTGTCACACGAACAAAACAAGAATTCGACTCAGGTGTCAACAGTGCGTTCATGTCTTTGGGATGAGCACACTGTCGGTTGACACATGACTGTCTTTCTTTCCTGCAGACTTTTTGAAGAAAGGCAAAAATAACTTTTTAACTATTTAAAAAGACGCCAAGTGGACTGACAGCCAGGGATCCTGAAATCCAAACTGGATGTTTAAAAGTTGGCCTAAGCGCTGATTGAATCATTTCTGGAACATGTTTACTGTCAGAGTGATGTTATTATTCATACTTACAGACTGATTGAGCGCTTAAGTGAGCAAACACAGCAGAAAATGCTCGTGTCTAAATGTGGACGCATGAAGAGTGCTCGAAAAAGTTGAGTAGTGCCGCACTGTGGTGATGATTCAGGGGGTGGAGGGGGGGAGAGTCAACAGTGTCATCTGGACTCAATGACTTCAAACTTTGGCTTATCTTTTTAGTGTGCATCTGTGATGTGACGACCCCGCTGTGACCTCGCCGCGACCCCGCTGGAGAGGAAGTGGTGTGGAACCACGTGACGAATGGCGTCATAAACAAAGCACCAGCTCAGCACTGAGGTGTGATGTGGCACACTTGTGTGAGAGATGAGGAATAGTCTACCTGTGTATGCATGTGTGTTAAATTTTACCTTAAATCTGTCGTTAATACTCCACAGCCATTTTACTATTTACTTGCACTTGATCTGCATTTCTCCTATTAGAGCCGCTGTACAAAGAAAATATTTAATTGTTATTAATATTACAGTGTTGCACCTTTACACACACACATAAACTCTCCTGACGTCTCAGCTTACGGCTTCATAAAACAGAGTCGTAGAAAAAGCACTCCCATTGTTTCACGGTGTAATTGTTCTCTACTTTTCACCTTTGAGACCAACATCAAAGCGGCTCAGCATGCGATCTTTCCAATCGGCCGATATCTGTGTAAAATCTACATAAAGAGAGGTCCCGCATGCAAACAAGAACCTGGCTGACCTCAACTTGATCCTGCTGTCTGGAACTACAACAAACCAGAGGAGTAATGAGGAATAAAGCTCTTTTTACTGCCACCCTGAGAGGAAGTCACTAAATGAGGCAGAGGGAAAGCAGTAAAGCCAAAGGCAATCTGTCTGTTTACAACCCCTCATATAAAAACAAGAAAGACAGGAACAGTATATTGGATGCTAGATAGCTGCGTGGTAGGCTAATGCTTTCTGATTTGGAAACAGATGTTCCTCCTAACTTGGGCATTCGTGTTCTGTGTTCTTAAACGGTGACTGCAGACCTCAAAACTTTAGCTCTTTGGTCGTAATGGGACACCAACCCAGTTGAAAACATCATTTTGCACGGCTCCTTGTTAATGAATGGATCGTGGCGACCAACATGACTTTGATATCGCTTTATCTCAAATAAGTTGGAGCTCCACTATGGGTCATCCTGAATGTAAATAAAACATGTATGCTGGTTAAATTGGGGGGACAGTGTTTTGTCTCTGGGAATTCAACGCTGCCAAGGCATGCGTAGCTTACATTCAAAAATGTACCCGAACTGAATCCATGGGTTTATCTGTTTATCAGTTACCGTAGATTTGACCACAGCTAAAAACGAACTAACAAAATACAGTACCACAGGATGACAGTAATTGTTTAAGACAGCGCTCATGAGTCCGCAGAGGACATGCTGTGCGGATGGTTACACTAGGTATTACTACACCTTTAGGCAACTAAAGCTACTTAAAGGATAGAGAAAGAACAGTTGCTGTTAAAAACGAAAGAAGTTTTTTATAGAAAAAAGTTGGGACACAAACTGTGACGCTTCGTACACCAGAGGAACATTACACTACTTTCTGCTTTGAACAGCTGTGTGAACAAACAGCCTCAGACTGCAACATGTGCGCCTTAATGTCCTACATGTCGCTCTAGAGTGCCCCTATTGGTAGAAAACGCCTGTCAGGTGTTCATCAACACCTGTTCAACTAAAAATCTTTTATATAGTATTAAAATGTCAGCTCTTGCACAGACGTTCACGAGGTTAATGACTGACAATCTGAGGGTTTTGGGGCATCAATAACAGACATTAAATAAAATACATTTAATCGCTTGCCCAAGATCAAGGGGAAGAAAGAAATCACATAGAAAGACACAAGGGACAGAAATGACATTCACGTGACACATGATAACTTGAAACACAAAATGTTTTGTTTCTAATTATCAAAAGATTTTTGCTTGTCACATTTATTTCTCTCTGAACCATCAACTGGCTGCACTTAATATTGAGACGTGATCTTTGGGGACTATCTGCTTTTACTGTTCCTCATGCGAGGCTTAATGAGCTAGCAAGGGGTGTGGAGGAATACGGTTTAGGGATGTTTTAGGTCAATAAAAGGCAACAGCCAACAGCTAATTAAAGAAGCTGGAATGGGAGTAAGGGGGGTTCGGTTCAGGAAGCACCGCGGCTGCGTTAGCCTGCTGTTCTCTTTCCGATTATGGCAGCAGCGGTAGGCTGCTAATGAAGTAGCTCTGGCACAGCAGATGGGAGGCTGGCTAATGGTGGAGAGCTGCGGGGGACGACTTCAAAAGAGCTGCTGCGGAGTGGAGAGTAGTGTGGCGTGGAGGCTGTTCTGAGAGGAGGGGAGAGGCTCCACTCCGGGCTTTTATGGCCAAACAAGAATGTTTGTGTAGTCTGGCTTGTTTAGTCTGGTCAGATAACAAGGCGCGTTTACAATGGCCCTGTTGGGACGAGGCCGGTTTGATGTACGGTGGCGTAGGAAACGTGAGCAGAGGTCACATTTTGGGAGGATAAAACGTGCATGTTGTTGGTTTAAGTCGCTCAGAAACGCACAAGTTGTCTGTTTTTGTGTTCAGCGCACACATTTGTCTTACTATACTCGTGAGAACCTTCCATTCGTTCTCCAACCCACAAAAACCTCAATCCTGTCTGCCAAACGCTCATTCTCAACCCCGGATCTAACTTAAAACCATTAAAACCAGTTCTAACTTGCAGCTGATCGCACCAGCTTTCAAACCTGGCCTTGGCATGATGTAAGGGTTTACTAAGGGGACATCTACAAACCGCTAGATTAAAATGGGTTGTACTGCACAAACTAGTTCTCATGTAGAACTTATGTGTTAAATATTTACACCTACTAGTTGCACAGCTGACTGAACCCACTGACAAAACTAGCTAGCTACGAAAAACACATTACATGACATAAAACCTTGAACCAATACAAGCTTTAATGAAATATACGGAGCAACATTTGCATTTATTTGATGTCAGCTCTTGAGGGAAATATCTGATCCATCACCCATCATGTTACATAACTTTAATCATCATTTTAAACCCAACCTGAAATATTACCTTGGAGAAGCAGCGGATTGTTCTTATTATTTCTCCCCTTGTAAGTTTATGTGCTCCACATAAGCATTAGTGAGTACGAACGAACACACACAAACACACAAGTGCACACACACTCTAATGCGTCCACTTAACATAAAACAAACACAGCTTCCTCCTCGTCTTTCTTTTTCTTCCTGACACACACACTCACACACACACACACACACACACACACACACACACAGCCTCCGGGCCAGCCTAAGCAGGACAGTTGCTGAGGTAATGGTCCTTGGGGAGAGGCAGCCGTTCTCCCCCCTGAGCTCCTCCTGCATTATTGAAAGGCCAGTTCATTCATGTCAACAGGAACTTCCTGCCTGCCTGAGCAAGTGTAAGGGATACACACAAGGACCTGTCCGCCTGCACACTTAGTAACAGGAGAAAGGCAAAGCCCGGCTAAGAGGAGCCGCCACGCCGGGGCGGGCCGAGTCGGGCGTACGTGGGTTGCGTAACCCACCGGGACCTGACACCGACGGCGGCAACAATGGAGTGTTTGAAATTCTCTCTGCCGTGATTAGTGATCAGGAAGCTGAGGAAACTGAAAGGAGGGTTTAGTTCACGGGGCTTTTCAGGGAGTTTGTGAATGGATGGTTGGTGGTTCACCACTCAATGAACAGAACTGTGAAGAGGGATTACATGCTTTCAGCAAAGGAGAATAGCGGATGTAACCCAATCCTGAACCCTAAAACTAGTCTCGGAGCCCGTTAGCCCACACTCGAATCAAAACTTTACGTCATTTGAATCTTAATCTCGAAAACAAGCCCAAACCGAAAATATTTCTCTTAAAGAAGCAGATGGCTGATTTTTGTTTTTCTTTTCAAGGAGGAGGAGACTTTCATGAGGAGACCATCACTTGGCATGTTGTTGTGAGAACAGCATCTGTCAGAAGTTGTGTTGATGGCGGTCATAGTTAGGATTGAATAATGTTTTTAATATATAGCCTTGAAATGTTTTCATAGATTTCAATATTTCTTTTCCCTTAGAGGTCAGTACGCACTAATTAATGGTACCAAAGAAGGGTCAAAGACGTGGACTTAAATCACATAAATGTCATGACTTCAACATCAGTGACTTTTGATTTGGAAGGACATTGTATGGCACAGTACATGTACAGTGAGTCAACTCTTCATTTTTCTGACAACAAATACATTTTAAATCAATCAAATGTTTGAACTAGTGGCTCCCGGTTTTGTTTGTATTGTGCAGACGTGGCAATGCACCAGCAAAGACAAGGAAGAAGAAAGCTGGACCCCAAGACAGTGATTATGTTACTGATTCGTATTCTGATATACTGTATTTGTGCTTGCATATGTGCATAACTTTGTATAATTGTGTGTGTGTGTGTGTGTGTGTGTGTGTGTGTGTGCTACACGTGTCGTAGCTACATTTGTCCCTCTGAACGTGTCATGTGAACAGAGCTCTGTGGCTGAGCGTTCATGCCGTTATGAGAGCACTTTGCATGCTGACTCAGAGGTTAGTGAGCAGGCAGCCGTCACGTCCTGACACTGATGAGTGTCAATATATGGACCCCCCCCCCCCCCCCCGCTCCGGATATCTGATCCCTGCCTTTCACCCAGCACTTTTATGTTCATCACTTGTTTTCTCCTCAGCCTCTCCCTCCCAGCCCGGACCGCCTGCCCTCAAAGGATGTCATGGGATGCAGAGAGGAAGCCAAATTTAACCACTACAGTTCACATGACCGCTCAACAAACGCTGCCATTCAGGAAGGAATATCACTAAAGCAAAGCATGTTTCACTGTGCATGTGCGTACTATTCACTCACAAGCATTTTTAAAAAAAAATAATTCCACCAAGAAAGGGAGATTTTTACCTGAGTGCGACAGACTCACACACAACCTTCAAATGACGTATTTTGAATTTTAGACATAACATTTCACCTAGATCGAGAATGAGAATAAAGTTACCCTTAAGTTTGGTTGCACTACTACTTTTACAATAACGGAGGAAACTATCAGGCAAATATCTGCACAGTGACAGCACATAATAATAGCAACACCTCACATTATATAATACAATTCAGCATCACCAAGAATCATGAATGCCAAAAGTTGAATCAGTGCCTCTTTATTACAATGAATTAAATTAATCTACCACAATGTAGTTCAACATTTAGGGAATTCCTCCTGAGAGTGAGATGAGGTTATTTCAGTCTCTTTAGAAGGGAGCGACGTGCAGTAACTACTTCTTGACAAACCTTTTGCCTCTGTACAGCGTCTCCGGCAGGTCGCCAGATACGGTTGGTGAAACACAGGTTTATGGTTTTGGTCTCTATGCAGACATGATGGCACCAAACCTGGAAACCTCACTTTGGGTGACTGCACTGTGGTTGTTTGCCAAAAGTAGCTCCGGCACGTAACGCTCCCTAAAACCAAAAATGTCGTTTTTATTATTTCGGACTTAACAAACGAAATACATTGCAGGATTTCCCACCGTGTTCTGTTGTGGAAGCACTCCACCTTATATAAAGAGCGCCTCCACTAAAGTCAAGATGAATGATTACATTTGTATTGATTTTGTAATATTAGGCTTATAAAGCTTCATTGATGCTACGTCCTTAATAAATATAGTTACTAGATGATACTAGATGTCCGTAATGATTCAGCTCAGCAGGTGACACTGCTTGATTGATCACATCGTATGTTTTCTTAGCAGTTATTACTCAGAGATGCATGTCGCAATGTGAGACTGTCCTCCAATGAAAAACAATAGAATCAGTCGTTTCAGCAAAGGTATCAATTAAAGAAAATATCAATTAAAGCCAAAAAGATAAAGGGCAGAGAATGCATTGTGGTGGAGAAATTGGCCACCAAAGAACAAAGCAAACGAATACAACATAACAACACAAAGTCTATAAAGCCTGTCTGCTGAACTGTGTTACACAAAGTGCTTTAAAAGCTGACATTCTTGTTCCTCATGGGCTGCCATAAAGCTTTATTTACTTGACCTATGAGCCAGGGGCCACATGCTTGGCCCTTTAAGGCAGAGCAGCCCTCATTTGAAGTGGGCCACTTGTGGAATTCCCAGCAGACTTTTCATGTTGTAAAAATTCCTGTGTATCCTGGTAAACACCGAGGAGTTTGACCCCGTCCTAACAGGAAGTTCAAAAGGTCACCATGGACTGGGGGATGAAGCCTTCTCACACACACCTGATAAGCAGCAGATTACAGGCTCATGCTTCGGGGAAGGTCTCAGTGACCTTTGAACTCTGTTGAGACTGACCAGTGACCACACAGTAACAACAGAATGACGTGTGATAATGATATTATATGAAAATGCATAATGATTCATGTGCACAAATGTGTCATTTGTTTGCTTAAATTAATAATTTAATGAATTTGAGGGTATAAATGATTAATCCATGCATACAAATGATCAAGACTTTCACCCTTAGCGTATCTGCCGGGTTATCACGTACATGGCCGCCACAGCCCATGAAAACATTCACCAACAGGGTCATAAACAGGCTCAGTGGAAAACTGTCCTTCAAGGCCGTACCGTTAAACTTCGAATAGGACTGTCGTAAATCACAAGAGGGGTTTTGTCGTTTGGGTGACAAAATCTGGAAATGCTTATCCTCTCTGTTTCGATGTGCCATCCTCACTAAACCTTCGCCGTCACGTGTTTTCATTTTTCGAACAGAGTGAGGAAAAGAGCATTGTCTTTTGAACAGAAGTATAGTATCATGTTTGTCTGTGCTGCCTTCACTGACCTATTTTAACCCTTCTCCCAGGCCTTGCAAAATGATCTAAGGCTGCTTAAGTCAAACATCTGACTCAACACGGCATCACTGCTGAGCGGAAGCAGAGGCTTGTGAGGGACTAGAATATTGATGCTTTGAAAGGAGGCGTGAGTTCTCAGATATTCCTGTGCTCGGCTACAGACCGGGGAAATGATGCATTTTCTACAATCCAGCTACGTAATGTAGACCTTTCAGTCGAAAATCTAAAACGTTACGTAGTCTTTTGCTGGAAGAAGTTAGATAACAACTTGGAGAGATTTACTGTCATTGCAGTCATTTCATACAGTAGCATTTTTTTTTTTTTTAAATCCTTGTCGGATGAAACTTTTCTAACTGCCAGAACAAAAAGAAGAGTTTTCTATTTTCCTTTTTTTTTTTGTGGCAAATTTCAATCTGTGCAAAGTTATGTGTTTATCTCTAAGTTAAGGCAATAGTGTCTTTGCCAAAATGACACACTGCTACAACATGATGGTGGATTAGTAGTTGCACACCTTGCTGTTTAAACACCAGCTACTGGGGAAACTGACCAGCTGATTAGTGGAAAGTTATTTAGAGGCAGAAGGAGGATGGTGGTGTTTGATGACTTATGGGGAACTTGACTTTGTCTCCTTTTTAGAACCTGATTCATACGAGTCTGTGAAACCTTGAGTCTGGTAAAAACAAGTGTTAGATGCCTGACTGGGCATCAGGTTGAGGGCGAGGAAACCAACATGTTGGCCACTCAACTCATGACACCATGTGGCTGCAGTACGCAACTGTTTTACAGGTGTTTCTCTTTCAGCAGCGAGTCGGAAGCACCACAGAGCCAGGGAATACTCCTGCACTTCTCCAGTTTCCTCTGAAAGCATTGTTTGAAACTTAAAATCGTTTTCTTTTTTGTTTATACTTGAGGCTTTCTAGAAGATTGCACGCTTATGGGAAGTTGCATAATAGACTGAGTCAGAGCGGCTTCAGAGAAATAGTCAATGAAAACAGTGTGTGTGTGTGTGTGTGTGTGTGTGTGTGTGTGTGTGTGTGTGTGTGTGATTCAGCTGTCATACATGTTACTTCTGTCCGTCCATGTTCCCCTGCCCTGCTGCAGATACCTTCACATTATGCACAGGTAGCTCCAGCCAAACAATCTGATTGGTCAGAGAGGCAGCCTAGCAGCATGCTGTTTACACATCATATAATCAGACTTTACGGCATGTTATTATGTGACACTGCTGTACTTCTGTATTTATGCTTTTGAGTTTTATTTTCTTTTTGATTGTTTATTTTTTAATTCTAGGTGTTTTAATCCTGCTTTTATTCCTGCAATTCTTGATGAGATGCTTTCAAATCTAGTTGCTGTTATCAGATTAGTATAGGGTGAAACACACCTGTATGTAACATGTTATATGTAACAAATACACGTAACATTTTATAATCTTGTGTAGTGTAACATTACATAATGTCATGTGGGTGCCTTGCCTACTTCTTCTGTCTGTGCAGTGGGTCCAGTGTGTGCCTTGCATGTCAAATGACGCAACTTTATGCGATGCTTCGGATGTATGTTACAGTTTTAAAAGTACTTTCAGACAGCGTGCAGTAGCTGTGGCTGCTGCCACCGGTTTCCAGTGTAAACTTGACTGAAGCCACGCAGCCGATGTAGGCAGAAGTCGTGACGGCGAGTCGTGCCATTCAAAATAAAGAGCACCGAGTGAGTGTTGGAGATGTGCACGTTTGTGATCCATTTGGTGTTGTATCTGAGGAAGCTTACAAGACTGAATCATGCCTTTTTTTTAAATAATAAATAATTTTTGGCCTTCAGAGACTGTTGTGCCTTTTCTATCATATCTTTTATTTTTGTAAGATACAGACTTAATATCTGAATGAAATGTTGCGGTTAGGGTTACCCACTGTAAGACAAGCTGGTACGGGTGCTTCATAACAGAGTCCACCCACTGTGCCCGGCAGTCTCCTGTATTCATCTAATTATAGTATATGTGAATGAGGATTTGACTGTGATCTTAGGGAGCTTTGGAAACGTGAATCATATCAGATTTTGAAGAAGGATGATGGAAAAACAACAATTTAAAGATGGAAAGACTGAATCACCGCACACACAGCTATAAACATGTCAGGTGACTCATTTCCTTTATAATGTGCCAGTAATCACCGTCATTATAAGGTTATGTTGTGCAAACACCTTCTGTGACCTCCAGGTTGTAAAATTGCTCAATGAGGGTGAGTCATAGTGGACAGGTTACACCCGCCAACACCACTAGAAAAACTTTACAATGCTGTGAGTCACTATTGTTACTTCTATCAACATACTGGCTCCTTACTCTCTAACAGCACTGCATGGCCTTAAAACCTTAAAAACACTATAAAAATCCCATATTAGTGAGGATGTGACAGGCATTTCTGGACTCTTATTATTGTGTGTTGGTGTATCGTCTTATTTCTGCATTTAACTGGTTAAAAAGGTTATGGAAAAAGCATATGAAGTAGCAATTCTAGCATCAAACCATTACATGTGAAAGTCCTGCATTTTACTGAATATAATCAATGTAGTCAATACGTTCTTATATTAACAGTGGGTCAAATGTCTGTAATGTGAAAGGGATTGCACATAGTGATGAAGCCATAGAAGAATCCCCCAACTCTGAAAATAAAAACAATGTGACATCACATCCAGATGTTTCCAACACAGCTATGGTGGATTTCTGTTGCAAAACACAAAATCAAAAAGATCTAGATTTGTTGTTTCTCTCCGAATCAAATACCATACATGGAGAAGTGAGAGATAAAAAAAAATCCTCCACCTACAGTTGAATCAATAAACCACAATGGAATTCAGCCACAAGTAAGGAGTTTTCATTTTCACATAACCGGAAAAACTATCGCATGGAAGATTGGAAGCTGCACACAATCTCTGGGGAGTCTACAGAGAGTTGTAGAGGTCTCACAGACTAACTCAAGAAAGATTTAATTACAAACCATGGAGGGCCGCAGACACCACAGAGACCACAGAGACACATTGATTGGTTCTTCAGAGTAATGAGACAGGATTTCCAGTGAAATGACCACCTCATGTCCCTTCTGGAGCAACAATCCAAGATCTGTTTAAGGAAAGATCCATACAGTAGCCGTGTGCGCAGCAACTTATTTTCAGTAGGGGCAGCTGACCCAGATACACATATTAACATTTAGAATAAACAACTGACAGATCTGTACATGCGGACATACTATTACAGCAGGCTAAACAATGAGATCCATATGATCGAGGATATTTCAATAAACTCAGTTGGTCAAAACTGTGAAAAGAAATCTTAAAGATACAGACTTAATATGTACATGCTGATTACTTTGTGGTGTTTCATTCAACGTGTTATTAATTGCATCATGTTTCAGATACTGTAGATGTCCATCCTGTTTGTCTCAGAACCTGTCAGTACTTTCTTTTTACCTCCTCTACAAGTCGATGGTGGATTAGTTGCTGCTCTGTGCGCACAAGAAGACACCAAGATTGCATTTCAACTGTTGAAATGATTTTTATCAGAGATTATTTAAAAAGGTAAAATGATATTTCCATTGTGTTTCATTGTAGCCGGCAGGGGGGCTGCAGCCCTTTACCAACAATCGTCTAGACATCAGAACTGAAAAGGCAAAATCCAGTGTAGGAAAACAGTCTGGCAGAACCCAACATTGTTGTATGATAGTGCACTTCAGGGTGGGCTTAACTCAAGCAGTTTACAAACAAGATTCTGTTACTACAGGACAGCTCTGGTAATGTGTCTAGAAATTGAAATTAAAGAGAAAAATATGCAGCACAGTCTCTCTAACTCCATAAAATGGACCCTTTTCAGCCACGTTAATGGACGGCTTGCCATAAAATTTGGTACAGACATTCATGTTCCCCTCAGGACTAATTATAATTACTTTGGTGATCCCATAACTGCTTCTGTAGCACCACCATCAGGTCAAACATTTAATTTGTCCGATTATGACCAATTATCACCTGCAAAACTAATGACATTCCCATCAGCCTCCGCTGCACTGTGTTTTAGTGCTAATTAGTAGTTCTTAGCATGGTGACACGCTAAACTAAGACGGTGAACATGATAAACATTATACCTGCTGAACATCAGCATGTTGTTAGCACCGACACTGTGAGCATGTTAGAGTGCTGATGTTAGCATGTAGCTCAGTGCAATGCAGCCTCACAGAGTCGCTAGCATGGCTGTAGACTTGAAGTCGTAATCCATGACTGTCCATAAGTTTCCCAATGCAACACATTGGCCACACTCTGTCTCTTTGACTCTTTCCACTAGGCAGTGCATTTCTACTTGAAGTACATGATAGGCAAGGGCGCCGTTCAGTTGAATTACTTTTGAAAATAACTTGAACACAACGCAAAACCTGAAAGTCTGAAGGGACCTGTCAGGTTGGGTTGGATAGCAGAACTTTAACCTCAACTACAGTTTAAATTATTGTACTCTATAAATGTCGTTGTCATAAGGAAAACCATATTCACACAATGTACAAGTATTTTCATCAGGGTACTCACTCACAGCGTTGGCGTAGAGCTGGAAACACCGGTGACGTGGGCTTCCACCAGAGGACTCTCTTGAATGATGTCATCTCAAGATGCCCATACATAATTTAGCCTCCTGGCTCACAGTGAGGTCAGGTCTGCGGCGTTCTGCTCTAACAACCATTTGTAAAACAGAAGAAAAAAAAGAAAAGAAATGGCTCATGGGTTTTTAATGATCTGGTGCTTTGGTGACAGTCAAGGTGCTGAGGTAACATGCTGGGCTGGCTTTTCACTGCGGAGTGTGTGTGTGTGTGTGTGTGCGCATGGTTGAAAACTCTGGCTGCTTTGATGCACCTGAAGTCAGTCTAGGACTAGGAAATGAACATATTTCAGCAGTCTTACTAAGAAGAAGGTCAGACTTGGTAATCTGCTCACTGTGCTTGTGTGTGCGTGTCTAAATCAAACGTTGGGTGTTTCTGTAATCGTGTGGTCTATGAGGAGCAATTTAAGGACAATTAGTGGCCTCAGACTTCCTGCCATCTTCTTTTGTCCGATGATATGAGCACACACTCCGTAAGCACCTGTAATTATCCAGATGTCTCTTCTTTCACATAATCTCTGTGCAATATCTGTGAGTGGATTCTGTAAATGTATATGCTTACTTCAATTCAAAGGGTTAGTAAATGATCACTGAAACCACCGGATGCCTCTGACTAACCCACCTTTAAAAAACCTCGCAGGTTAAATGGGGACCAAACCACACAACACCCTTTGGGGCAGGGTGGCCCTGCAGTTGTCGGGTCTCTAACTGTTACCTGGCTTCTCAGTCTCTCAGTCTCAGGTGTTTTATTCTTGCCTGCGGTGCACACATTGCACACAACAATGTGAAATGACCTTCTTCCACGACAAACTGTCAGTATCACGGTGACGTAGTTTACAAAGATACAGTGGAATTCAATCAAAATATCATCAAATTCAACAATTTTCTAAAAACTTGCAGTTCAATCAAGCATTCCAGGCAGTGCGAGGGCTCATAGTAAGGTCCCTTTATTACCTCTGTCCACAGGTTTCAACCTTCAACATGCCTTTCAAATTTTACCTCACGGTTTTCATTGGTGGTTGTAATTTGCACGGTTGTCATGGAGATTGAGCAAAATGAGGCTACTCCATCTGCTGATGCGGTTAAAAGCTCCAAGTGAGAAAACTCTGTGTTCTGATGAAGGCCATTAGATGTGGTTGAAAGCTCCCACTATAATTTATTTATATTTTATATCAGATCAGAGAATCAGATTACAGAAATACGTTGCAGTACTTCTAGAGACAGATATTTTGTTTTCTCACACTCTGAGCCGGACTCACTGCAAAGCGACCCAGTTTACTGTAAAGTGTGCTGTCTTTGTGCAGCAGTTAACACATTCAATGGGCACAAAAAGATCCAGGTAATGGCAATCACTGCAATAACATGATTAGCTCGTCAACATTGCAATAAACTGTATAACGTGGAACAGTGCCTTGCATCTGCTACCAAAGACTGATAAAGAAGTGAAGAAAGGAGGAAGGGGCAAGCCAATGGAGCGCATGGGGAAGAGGTGACTCAGTGGTATGAGGGTGACATGAGTAATTCTTTAGAGATGAGAGGAGATTCAGCACATGACAGAAGCTGGAATGACTGTACAGTCCAAGAATAATGTGACTGTGTTAATAGAGGTAAGGAATGTCCTGGAAGTATGATGTTCTCAACACTTACCAGCCTTTTACCAGCGTTAGAGCTTTGGTACAGTTATGTAAAACATTATTATGAGTATGTCAGCATTAAACGTATGATGCAGTCACCCTTTCAATCAGTAATATGTTGAGCAAATGTGAAATATATATGTTGTTTATTGTGATCCTGTATTTTGTGGAATGGTTATTGGTTTTGTTAATGTGATTCATTGCAAATGTGTCAGGGAATCTGCACCACTTCAGTTCAATATCAATTAAGTATCCACCATTATTAGCCAATTTTGCTGCATCTTGCAGAGAGACTCATTTTAGTTGTAGTCACATGATGCTTATTTCTAAAAAGTTGTGTTTACTCAAATTGCCATAAACTAAACACAAATTAGGCATTACTACAGGATAGGAGTACTGGTCTTAATGGGAACTTTGAGACGACAGAGTACATAAGCATTGCACAGAGGGCAGGGGGTCAGTAGCATTAAGCCAAAATTTAGTCAAATTTATTTCCAGAGTAGAAACAAAATATACTATTTGATTTTCCAATCCTGTGTTTCTCTTTGTTTATCGTGGCTTTTGAGCCGAATCACTTCAATATATTACAGAGTTTAGACCATATTTGCTGAAGGGACGCTGCAGACCTTTGAGCTCCTCATTAGAGAGACACCAGATGTCTTTGGCCTTTGGTGTGGCATGGGACTTAACGTAGAAGAAGAGGGTGGAGGTTTTTTTTGGGGGGGGGGAAACGCCTTCTCTGTACCACATCAAAGCCCGTAACCAAGATGTCAAAGCCTGTGAGAACACACCGTCAAAGACAAACTCCTGCATGGGTCATCATCGAGGCTCAGCGCGGTTAGGTCGTGGTTATGCAGGCAAACAGAGTGGCTTCAGGTTCACATGAGAAAATATGAGAAGTGGTGGTTTTTTGTTAGCGTTAAATTGAAACACTTATCAAAGTGAGATCCAGTGCTCCAATAATTCAGATTTTTTTTACTAATGTGTATCTTCCTAATATATAATTATATGTGTTCTTGTTTCTCCCACGATAGATTTGATGTCACATTTAAAGAGAAAATGAAGGTTTCTCAATCCAACAGTCAGTGCTGGAATACTGGTAATCAGAAACAGTAAAAATAAAATCTTCTCTCATGATGTGCAAATGAAATGAATTCCTGCTTTTATCTTACAGGAAAGCCATTTATTGTAACTATGAATTAATGGGTATTTTTGTGGTTGACATTTCCAAAATATTCAAAGCACGTCAGAACTACAAAAAAAGTTTAGAACCACTGAATTAGTCTAAACGTTTGCTTACAAGAAAGTAATCCTCATTTGTTCCCAGAATGCTCATGAAGAATTCATATTTTCTGTCCACTATCTGCCTCAAGCTGCGAGTTCCAGACTAACGAGTGTGTCATGGCTCTAAATATGTAGTCATGACTTCATGAAAGTATATGTAAGATTTAAGAATGAGCGAACAATGTGTGGAATTATAGATGAGCTTGTCTTGGTTTGTTGTTATGGGTTTGCTCAACTTTTGCTATCAATATTTATCTACTCATTTTCTCATTAATACTGTAGAGGCTTCAGTATGTCTGAGTGCATGTGTGTGTATGGGCTAGTATCTCATTTTGGATGTATTTCTCATCAGGATGTCAAGTGGAAAGCTAGCTTATTGACCAAGATAAACAACGGGGAGCAGACTCAGATAACAGCTTGAATAATGTGTTGTTTCTTTAATCTTTTACTGACTGCTTGTTATGACACACACACCTCATTTATCAAAGCATACATGGAAAGAGCCCCACATATGTGCATAAGAACCACAAGTACGCTCCACCAGGCACATGATGATAAAGAAACACCCCAAAAATGGGTAGATTGACAGAGCAGATGAGATAAATATCTGATACCAAAGTGTAAATACAACCAAAATGCGTTAGCATAGATTACAATCTACGACATCGACACAATCACAATTTGTGAACCGGCAAACGAGACATGTGTGACTAAGTGTAAATGCAAGTGTATTAAATCCCATCCGTATTTCATCCAGGTGTGAGACACTTGAAATGACACGAGTAAATGGGGCCTTAGTGTTTGGTGGGGATGGGGGGTGATGAAAGGGTTCAGCCATCCTCTTGGACTCACGGTCACTGCTGTTTGGAAAACAGTTTTATGTGTTATTCCCAGGTTTAGATTTATCACTCAACCCACAACGAGGGGAGGAGATCTAACCCTCAAAACGACAAACAGCAGGATGGACCTGTGGTGTCTCACTTACTCGGGATGAGATGTCCTTCTGATGGAATTTCACATGTTGATTTAGGCAGTTGCATTTTTACATCAAAATGTTGACTTGGCTTAAGTGAGAGCTGTTAATTTATTTTGCACATATGAACACAATAAGATAGAAACAGGAAAGAAAATGATTTGCAAATTCATTACGTGAGAGAGAAAATATAATAAACACATGAAAAGTCAGAAGGCTTAAAAGAGAGAGGCAGACATCAGTCCAACATGCTGAGTGTACTGCATGTGTGTGGGAGAGAACTGAATTCCTCTCACCCCGCCTGTCGCTTCACTCGTATATGTGATTTCTGGCGAAAGGTTATGAAATTGAGTAGGCGGGCAAGGTGCAAGTGCTGCCACTTCAGTGTGTGTGTGTATTACTGTGGTCAGCCATATACCATAAATTAGAGGCTGGGTCTGTCAAAGTATGTGCAAAACTGAAAGATGGGAATGTACTGACGGGAAAACAAACTTTATCATGGACTGAGCAGAGATGTTTGAAGATTGTTTTCCATTTTGTATTTGGAAATATCTTTCTTGTGAGCAGCTGCGCCCTGGTCACCGTGGGTTAGATGGTACAGGACAATCTCAACCAGAGTCAAATACACAGACTACTTTTTTCAGTTTTTAGGGGTGCTAATATTGCCAGCTGGTTGGTCCTACGCTTTGGTCCAAACTGAAATATCTCAACAACTATTGGATTGATTGCCATGAAATTTGATAGACAAAATCCCAAAAGGATGAATCTTAATGACTTTGACTCCTCTGAAGTTTAATCTAGTGTCATCATCAGGTCTATCATCAGGTTTATGACCAAAGACCTGCAAAACTAATATATATTCCCATTAGCCTCAGCTGTACTCTGTACTGTACTCATCAGCAAATGTTAGCATGCTAACACACTAGCTTAGCATGCTAAACTAACATGGTGAACACGGTGAACATTACCTGCTGAGTTGCATGTCTTTTGACCTACAAATGACCAAATCACAGCTAACAGGGCAGGAGTAATGTAATTTAAAGCTCCCTCCATCTTCCCTGGATACACATACAGTAGGCTAAAATATACTACACTAAGTAGGCAAAGAAACCCTCAAATAATAGTTATAAATAGGAAGCTAGAGAGACAAGATAGCACATGACATCATATTAAAGTCTTAAATCACTTTGGCAGTAATCTGTGTTTAATGAAACGTTGTGCTTTCAGAACAGTAGAGGAATACATTGCAAATCTTTCCTTTAGATTTACAGGAAATCCTCCTGCCTGTGCCAGTAGCACATGAAGGCTTAAGACAAACACCTCATCCCTTCAGAGCACTATCAAGACATACCACATCAAAGCAGCTCAGCTTCCTGATGCTGGTAAACCGGACCAGTCTGGGCCAGGGGCTGCATCATGCCTGTGTACCCACACCTGGCTGCCATGTTTACAGTCGCCATGCAGACTAGTGTGACACTGTTACTCTAGTTCACCAGTTGTGGCTGAGTGAGTTGTGGCAGTAACATAACAGGAAAACTTTCTGAGAGACCTATTTCTCTTTGAGCGTTACAACCATGAATGGTTAGAGGTATTAAACATTAGATGAGATATCCAAACGGGGTGGATCACTCATTCTGATTAAAGTTACTTCCTCGCAAGACTTACAGGTCTTTTCGAAGTATAACTTTTTTGGGTCAGATTCGGACCGTTTCGTTGCGTTCGGTTTAGGGCTTTGGTTAAGTTTGGGTCTGAAGAATAGATCTTTCCTTTTTGATTGAGTCAGGGTTGAATATCAAATTCAACTGCATGACTCTTAGTTTCATGTCCTTGCAGACCTCAAGTGCAGAGATTGTGTCTCATGTATTGTTTTATACTTTGCCTTTTTGACTTAAGAATAAAGCTTTTCAACTTTTGAACATGAGATGTTTTATGATCTTGTAGACCATCTTCTTGTTATAGTAGGGGGGAAACTCCTTGTTCCAAAACAAATCATGGGCTATAATGTAAGGAGCAGAAGAGATTTCAGTTCTTAAAAGTTGTAAAGCAGCCTCTCAGTTGTCTGCAGAAAAACTTTTTTAGAGTACAGCGAACACCCTTCAGAAAGCATCACAATGTACAAGTGATGTAGGAGGGGAGAGAAATGAAGGAGAAAGAGAGTTTGGTGGGGGGAGGTGTCTGATTCATCCACTCCCATAGGCTATTTATTTTGGTTGGATGGAACAGCAAAATCCATGAGGGAGGTTTGGATGACGTAAAAGGGATGTCTGTGTTTGGGAGGGTGATGGAGGGGAAGTCACAAACACAAGTAGGCCATCGCCTAGAAATCAGGGAAACCAAAAGATACTGCACAGGAAAAAAAACACACTCCAGGAATTACCTGCAGCTCACACAACCTAACATAACCTCTGCTTTTCCCACAGGAAGCACTTCGCATGTAGAAATCTACTGTAACTGATGCTGATTTAGATGTTATTCTTTAGTGACTGTCAGTGAAGTTTATTGGTGGCGCAGTATTACATTTGTACACGGTGATTTACATATGTATGTCATTCATTTTTATTGATTTCCTTATAAAACCAGGACATCTTTTACATACTTAACACCAGTGGCGGCTGATGACTCAAACAACTGGGGAGGACAGGAGGAAACCTAACCCAGTGTGACAAACTGGCAGTAAAGAGATAGATTAATAATTTCATACAGTAGCTGCTATGTGCTTCCTCCTCGTGTCCCTTTCTCCTCTTTTCTCCTTTCCTCTCTCCCTCTCAGGTTTTTAAGGAGGAGAAGGAAGTCTCTCTCTCTCTAGAGTTTAGTTCCTTTTGCTTCCTGTTTTGAGTTTACTTCTTTTGAGGGTGGAGGTCTGGTAGTCCAGTTTTCGGGGATTTTTTTTGTTAAAAAATGCATAAATACAATAATTTTTGCTTTAACTGAACCTCAGGTATGGCGTCCTTATAATATGTTGCTGGTCACAAGGTTGAGCCAGATATCTTGTGTTTGTGGCTGCAATCTATATCTTTATCTAGTAAAGTGATCCCAAAATCCTTAAAATAACTTACAAGTCACAATAAATGGAACTAGAAAATAATATTTCATGCCATATACCCTTGTAAATCTCAGCTGTGACCTTTGACTCACCTGAACATCCTCCATGCCGTGCAGCCCGTGCAGTAGTCCATCGTGGGTCAAGCCCAGACAGCTGAGGCCAGCCCCCCACCCCAAGACAAATCCATTCACGTCGTTAGCTTAACAGTCCTTCAGGGCTGCTACAACAAGCTAGCTGTTGCGCTGGCTAACACAAGTAGCTAGCTACTGCTCAATACAAAAAGGAAATCTGGACTTTGTTTAAAAGGCCTGAATAAAATGTATTTTTTTGTCAAATTCTAATTTAAATTCTAATATGCTACTGTATGAAATGATTGCTTTACCAGCAGTTTGTCACACTCACACACACCACAGTGACAGAGAACTGAGAGAACATTTGGACCATTGGACCAACAATGTCCTGGTTGGTGATTGGTTAGGGAGGATGTCCTCTGTTGGAGCGTCATACGTCTTACGTGCTTTGGCCAGTAGCAGGTTAGCATGAAAGTACATTAAATTGATATAAGAGATCCTGCCCTAAGGAGGACAGCAGGAGCCCGTCCTCCTCTGGCCCCCACCACCACACATCAATAATGGAAGAGATTCCAAAAAATATTTTATAAATGATACTGAGATTTGGTAATGCTTTATTTCTACCAATTACACTTTTTAGATTTTGATCTCCCTCTTTCCTCTCAAAAAGCACAGAGGAGCAGCCTCCTCTGCTTAACACTTGCACACACACACAAACATATTTCTACATTTATTTATTGGCTTCATTCATAACACTCCCCCGCAGTCATGTGTTCCCGTGTGATGGCCCATTTCTAAATGGCTCTTACACTGTACTTCCTGTTCATGTGGGACAGGGACTGAACTCGCTGAACTCAGGGACACAATTTGCTGCACGGTGTGTGTACACTCACACACTTCAAATAGTCCAGACATTATAAAGCCTAATGTTAATTACAGGATGGAAAAAATGCATCAGACTTGCATGCAAAGAGTTTATTTTAAAGGAATAGTTCAACATTCGACAGATGCATTCTAACCAGGCGCCTACATTGCCACCTAGTGAAGCTCAACCCTCGACAGTTTGGTTGTAGTTATGCTTTGCAGCTAACGTAGTCTCGAGACGCTGGCCTCAAGCAGAGATGAGGAGCATTTATTAGATTTCACAAAAGGCTTTATATACGTGACGTGTCATATACATGACTTATGCAGTAGTACTCTCCAAGACCTGTAAACAGTCTTTGATGTGTAAAATCAATGTTCCCCTTTAAGAAACTAAACACTAATTGGACAGTGTAGGAGACACATTTCCTTATTTTTCCTTGGACAACTGTCAAGGACCACAGGTATATATGAATTGTTTTTGTGTTAGTTTAAAGTGACCCCATGGCACGTAATGTGCATGTGAACATGGTCTCTGACCCAGCACAAACATGTCAAAGGCCCAGCTTGAGTTTCAAAACTCCAGTGCCAGTTTGGCTTCACACCTGCCAATGTTTACCTATGAGGTAACAAATGGTGTTAGTGTGTCTGCGGCACTGGATTAGAGGAGGGCACAGTGGGAGGCTTACAAAATGTCATTTTTGTGGGCGCTCGCTGACAAGCAATATGAAAGATTCTCAGACTGGGTTATGCAAGACATTAGTCATCACGGCATGATTCATCTCTTGGTTCATTCTTTCCGTCTGTTGTCTCTCTTTTATTCTCTCATTCCTCTTCCCACTCTTAAACTCCCTTTCTGTTTCATCTCTTTTTAGTGGGGGGAGGGCAGGAGGTGACATCGACACTGGCCTCTTGTTACTGTAGGGGAAAAAAAAAAAAAAAAATATATATATATATATATATATATATATATATATATGCGTCAAGCAAGAAGCAAGAGGAGTTATTAAGTTAGAAGTGTGCTTTGAAGTTGTATCCAAGTTGCAAGGATGCTTATAACTCACAGCTTATTGCAGAGGAAGGAAGCCTAAGTCATAGGGTGAGGTAATATGTCAACCATATGACAGGTACCTTGATAATGGTAAATAGAATTAAAAAAAACATTGTTGATGTTAATGTTTTTTTCCTCTTGCAGAATATCCCACTCTCCGTTGCTATGGATCCGAGTAGGACAACGGTAGCTATGCTAAAAAGTTAACTAGTTAGCAAACATTAGTCAGACCAGCCTGTAACGCCCTGCCAGCTAAAAAGAGATGAGCGCTAGCCTGAACTTAAAAACACAATTCAAATCACAAGTCCGATGTGTCCAGGGTGTAGTGGTTTCCATACTGCCATCATCATGTTCTCTGCAAGTCTCTTTTCAGCATACTGCCCTCAATAACTCTTAAAAGCAGACTGCAGAACGATGCACATCGTGTCCTTGCTTAGTTGTCTGTAGCTGTTTATACACTGTTCCCACACACTCATCGACTCTCTTCACACCTCCCACAGTTCCACTGTATGCGACCCTATGTGAATGCATCCTCTGCACCTCTCGCTGTGTTTCCTTTCGCTTGAATACGAGGTGTGGTGCTGTGCCTTCATGCAGTTAGTCATTGATGAGTCTTTGTGCAAGGTAAATTCCTTTGTGCTTTTTGTTCTGAAGAAATACAATAATTAAAATTCATAATGATATATATAGTAGGATAGATCTGGACAGTCTGCACATCCTATGACTCCTTGTTTCAGTCAGTAATGGATGTAGTTGGGAAGCGCAGTGCACCACCATTACTATGACATCGTCTGTGCTGTATGCACCACTTTCCCCCCCTGCAGCTCTGCAACCATTGTGACATCACCCGTTACCATTATCACCATCAGACTACATAAATCACATTCTGATAGTGATCCTAAAGTGATCGCTCCAGCAGTAAAAGGATGAGATTAGTGCAGCCGGATGTATCGCTCGCCTATTTTTCTTTCTCAGTTTTTCCCCCATCCCCACCCTCCTTCACCTGACCTCACCTCCCTCCCCCTCCCTCCCTTCTTTCTTTATCCCCTCTCCCTCGCTTACGTAACAGGGTGATCACGGCTGTCCGCTGGGCCGACGGGTGATCTGAATGAAGAGGAAATTATGAATGAATAAGCAGCCATTCTTAATCTTGTCTCCCTCTCTCCCCGCTGCCTTCACATCCTCTGTCTCTGGGTCTCTCTCTCGCTTTCTGTGTGTCTCCCTGTGACGTTTTTAGCTTTTCTGTCTTGCGCTTTCTCTTCTGGCATTTCCTTTTTTCTTCCCGTCATGCTTCCTTTTTTTCTTTCGTTTCTTCCTCCGTCTTCTTTCTCTCACCCATCAGCTCAGCATTTCAGCAGCATGGGGGCTGTTGCCGTGCAGATTAAGTGGTGTAATCCTGAAGCGCGTGCATGTGGGTGTTCTTGTGTGTGCACTTGCGCGATTGTCTGCAGAAGACCGGATGTTTCTGGTTGCCTTATAACATGGCATCAGCAGTTGTTTATGACCGCTGCTCCATCCCACACCCCCTTTCCATCATCATCTGCACCACCATCATTATCATCATTGCTCCATTTTTCGAGTTTGGGGGGGGGGGGGGGGGGGCACAGCTGAGCCAATGGTGAGGTCATGGGATGGTTTCAGTGCTCATTCAGGAAAACAGCAGCTGGATGAAAGAGGGGGGAGGGAGAGAGAAGACTAGAGAGTCTGAGCGGGAGGGGAATGCATGCCCTCATCAAATATGCCCTCAGGAAATATCATTCAGAAAAACTGGCTTTGACACAGAGAGAGAGAGAGACTGGGAGTGAAAAAGAGAAAGGGAGGAGAAGGGAGGGGTATCAATATGGGTTCATAGCAACAGCGAGCTTTACATCAGTGTAATAGCATAGTGAACTCAGTTTTATGAATGCAGTGGATGGAAATGGAGGCAGGGTAAAAGATAGAGACAGAGGAAGCAATATAAAGAACAAGGAAGGATTCACAGAATGATGCAGAAGGAGAACAGGAGATAAAAGGAGACAATAATGTACAAAAGAGGAAGCATATTTTAGATTTTATACCAATGAAGTATAGAAGCCACTGAAATTGTTAAAGGGCAGGCACAGCCGACATACCAACAGACCAATTATACAAGGAATTTGTAATCATGGTGCTTTGGAGATATGTCTTGCTTTGATGCAGTGAATTGAAGAGGGAGACAAAAGCTGAGAAAGAAAGACAGAGAGTGAGAAGAGCTCTACATGTGCTGTGATGAAAGGGACGGGGAGCGATGACAGGTCTTTGTTCTCCCAAGCTGCTTTGTCATTAAAAAAAACCCGACAGAGGATGAGAAATGACAGCAAACAGTATTGATTTGGAGGGCGGCACCGTCCCATCCCAACTGTAGTGGAAGCTAAGAAATCCCAAAGATTCAGCAACATATCTCTCAGATATAATTACCTGTATCCAGAGCCCATGCCTCAGTACTTGTGAAGAAAAGTTCTGGATCCCCTTCATGTATGTATCATGACAACTGGGTCCCGTGTTCCAAGATGGCGTCAGTTCATTCCAGTGAAAGTGTCTCCCCATCTCAAGCAAATAAATAGTTTTGAAAATATTAGATCTACATGATCTAAATGGTTTTTCTTTAGAGCCAAAATGAAACTGGAACTTCCAACTTCCTGGATGGCAGTCGCTTAGTAACTTTATCCCTTACATGTAGTCTGTAGATGTTAACTTACCCATATTACACAAACTCTGTGAAAAAGTTTCACAGCGCTGTGCTGCGTCCAAAAACTGAAGACACAATCCCAAAAGGAAAGCTCACCGTCTAGTTTTGCCTGCGACTCACGCAACATTACGCACGCCTTACGTGCGCTGGCACATCCGCTCCGCGAACCGTCCGCATACGTTAAAACCTCATCCCATCTGACAAGGGAGGACCCAAAGGCTTAGAGTTTTTTCAAGATTACAGCTAAAGAGACATTAGACTTTAATGACATTAGAAGAGAGCCTTGGTGGAAAAAAACAGTAACTATGACAACAACTAGACTTTCATGGTTAAAGGTCAGTGGTCACTGTGACCTTACGAAACACGTTTTTGGGCATAACTCAACAATTGATGACCGTATTTTACAGTTGGTCGGACAATGAATTGGCGACTCTTTTGACTCAAAAGGTCGGTTAGCCACAAGAACGGACGTGTGTTTGTGTGTCAGCACAGGGTTTAGACAATGTGTGTCCTGTTGTGTGAGTGGAAGCGAGCCTGCTGGTTACCTAAGACTAGATGTGTTGATGTGTGAAAAAATTAGGCCGTGTGAGTATGCGTGTGTGTGTTTTAGTGTCAGTGAACAGTGCTGTTATTTTCCACTGTCGCAGAAAGTACATCAGGTGATTGCAGCCAGTCGGCGCTCTCGACATGCTATGTCTGTCTGGAATATATCACATCGCTCTACTTCCTGTTTCTCTCAATGTCCTGCGAATTTCTGGTGTTTCTTGTTTATGTTTAAGCACATATTCATATTCCCTACATTTCAAACACACAAACGCAATACTGACGCAAACAAACACACGGCCAATGGAGAACAATCAATTTAACCCCAACACTGACACACACACACACACACACACACACACACTTCTTGACTCCTGCTCTAACCTACGGTTGTATAATGGAGATAACTGTGTGAGTGTGTGTGTGTGTGTGTGTGTGTGTGTGTGTGTCTGTGACCGAGCACTGGTCAACACAAATGGCCTCAGGCCTCAGTGAGTTTGACTGACCCAGTTTTCATTGATGTTTTAGGCGTTTAGCAAACATTATCTTACTCTGGACACAGATTAGAGTACGTTTCAATTCTTCCGCCATCAACATTCAAAGTTATTTTCTTGCCTCTCTGTGCGTCTCAAGTTCTCAAACTCTCTTGTCACTTGTGTCATCGCTGCAGTCATTAAGGACTTTTCTGAATGGCATAATCTTCCCAGGATCTAAAATGGTCTGAATCCAGGGGTCTCAGTGTAGGATTACCTCAGATAATCTTGCACTCCAGTGAGAGGTAATGACCTCATGGCTGCAGATTATGATTAACCACGTTCGTCCTGTGAATGTGTCTTTGTAAACCTTGACCTATGCATGAATGGGGTGTATGTACTCAATGACAGGGATTACAAGGGACCTAGGCAAACAAGGAATTTGTATACACTGCAATACTGTCTTTTTAAGCACTGCTGGAGAAAACACACACAGGTGTTTCAAGTTAGTCTAACTAATTAGACCTCTGCTCATATACAAGTTGAAGTTATTTCACCAAACTCCATTTACTAAAACACCATTTTCAAAAAAAAAAAAGTATAGAAGCTACACACATGGTATCACGGACACTGTCGCGTTCTTTGTCGTATGATCATGATTTGTTTTCACTTGATTTCCAACAGTGTTATCAGCTTTATACAGAAATAAAGAAACATTCAGTTCTTCTTAACATACATATGAAATATAAGCATGCTGCCTCATTCAGTATCTAGAGGTCTAATCAGGCAAGCTGAGTGAAAACGCCTGCGTGGGTGCACCATAGCTGTGGTTGTACATTTTGGTTTGTGCACGTTTGTATCTTTACTTCTTTGGTGCTTCCATTCCCTAAACCTGGTAGAAAATTGTTCAGATGTCATGCTGAACTATTTTTTTGTAATCAGCAGAGTTTTTGTGTTTCTCGGTGTTCAGCAGAGGACAGTCACTTCCTGGCTTAGGATCTACCGCCATCTTGTGGACAAGCCTTTTAAGTAGTCTCGGCTTTCTAAGATTGTGTGTATGGGAGAGATACTTTCTGTTGAAAAACTATTCCATGTTGTACTATATAGGAATCTGCTATTAAATTAAAGTTCCTGATCGGTATCTAAAAAATTTTCCACTTTATGCTCCTTAAAATCAAAGTACCAGATATCTTTTGTCAGGTCACAGTTTGATTCATAATTTTTGTTGGTTGTTGTGCAACACATCTTTGTTTCACAACAAACAACAAAATGTTGTGTTGTTGACAACACATGCTGCTGTTTGGCCCTGCAGATTGGATTTTCTGCTCCGTCCAGGTCTGGACAGCCGGGGATGTCCCAACATGGTCAGAGAAAATAATTGGGAAAAATTGATGGATGTTTTAGATGATTGTTAAAGCAATGTAGTGTTTAGGTGATTAGAATGATAATGGCCATTAATTAAATATAACAGCAGTTATTTCCAAATAGGCCACAACTATGGGAACAAGACATTTCAATGACAGTAAACAACAAGTGGCAGTTTTGTGAAAGACTAAAGATATCTAATGTTTCTAAGACAAGTTAGAATTTCACATAAACACAGCAGCTAATATGGTCAAAAATAGATATAAAAAAAGAGGCATTTTCAAATAGATGAATGTATACTGTTAGATTAAGACACTAACAAATGAACAATACGTTGCCATCTGTTGTCTATCACTGAAATCGCTTGGTGTTGCCTATAAAAGGACTTTTGTGTCTGGATCTGTAACATCCTCATGATGAAGACATGCACCTTATCAGACACATTATACTTTATGGTACATCAAAGTTTCTCTTCCCAGTTTAACCTCAAACACAATGTTTCTCTCAGAATGCTTCAATGGGATGATCTTGCATAGCTAATTGTTGCAGTTAACTCTGCTCTGACCCTTTCTTTTCGAGGTCAATACTGCAGACTGTGTAGAGATGGTTCCTCAGAGTAAGACACTTCCCAGTCATTAGAAGAGAATTAGCGCTGCTTGAAGCACAGGGAATCTGTTTGTTTATAAATCACACAACAAAGGAAGAGATAGTGCAGCGTTTTTCAGCAAAGCATCTTCGGCAGCTGAGGTCAATCAGCTGGACTTCTCATGTGCCACAAAACGCAGTGAAACCTCTGGCAGTTTCTTTACTCGAAACACAAGACATGGCACCGTGAATGTTAAACAAAACCACAATATTTCTCAATACAATAAGGTTATAAACTTAAAATTTGCACCATCACTGCTTTGATCTGTTATGGTGCTCAGACACCTACGGTTAGATTAGAAGAGGGATGAAGTCTGTGGTGCACGGGCACAACTAAAAATCTATGTAAAACTGCAAGAAACAAATACAATTTGTCAGACATAATAAAGTTTGTGTTATTTTGTTTTTACAGGCTTGCAGACGTGTTCAGCTGTGGAAAGTAAAAAGCTGTTTAATCTTTTCTCCTTTTGTTGTTTACGGATGTAGAAAACGTGTGTAATATATACAGAATAAAGATTGTTAGGTTTTAAAATATATAAAACATATTAATAAATGTTGTAAACAGCAACTACTTGGTTAATGTTAGCGTTAGCCAATAAACCTGCGATAAAAACTGTTGGACAGGACGTCTGCTCCTGTCTCTAGTGTCAAAACTGGATGCTTTCTACACACATCATGACCTTCCTGTGATCAGAAAATCATGGTACTTCCTACAATATGGGCTGATTTATGATGTCTTTCTGGAGAGGACAGTAACACTTGTGCTAACTACTTGCTTGTACACGGATCAGCAGCTAATGTGCAAACTCCTTTTGCTCGGACTGTCACAGCGTCACAAGGGTCCATGGTTCATCAAAGCCTGGAAATGAAGCTCTGATCAATTTTTTTCAATGGATATCTACTCACATGTTTCATTCGTCACTGTCTACCAGACTATCCTTCTGATTGTTAGAAGGGGCTGGTAACATATTACATGTTAGCTTTCATAATGTCATGTAATGTTCTTTTAAATGTGCACAATATCCGAAAGATCTTTTAGAGTAAATATACTGTATATACACCATCTGGCACTTCTCAGTTCTTTAAGCGTCGATATTGACTCACTGTGCTTTCAGTTAACGAAGTTACAAAATAAAATCAAGATCAACTTTCTCAGGATGGAAGTATTCCCAGTATTTTATGAGAGACTCACCACATCATTGTTGTGAACCGTGAGAAGCTGGAGGTACAAAGAATCTTTTCAATGCAAGTAATGCCATGTCAAATCCCTTCAGACACCTACTGTACAGAATCTCAACAGCAACTCTGTTAAGCTGCACTCAAATCTGTAAGCTGCACTTAAAAGGCAAGTAGGATCAAGGGAGGAAAAAAAAACTTAATTAGTATGGAGATGTGTAATTTAAATTCTTATAGAATCTGTGACTGCTGATGTTTGTGCTGTCTTGTGAAAACAGACATGAATGACAATTTTGCACGTGAACATAAAGGATGTAGCGTAAAACACTATTTACAGTTTCAAAGACCTTGGGAAATACTGACCATGACCAAGGGGCTTCTTTGTGGTGTTGATGTAGGTACATGAAGAGAGTGATAAATAAGAAAATCAAAGGGTGGCTGTTCATGACAGAACATCAAACACCTTTGATGTTCACCAAGTTGGCTCGGAGATTCATCCTCACAGCAGGCAGCGTTTCTACAGCAAACCCTCACAGACGATCTCCTTTGACTCAGCTCTACGTGGTGCAGTGACGCACAATACACACAAGTCTCAGTGGTGCACCAAACCAGAGTTGCTTAGTTTCTTCTTTCAGTTCTGCGTCAATCTTTATTTATTCCTCTTGGCTCATGTGTGAGACGGAGAGACAAAATTTGAATATGAAAAGCTGGAAAAGAAAAAGAGTACACACGCTACTTAAAGTGGCCTACGATGTAAAATAGCAAATAGCAAAAGGGCAATAAAACTTTTCAAAATATAAGGCCTTTGCCCTTATCAGAGCTAGCACAACATTCAATGAAGTATGGTAATTTAGAATTTGCAAATACTTGAAAAATTCTCAATTCTGATTGGCTGGCAGGTGTCTATTAATTAACTGGACCCCCCTGGCGCAGGTGTTTGTTCGCTGTTTTAAATGCATCTGCCCATATTAACCTGCGATGATGGGAACAGATTAACAGTTTAGCCAAAAATGATGAGTGTAAAATTAGATAAATGAGAACCGCATATTTAACAGCTAAATGACTTTGAGCAACTTCGACTGCCGTTTTTCTGTTAGCAAGCTAGCTTGTTGCTACCTAACACGATATCAGCATCAATCAAATCAAATCATCCGATCTCAGAAAGCAGAAAAGAAGAAAGGAACATCAGACTTAAAGCTACAGTAGGCAATATTATTGAATTATAATGTTGGTTGAAATAACGATCACTAACAATATTTAATTAAAGGGCCCCTTCAAAATAAATGTGTGTCTGTGAGCAGCCGCCTCTTTGTATTTACCCGGTCTGAATCAAACAACCAATCAGGGTAATCAGGGGTTCTGTGTTTTGATTCCTCTCTTCCAACTGTTCTGAATCACACTCCAATCCAGAAGGTGGAACCCTCTGTAGAAGCCCTTGTTTGTACAGAGTCGATGTGATTGGCCAGTTACATGCTGGCTAACCCTGATTGGTTGTTTGATTCAGACCTGCTCCAGTTTTCTAAAAGACTAAGTTCAAAGAGGCAGGTGCTCACAAACACACATTTCTTTTAAAGGAGCCCTTCAATTAGATATTGTTAGTGGCATGCAATAGTCAAAATGTGTTATTTTGACCAAAATTATAATTCAATAATATTACCTACTGTCGCTTTAATGAGTCTTAATGAGCCAGTATCAGGTGTTTCTCACAGAAAAGGAATCCACAGCTCTGAACGTGTCACCTTGAGACCTTGCATGATGAGGTATGTATGCTGATATTCAGTTGATATCATCTTGGCAAAGAAAAAAAGACAACTTTAAGAGCAAATGTTGACTTCTATTCAACCAGCCCAAGCTTTTCTTTTCTTTCTTTTTTAAACTCCCATCCATTTTTATCCAGCACAAGCGTTACAAAACTTGTACATTCAACACTATTTTCTTACTTGTGGTCCAATCTTCTGTGGAATTTAATCAGTCTGTTCAAATTCCTCACTTCTGTGACATGTGAGCTTATGATTCCCTACATCAAATTTACATTTTCCAACTACCAAGCTTAGAAAAGCATCCGCCCTCAGCTGCTCCGAGCCCAGCAGAACCTTTTCTCAATGACTCTCCCACTCTCACGACAAGTTTCCCAAACATGCCATGACATAGGAGTGAATCGATTTCTCATTCCCTTAGCAAGAAAATTGGTTCCCATTTTGGCATGCGTGGCAGTGATGTTAAACATAGTATCCATGTTTGTTTTCACATACCAGAGGGCGCACAAGTCCTGCAACCTGCTAGAAGCTGGAAGGATATGTGCGTTTGGGTCAGACGAGGTTTCAATCGTGGAGGCATTTCAAAGATTGTGAAAATGGAATTAAAAGTTTAGAAATGGTGAACATCCAGAACCTTTTGAGAATTTTTTAAGTAGCTGTAATGTGAGGGGACAAAACCTCAGGCTCCAGACTGTGACCATTTAGTCACACTTCACAAACCGACCTTAAAATTGATCATCAGGCACATTACGGCCTTGCTACTACGCTCTAATATTTATCCTGATATTCATGATAGTATACCCTTCTACACTGTAAATAATCTAAGAGAGGTTATGATATTTAGTTCCCTTTTAAAATAAGTTAAAAGAGTAAAGAGTTAAAGGTAATAAAAATAATAATGAAGTAATCTAGCATCCACATTTTCTTAGTATCATTAAATATTAAAGTATCATTAATGACCCTGTATTCATGTTAAAGTACCTGTATTAGTACTAGTAGCCTATTGAAAAAATTGGAGCCCTACCTTTTCAGCATCTCCCCGTTTATGTGTGTTTAAAAAACTGGGTGCAGACTGAATTTCCAGTAAATGTGCAACAGAAAATGGGAATTAATGTGCATTTAGGGGACTCAGTGTGTGTGTGTGTGTGTGTGATGAAAGTGCATGTAAGGACACAGGAAAGAGAGTCACAGTAAAGAGACCATAATAGGTAGGAAGTTCCGCAGACAATGTTAGACGATCAGTTAAAAACATGAGCAACTGCATTAAAAGCATCTTGTTCTATGATAAAAAGTCAAAAGTACAAACCTGTGCACATAAAAGCACAAGGAGAGAAGTTGACCATGACTCCTAAAGCCGGACGTGAACCCCTGTCAAAGTCCGAAGTGAATGCAGCATCACCGTAGGCTTTAGTCCTGGAGTGAAGAATAGTTAATCTGAGCGGAACATAATGATAATAATCTGGTAGGGACATTAACTGATACTAATGATAATTTCATCCCACCTAAATGTCAAGTATCATAATGTGACACGTGATAACATAGTGTTCATTGTAACACAGGTGAAACTGAACTACTGCACCTTCAAAAGAATCGGTGAAACAGCCAAGAATGAAATCAAACTTTCGGAGGCTGATCCACTGAAACTCTCCACAACGATTCCTCATTCCCAAAATGTCTTCACTCCAAACTTTTGACAAGAGAAGAGCGTCTTAATGAGCATGGCAAATTAAAGATTCATGTGACAAACGTGCTTGTATCCTCTCATAGGATTCATCGTCACACAACAGCAGGCACATGACATGACCGTAAGTCAGAGTAACTGAAGCCTGCAGTACATTCGCTTAGCGGCAGACCAGAAACGTTTCAGAGCCGCAGAGGAGATTACAAAATAACTTTGCCTCTCTCTTCTCGACCGTACTCGGCTTCCCTGGTGGCGCGAGGCAGTCATTCGCGTTGTCCTCTTAGGTCTGCGGTCAGTCAGAGTTTTACTCCCACCGTGCGTGTTTGTTTGTCTGAGTGGAGTCCACTTCGGTCCTCAGAAACAACTATACACCACCTTGACTTGTTTTACCAGAATGCGTCTCACCACAGAGGAGAAAATAGAGCTGGGACTCAAGGGGCAGGGGACAGTCAATCCTGCATTTGGGGTAAGTGTGGTGTCATCTTAATTCTCTCTTAATTCTTTAGTTTGGCTTTGTGACACCAACAAAATCAAAGTGTCAAACACTGGATGTGAGATTAATATATAATATAATACGAAAGTTTCTTTTTATTCTTTTGCTTTTAGTTACAGGCCATGAGAAAAGGAAATACAGTGCTATTGTCTTACATTACAGCAGCAAGAGCTAAATGTAAGCCACTGTGGAATGTGAAATGCCCAAAGTGTGTGTGTGTGTTCACACAAAAGACGGGATATTTCAGTGGAATTGATCGCATTGGTTTCAAAGTGTGTGCTAAAGATCAGGCTTGAGCGTAGTCGAGACGGAACAAAGAGCTCCGCGCTGAAACTAGTAATGTTCTTTGATAAAACGTCAACCAAGAACCAGAAAGTGAATAAAGGCTATTGAAGCGGGGACGTGAGTGTGTGTGTGTGTGTGTGTGTGTGTGTGTGTGTGTGTGTGTGTGTGAATGGTAAAAAGGTCTGGCTGCATGGGGTGTGCAAGTGTACACAGCTGATCGCACGGTTGATGTTTTCCCTTTTTTCTCCACATCCCAATTAACTGAAGAATTTAGAAAAATGGGAACAGCAAACAAACAGCACGGCTTCGACTGCAGATGGGTGAACGCGTCAGTCTGTCAACATCCGCGCGGGGGCCTCATTTATTAATATTATCCTTGTATTATACACTACCTGACACTCCTATACAAAGGCCCATCGAGAGACTTCTACCACACAGTCAATTCAAAGATGTTGAATTAGGGTTTATATATTTAATAAATCAATCAAGTGCGCTGACTTTGGCATTCAGATCAAGTTTTCATGATTCATTTTTAGGCTTTGATCATGTAAAAAAAAATGTTGTTGTATATTTCACAACCTTTTCAGAACTTTGGGCCCTGCTTTTATTTTCCTTTAAAGTTGCTGGGTCTCACAAATTACAGAGATGCACAGCACATTTATTAAAGTTGTGTATGCTAGAAAATGCTAAAGAACAAAAAGGTGATAAGGTAATGGTGTCACTTCACTCCGTAGAAGACACATAATGCGGCATTTCAAACAAATACAACACGCATCATCCTGCTGGCAGACAATCATAACAGCTGAATACCACATTTAGTGCCTTTCTTTTCTGCATGCATATTTAAAGCATGTGAGAAATCCCAGCAGTCACTTCTTCAGGATAATAACAGCAGATAACTGTTTCAAACCATAATAAAACGGATGCAGATAAAGATGCATGTTTTTAACGGTGCAAGCTTTTATTTGATAACATTTTATTAAAATGGACTGATTTCTGTTTGGTGATGCAGCCCATTGCTTACAGTGTACCCTCCTTGTCCTCATGCTGTCCACCGTGCATATAGATGCCTGGATTGTAAATGGACACAATACCTTCATGCACAGTTCACAGAGTGTCTTCTCTACCCGGGTTACATTTACATCTCACCCACTGCAAAGCAAAGGAATGGGAAAGCAAACATGTTTTTGTCATTTTTCTTGTCGTTTATACAAGTGAGCTTTTGTTTGTCAGCACAGCTTAGAGTCCAGGAGAAGTCCATTTAGGGTTTCAGGTATCAACACACTCCAAAAACAAAGGCTGTCTTCACATGAAACAAAACTCCTCTGCATCGCTTCCATCTCTCATTACTTTTTGGTGCATTCTCTGGATGCTGGAACTTAATGTTGGTGATAGTAATACGTTGTGAAAGTCATTCTAGTTTTTACTCAAATTAATCGGGATGTAAGTAAAATATTTGCCAGTTGTGTAAAAAACAAAAAGTAATAAGTAGCAGTATTCAAAACAAGGCTAGAAAACGTGTCTTTGAGTGGAAAGTAGTTGATGTTAAGTATAGCAATTACTGTATGTTTATTTGTGCATGCATGTTTGTATGAGAGTGTGGAAATCAATACAAACTCAGTCATCTGCTACTCTGTGAGTGTCACAAAGAGAGGGTCTCACAAAGAACAGCTCCGTTTGCTTGACTTGTCTCCTCACACGTCTCAAGCCTCTCAGGATTAAAGTTTCTTAGTTTTAAGAATTCAAAAAGTTGTATGTACACCACAGTTTATGTGGAAGAAGAAGAGGAAGAGGTCAGGTAGTATTGATGACATGTTTTTATGAGTAAAATACATGTTTGAAAGTCTTAACAACAACAGTGACACCATGTTGCTGCATATGCTTTTGGCATCATCAGCGCCTGAGTAGGCTTGACCTCGGTGTCAGGTTAGATGTTGTGCTGGCAAGTTGAGTGATGACTGTTCGGGTGTGAACTCGGGTTGTTTGAGGAGGAATTCCAGTCAAATGGTACACTCCCTGACTGCAGATCGTACATCTGTACTTTCAAGCAACAGCTACAGGCTTCTGGGAACAGGCTGCTCACCACATTAACCATTAATCAACTAGTGTACATGTGTAAATATTAACTTTGAAAAATAAGAAAATAGGAAAAACAAGATAATGTCCTGGTGAGTGTTGGAATACGCCAACCTCTAGATTAAAATGTGAAAACATAGGAAGTAACTAAGTTCTAAGTTCCCCTCTTTCCTTAAATCTCTATGTCAAATATGCAAATGAGTCTTCTCTATTGCTTTGCCAAATCATTATACTCTACAGACAATTCATACTCAATGCTGTGACAGTAACATTCTTCACATTAACATCATTAAACCACTATATGTAAGAAAGAGAGGGTTGAGGTGGTTAACACCTTCAAATATCTCGGCATTAGACGAAAAAGCCTGAAAGTTCACAGATGCTGACACAATCAGTCAGCCAGGAAGTAAAACACTTGTCTTCCTGCTGCATCACAGCACCACTGAACCAGGTCTCTCTTCTCTCCTTCATTTCCGTCAGTTTGCTTTACAGTTCATTGACCAGAGGGGCCTCCTGGAGATCATCCATGCAGCCAGCAAACTAATTGATCTTCCCACGCCCAACTTATCCATCCAAATTGTCACAGCTGTGATGTGGATAGCATGCATCTCAGCACATGATGCCCTACGCTAAATAATCCCACCGGCCTGCATCAGTGATGTTTAATCACAGCTTCACCTGTTTCTATCTGTCGGTCTGCCTGTCTATAATTTTGAGGTACAGGTTCTCCACTTGAGAGCTTTTTCGCCTGACTCTAAGGACTACTTTGCAAATTAGGATTTGCAAAATATTGATATCTGCTTGTAGCAACTAAAGTGCCAACATTTGTAAAGTCATGTTTAGGCAGTCACAGCACTTAAGGAAAGGAAGGAAAGACTATGGTCTTGGTTTAATATTGAAAAGGTCAATTGTGACCTGAAGCGCGAGTTTACTCTATTAACATGCAACCAAAACTACGATCTTTCCTTAACTCTATGAAGTGCTTTTTGTTGCCTAAACCTAACCACAGACAGGACTCAGGATGAGAAGTTATAAGTTAAAATGAAGTTTTTTAACAAAGTTCCACAATATGAAACACGCAGGAGGCTGGAGGTGAACGAAGTGAAAGCAGCATCACTGTAGGCTTCAGTCCTGGAGTGAAGAATAGTTAATCTGAGCGGAACATAATGATAATAATCTGTTCGGGACATTAACTGATACTAATGATAATTTCATCCCACCTAGATGTAAATGTAAGAGATAAATGTAAATTCCTGATTATTAAAGATTCATGAGACAAACTAGACAGATAAACAATGAGGTTACTGTATTAAGAGAGATAATAATTAGCACTGCGGGATAATGAAGCAGTCAAACCTCCACCTGGACCATCTACAACATTCAAATACACCTTGAAAGTGTTAGTTCCTCACAGTAAGTGGCTCATTTTTACATTTTACTGCTAATACTGCAAATGTATTTTTGCGACCATGTTCCTACCTAATGGTATGTAACCATGCCGATAACACTGTCAATGGGTAGAAAGTAGTTCAAATTCAAGCTGTTCACTAAGAAGTCGGTGGGTTATTCAGAGTCGCAGAGTAGCAGGGACACTGTTTAAAAAGCAAGATAATATCTCTTAACCTAGATTTATAGAATTTATGTGAACTAAGCCTTTGTATAACAGAAACAGTAGAGACGGTATTACGTTTATTTGGATCCCTCCACTTGGCCTGGGCTCCCATCCTCTAGATACTGGAGTGCAGGTAGATAACCACTAGAGGGAAGCAAATGGCTGCGTATTCACTGAAGCAAACGCCCGCGAACACTATCTGCTGAGAACTTTGTGACGTGAGAGATAATCAAAGACAGAGTGGAAATGTGGTGCAGATGGGTCCACATTTCCACGGTCTGTCTCTGTCATGTGACGCTTGCGTGAGACGGATGCAACGGTGGGATTTACACAACAAGGTGTTTTCTTTAGTTTGAAGTGCTGACAGGGTCGCAGAAGATTTTCTAAAACTGGTATTTTATTCTTAATTTGGATGTATTTTTAATATATTCTAATTTAAATCATCGTAAAATCGTAATTCTTTTTACTGAAAGAAAATGAAACAAAAGAGAAAATGAAATGTGATGTAATAGCTACATAAGAAATATATTTTAAAAAAGTCAGTTTTAAAAGTAGATTGAAGGGTTATTTAGCCTTAGTCTCTGTGAATAAATATTTGCTGGTAACATGTAAACTAACCTGACTTGGGGAAAATTACTGCCAAATATGTTACACCTTGTCATCTCTTAATCCCCCACTTCTTCCACCTTTGAAACACCCCACTGAATACCTCTGACACAATTCACTGGTGCTATCCACCGACTTACCTGCACTTCAAACAGAAAAATCCTCTGTTTGTACAAGCCTGCAGGAAACTGATCTGTCCCAAGTGGCCTGTTTTAAGAGGGAGTTGACCTCTTTGCAGTGAAGACAGCCCCTCGTCTCTTATCAGATGGCAAGTCGTGCTCACATCCGCCATCGTCACCAAAATGATGCCAAAGAAAATCCCCCAGAAAAACAGGCTGCCTGTCCATCACAGGAGTAACACGCTCATAGACACCGTCACACCTATGTCCAAACATAGTCTGTAACCCATGGAGAGAAAAGCCTCAATAGTAGCTACACATTACATTTACCAAGATGTCTTTGATGAATTATCACAATGTATTTCTAACATTTCCATTTGGAATCCCTCCTCTGCATATTAATGTCTATTTTTTCATTTTGCATTGGCTGGATTTGTGAGCATGAGTCACCTGATACATGTGGATTTGGTTACATACATGTGTGGAGTTTGAAGATCCATTTAATGATCCACAAATCAATGTTCAGTGTTTAGGGGTCTGGTGGAAAACTTCTACATTTTGCTGAAAAGCCAGATGTCCAAGTGGGAAAGGGATTTTTTTTTCCCCACAATGTACATGTGTGTATGATAAATAGATAATAATAGATAATCATGAATAGAATAGAAAAGTGTTGTGGTTTTTGCTTTCAGCTTCACTGACTCACTTCACAGTTTTTGTCACAGCACAGTCCTGATCACTGCATGTACATGGACATGCTTTATCAACCACAATCTATTTTTAGAATAATCATATACGTTTATAAAACTTGCTTTTATTTATAACCCTTAACATTTGTCACTCGTTTTGAGACTTATTTCTCGGCGTTCTAAACCACCGGACCTACGCTATTTGTCTTTGGCTGGTGGGAGGAAAGCCAGAGCCTTCAATAATACATACCAGAGGACCACACTTGATATCCATTTTTCTGTCTCGTGCTTAATCTCACCAAAATGATTTAAATGGCGAAGAAAAACATGTCTTTCCATGAATAAGACCCTTTCAAGTAGAAGTAGTAAAAGAAAATACAAACAAGATCTCCGGTTTCAAGGTTCTTCTGGTATTTGTAGGAGAACATTTGGGTGAATCTTGCAGCGGTTAATGTATTTGCCTCAGACAACATGAACGATGAGGGGGTTGCCTGCCGCTCATGTTATTTAGTTTACACTTTGATGTAGAATACCTAGACATGTATGTCACCCCAATGGGAGCCGTACCCCTGGTGCTGTTGTTGTCTCATGTTCCAGACATTTCAATAGCAGGTCACGACCTCCAATAAATTTTCTCTGCTTGTTTAACCTGTACACAACTGAGTGGGTACACACACTCATCCCTTCGACAAAGGTTTACTTTCATTCTACTGGGAGCTGCTGCATAAGGTTTAGGAAATTGTTGTCTGTTGTGACATTTTATTATGGTATGGTTATTATGGTGAAGTTAATTTCCCACAATAGGATAGCATAAGATATACAAGAACACAGCCATCCCCTTTCCTGGTAAACTAACACCAGATTTAAGAGGCCTTACATGGACATGTACAGCAGCGGACACGGACAGCAAAAACATATGCATTTGTTTTTATGTACATACAACATTGGGTCTCTATGGACAAGTTCCACATATACAGTTAGGCCCAGAAATATTTGGACAGTGACACAAGTTTTGTTATTTTAGCTGTTTGTGAAAACATATTCAGGATACAGTTATATAATCAATACGGGCTCAAAGTGCAGACTCTCAGCTGTAATTTGAGAGTATTCACATCCAAATTGGAGGAAGGGTTTGGGAATTACAATTACTTTAATATGTAGCCGTCTCTTTTTCAAGGGACCAAAAGTAATTGGACAATTGACTCAGAAGGCTGCATGGGCTCGTCCCTCGTTGGCCTGTCATCAATTAAGCAGTTAAAAGGTCTGGAGTTGATTCCAGGTGTGGCATTTGCATTTGGAAGCTGTTGCTGTGAACCCACGACATGAGGTCAAAGGAGCTCTCAATGGAAGTGAAACAGACCATCCTTAGGCTGAAAAAAAAAGAAGAAATCCATCAGAGAGATGGCAGAAATGTTAGGAACGGCCAAATCAACAGTTTGGTACATTCTGAGAAAAAAAGAGCGCACTGGTGAGCTTGAGAACTCAAAAAGGCCTGGATGTCCACAGAAGACAACGGTGGTGGATTATCGCAGGATCCTTTCCATGGTGAAGAAAAACCCCTTCACAACATCCACCAAGTGAAGAACACTCTCCAGGAAGTAGTGTATCAATATCTAAGTCTACCATAAAGAGAAGACTTAATGAGAGTAAATACAGAGGGTTCACCACAAGGTGCAAAAATAGAAAGGCCAGATTAGACTTTAGAAGCCGGCCCAGTTCTGGAACAGCATTCTTTGGACAGATGAGACTGAGATCAACCTGTACCAGAATGATGGGAAGAAGAAAGTGTGGAGAAGAATTGGAACAGCTCATGATCCAAAGCACACCACATCTTCTGTAAAACATGGTGGAGGCAGTGTGATGGCGTGGGCGTGCACGGCTTCCAGTGGCACTGGATCACTAGTGTTTATTGATGATGTGACAGAAGACAGAAGCAGCCGGATGAATTCTGAAGTGTATAGGGATATACTTTCTGCTCAGATTCAGCCAAAGGCAGCAAAGTTGATTGGACGGTGCTTCACAGTACAGATGGACAATGACCCAAAACATACTGCGAGAAGCAACCCAGGAGTTTTTTAAGGCAAAGAAGTGGAATATTCTGCAATGGCCGAGTCAATCACCAGATCTCAACCCGATCGAGCATCGATGCATTTCACTTGCTGAAGACAAAAGTTAAGGCAGA
This sequence comes from Enoplosus armatus, assembly GCF_043641665.1. Classification (NCBI taxonomy): domain Eukaryota; kingdom Metazoa; phylum Chordata; class Actinopteri; order Centrarchiformes; family Enoplosidae; genus Enoplosus; species Enoplosus armatus. The sequence goes on along the minus strand of NC_092185.1, from coordinate 3,488,347 downwards.
AAGACCCACAAACAAGCAACGACTGAAGACAGCTGCAGTAAAGGCCTGGCAAAGCATCACAAAGGAGGAAACCCAGCGTTTGGTGATGTCCATGGGTTCCAGACTTCAGGCAGTCATTGCCTGCAAAGGATTCTCAACAAAGTATTTTATATATATATGTATAAAGTATCTTAGTTGTTTCATTTCAAATCCAATGTGGTGGCTTGCAGAGCCCAAATCATGAAGATTGTGTCACTGTCCAAATATTTCTGGGCCTAACTGTACATACTAGATATCCAAATGACAATGCAGATGCAGTTGCTGTGCTTGTAGATATGTTTGACAGACACATACAGACTGAGCAGAAGACAAAATGTACATCACATCTGCGCGGACGTGGACATTGAACATTTGTTTTGTGTCGGAAACTAGATCTTGCCCAGTCCCAGACTCGCTTAGCTGGATGTTGTAGCCACTTAACAACAAGATCAATATTAAATATCAACAGACACAGAGTGTTCAACAAGAGGCGCAGAGGCTGACTGCTCAGTTTCAATCAGACCTGCAAAAATGACAAGTTTTAGAGGCTTCTTATCACAAGCACATGACAAAATTGGGGCAATGGATTGGCAGACCAGGCAGGTGACAAGGGCGCCATGGCGACAGGATGGAGGCTGCTGAGAGGAGTTAGTACAAACAGAAATAATATCACCCAAGGTTGTAACCAGGCTGCTTTATCCTTTTATATTGCACCAGCTTCACCAGGGGCTGCAATTACTGTCTGTTAGACACTTGTTAATACCAATAAGTGCAGGGTTAGAATATTTGGCGCATATTTACATACTGCGACACACAGCAATGCATGCTAGTACACCCCTCCCCGCCGGATGGATTTTGTTTAAAGCAACATACAGACTGTGCCAGTTTCCGCTGGTAATGTTACATTTTCATAATAAAAGCGTGTGCCAACAAAATAATTTGAAAGATGCTACAACCACATACAAATGAAGGTGCTTGGCAGCTGTGTCTTTAAAGAGTTTTTATACTGTAGTGTGTTTTTTACATGTGACATAGAACACTGTCTGCAAACCATTACCTTACAAGCATTGCACTGATTTGATTCAAATGAATGCAAATATGTAATAAATATAAATATGTATGTCATTTTCATGCATATTAAAAAAAAAAAACCGAACTTCAGTCTCCTCAATTATTGATATTCCCACTCGAGTTCTATATGACATACATACCGTCACGCATGCATACCAAACTTAACATGTAATGAATACAAGCAATATCTACTTTCATCTCTCTATAACCACTTATAAAAAGTATACATACTGCATATTTATATGCTGTCCAAACATCCTCTCTTCATGTTTCAATATTCAGCTTTGGCTGCAAATCCAACCACTTTCATTAAGTTGGAGCCAGCTCAGTGCCTCCTTGTCAAAGCCTCACATCTTGATTCAACACAAGAACAAGGATGTTGTGGCCTCTGAGAGTGAAGTTGAAAGAAATGCTATAGTGCACAGTGGGTCTCATTCTCAAGAGAGACCTGGTCGACAGTACAACCCAAAGTTACAGACAGACAGGACATTCAAATGTAAGTTGCGAATACTTGGAAGGAATTGAATAAAAGCTGAAACTCACTCACTCACTCACTCACTCACTCACAGGATGATTAACGTGATTAAGATGACGCTCGAAATTCAGAACGAGGCAGGAAGTGAAAGGCAGAATGAACAAGATGGAGGAAAGCCGTTCTTAAGTTATGGCTAAAAACTTTTTTGAGGTCACAATGACCTTTGACCTTTTGACAAAAGTATCACCTATTCAGTGTCTGACCAACTGTGAAACAATCATAATCATCGATTCTTGAGTTATGGCCAAAAACATGTTTGTCAAAGTCATTTTGAGATCACAGTGACCTTTGACCTTTTAGTCAAACGTGTCACCTGTTCAGTGTCCAACCAACCGTGAAATACGGTCCTCAACTCTCAAGATAAGGCCAAATATGTGTTTTCTGAGGTCGCAGTGACCTTGACCTTTGACCGCCAAATTCTAATCAGTTCATCCTTCAGTCCGAGTGGATCTTTGAGACAAATACAAAGAAATTCCTGACATATCGTGTTCATGAGAATGGGACAACCCGTTCTCACTGGTGTGGAGGAATAAAAGTTGGCTGTTAAAGGTCAAAATGTTTTGTGGGAGGACCTCTAGAGCAATTCAGCTTTAAGAACTTTCATCAACAGCATCTTGATGGGATTTGGGAGAACGTATGTTTTTCACACCACCAGCCTCATGGATGTTCCACACGTCATTACTCACATTAATTCCATTGCGTACACTCAGTATTTATCTCTGTTTCTCATCTGAACTACAGCAAACCAACAGCTCTAGATTACAGATATAGAAGATAGAAGGCTTTGCCTGAACTACCCTCAGTTTCAAAGACAGAGAAATCAAAACCATGAAGAAACCTTTGGCTCTGTGAGAATCTCCGGTATGCTCGCAGCAACAGTGAGTGACTGGTTTAAGGTATTGTGTTGTCAGAAAATGTAGGTCTGGCAGTTGGTGTCCGAATACAAATCGCAAGAAAATATTGTTTTTTATTTGATGTTGCTTGGATAAATTAAATTGCTGAAAGAATGACTTGTTTGCCTTTTCTGTGATTCTTTCCAAGGGCAGAGACAGTGATGAAGAGCCACAGCAGGCAGTTGACATTGGGGAGCCAAACACAGAGGCCCTGGAAGAGACTGTGGACAAAGGTGTAGATTTGGTTTACTCCCTGAATGACAGACCGCCGTGGTACCTCTGCATTCTGCTCGGCTTACAGGTAAATTAATCTCATGGCTTGTTTGGTCCGGTGTGATAGTCCTCGTATTGTCCTCCATAAAGTGAATAGCAGAAAGTGCAGAAAGAATTCTTTAATCTGCATTATTTGATTTTTAACAGAAGAATGCCAAAAACTAAATTGACAGACATAAAGCCCTGACAAGTAATCGCTTTGTTAACTTGTTATGGACCCGACGGTACAGAGTGTGGACTGGTAGCTGGAGAGGTACCAGTTCACCAAACCCATAACTGCTTGTGCTATGTGCTATGAGGCAGCCCCAGCACAGGGGTAAGCACAGAGTACTTAGTAGTCATGTTTCTGTCCAATATTCACTGTTTTGGACTCCAACAACTCCTTAGAAACATATCTGGCCCTTTAACTTAACTGTTTGACATTTCAACATAAGCTAGCTAGTTGCTATCGTTGCCTGTTGATTGGTGCTGGGCAGGTTGCGTACAGTTGGTCGACCAAAGCTGCAAACAAAGTTTGTGAGAGTAGTGACACTGAAACATACAGCCAATGTTTGGTAGAGCCAAAACAATGAGCTAAATCCTGATTCATCCACAGGACTGATTCCCAGTCAATAGAGAGTAGAGTTTTATCTTTCAACATCGTATCTTTTTGGACAAAGATAAGATGTTGAAAGGGATTTTTTTCACCATCTGCTTTTTTTTAAAGAAATTAAGAAAGAAAGCTTTTTCTTCCTTCCTTCCTTCTTCCTGTTTTGTGCACTAAAAGCAATCAAGCAGATTTTTGCACTGTTGTTTTTGCACTGTTGTTATTTATCTTATCTTATTTTTATTTTTATTCTTATTGTTATTTTAGCTTTTATATTCTACTTATTTGTTATCAAAACAATAGCACCTTCAGACCACAGCAAATTCCTTGTAATGTATGTTACTTGGCAATAAACAGTTTCTGATTCTGATTCTGATTCTGATTTTAAAAATCTAATCCAGTGGCTCTCTCTCTCTCTAAAATCCAGAGTCGAAGGGTTGAAGCTGACATTTTGTCTTCTCAGCAAAGGTCTAACTCACCTACACCAGTTATTCTCCCATGAGAATATTTGTGTGGTCAATTATACTAAAATGTAGCACCTTCAAAGCTTGTTATACAGTACTTAAAACAAGTTATGCCGCTTTTTAAGCACCTGTCACTTACATGAAGTCAGTAATCCACAGGGATTTGATTCTGACATTAAACCTGGCATCCTCTGATCCCGCAGTTCCTAACAATTCATGATAAATATTACTTCCAAATCTCATCTTGGAGGAGAAAACTGGTTTCAGTGTAGTTTATTGGTTTATTGTAGGCGGACATCTAGGGTGAGAGAAGGCGTTCTCCACAGACAGATGTGAGATTAAGAGAATATTTCTGATATACAGGGCAACGTACAAGAAAAGGGGCAAACCTTGTAACACCAGCAGCAGTCAGAAGATCAGAAGATCCGAAGGTCATGAGTTTGTGAGCATGATATCAGAGCAGAGCAGCCATGACATTTGAATCATGCAGTAAAATTAGTTACAAGGAAGCCCTGCAAATTGGATAAACTCTGAAGTGTTTTTCATGAATCAGCAATTAAGATATTTTTAGAGTGTAATGTTTTTTCGTGTGCATTTAAGGATTTAGGCTGAACCACAGACAAATAAAAAGCAAAGAACATACTGTGTTTAAGAGGGTGGTACTTTTTACCCTTTTCAAATTGATGTTTATTCCTTCCAGCGCGGAGTATGAAATAAGAGCCTGTAAGAGAGAGAGTGTATTGATAGACTGTATCATAGCCATCGGCTGTTATTATTTATGCGCATCGCTTTGAAGAAAGCATTCAGTCAGCACACATTTTGGAACACATCAAAGGTAAAAACTACAGCCTTGTATTGAGGAGCTTAATTGCAGTGTTATAATACACATTTTGTATGTTAGTCATTATTGCATCATTTCTGTATCTCTTGCTGTGTGATATCACACCTGGCTATAGAAAAAAAGAATAGTAGAACCCAGTACAAGTTCAGAAGTTTATTGTCTGTTTAGTTTTTACTGCAGCAACCTCTTTTTCCACATGGATCATTAACTCTCTCCATCTTTTCTTGTTTTAAAGCCCTTGTGCCTCTTTTTGTCCCCTCACTATTTTTACTTGACCATAATCTACATCGATTTCCCAATAAATGTGATTCATGACTTCCGGTAAAAGGACTGTGTGGTTTTAAAAAATATATTTCATTTAGTATTTTTTGCTATTGTTGCCAAAGTCAGTTTTCAAGCAAAACATTCAAATCTCCTCTGACTCAGCCTTCTCAAATGTGAATAGTTGCTGGTTATTTATGATAGTAAATCTTCTTTGGGGTCTGGACAACATTCTGACATTTTGTAGTTCAAGCAAACATTTAACTAGGCACTTTAACAGCTGCCTCTTCTAAAGAGGAAAAACATAAGAGGAATTCCCAGGTGGTTAACTGAAACAAAGTCTAAAGACCACATGTGTCCATGTCATCTGGGTTACCAGAGACACAACAAAAGCCTGGACATTTGACTTGACACACATGACAATTTTTTGATCGCAAAATTATATCACAATAGTCCAAAAAGCGGAATATCTACACACTTTCTGCACAGTTAAAGGATAATGACTTGGACACCAGAATTTGAAATGGCGAGATTTTGTAATTCATTCCCATGGAATCGCCACCGTAAGAGGATCCACTCAATTAGGCGAAATAAATCAGAGATTATTCTGCGTAGTTCAAGTTCAGGTGAACTTTGACCCGCAAATTCGCACTGTTGACCAATAGCGAGCCGTCTTGACAGTGTTGACGTTTGAGGGGACGGAGAGCTGGAGAAGACAAAATGGATTAAGCTATCGTAGCTTATTAGCTTTGTTGCACCATTCACTTTTATTTAACCTCCTCTGTTGGAGTACAAATTGTTTGTCATCTGCCATTTTAAACCCTTTTTCTGTCTCTGAATCATGCCTTCCTTCATTATTGAGGAGAAAATATTATCTCTTCCCACAGTCGAAATTTTTAGTGCATGGTGATATTTTTTAGTGTTTTTATTTTTATTTTTCAAACGTGACTTTACGACATACTTAAACATGACAAAACTACTACGTTCCTGATGGAAGCCTCCTTCCAGTTTCCTCTGTCATGAAATTGACCTTAGGCACCTCCCTCTGACTTAGAGGTTTGAAAATACCCCCATAAATCTGGTGAGGCCTATCAACATCTGTCTTCAATTTTTTTCCCTTTGTCCAAATTCTTTTGGATCAATGGCAACCCTTCCACCACCCCCACTCCCACCCTCCATGCTCCTCAACACAATGCACACACATGGGTGGAGTGTGAAGGAATGGGAGTCTATTGATAAAAACTAATTCTGAGCACTACTCAGTATGCAAGTCAACATTCTGAGTCTGATCTCTTCATTTTCTCCAGCTGTTTTTGCAGCTTCTGAGAACTTGAGATCACAAGAGGTACTACTTGCCTACCCCTACCCCTACCCCTAATCCTAACCCCCTCTCCCCCTTGTCCCTGTCTCTCTCTCCCCGTGTGTCTGTTTCCTTTCTCCTTCCTGTGTGAACGATGTGCTTGAGCTTTGCCTCCGGTGTGCTAGATACATACCAGCTATTATGAAGATATCAGCGGTCTATCATTCCTTTCAATGTGTGGTTTTGGAACAACAGGGATGAATGGCTTAAATTTGAGAAACATAAATGCTTCATATTTACACATCAAAATACAGGATTCATTTTGGTGTAGAGTACCCAAATGTATCCACTTTTATCTGCCTCCACAGCATTACATCCTCGCGTTTGGTGGCATCATTGCAGTCCCGCTGATCCTGGCTGAGCCCCTCTGCATAAAGGACAATAATGTCGCCAAAAGCCAGCTCATCTCCACCATATTCTTTGTGTCGGGACTATGTACGCTGCTGCAGACAGCTGTCGGTACCAGGTAACACTCCCTTCTCGTCTCAGCACCAGTGTACCGGGAAGCTCCAGGCCACACAGACATATTGAGTTCTGAGGAAGTCTCTCTTTTTCCCACACACACACACACGTGATCTGACAACATCTGCTTGTGTCTGAGCTTTTTGGGTAATCTACTCCTCTGAGGAATGACTGAATTTTTGCAGCGTATGTGTCACATTTTACGCGGTGCTGTCAGACAGGTTTAAGATTTACAGCAGGTGCAAACTGAGGGAATGCCCCGGTTAAGAATGTTCACACACCTTTGCCCTTACACCTCTGATGACAAGGACACATTAAATTTATTGAGTGTTACGTGATGGTATACTTCTGTACTCCAACACTTGCCCTACATACACTGCCTCCTTGCAGTGGTCCCATGCCAGCCAAAGCAGCACTGAGCTGCATTTGTAACAGCCCGAAGTTACAGCTCAGCTCAGTTCATGCAGAGACACCTTCATGTGGAGTTAAACTGTGAGTCAGTCCGCCCCCCCCAGACTCAACAAGACATTAACAGTGTAAATGAGATTTACCCTTCAGGATAAGTTCAGAGATAGTTTTCCTTAAAGCCTTGTAATCTCCAAATTTATACACAGCTTAATTTGTAGCTTTCCTTTTGTAATAGACATGTGAAATCCTGTTTGGCACTTTGCTTGGAAAATCCTTCTGAAACTGATGCATTCATCCCTATGCTTTACCACAGTGCAGCTGCCTCCCACACATACAGTACAGTACAATACTGTACAGGGCTCCACACACACTTTCCTGCCCCCTCAGCACTGCTGTAACAGCAAGCCTGAGCCAATAGCTAATGCTTTTGTTTGAGTTCTCCACCTACACAGTTTGGCAGAAGCTTTAAGGAAAAAATGGGATCCCAGCAAACACTTTGACATTGAATGATAAGTAAGTTAATCTTTACTTTTTAAAACTGTGGTATGAAGGACTTTGTGAAACAAGAGAATATAAGGATAAAGACACAAACACACCTACAAACATGTATAGAAATACATACGCTGGAACGCAAAGAAAATAACACGTACATGCACAGTCCACATTATTTCATGCAAAGCACCGTTTGTGAAGTTTTCAAAATGATTAAGATCAGTCATGAGATTTCTTTAAGTCCACCCAAAAAGTACTTGCACTAATATTAGTATTGTTTTGCTTCCTGACTGGAATGACCAGACTCCCAACCAGCTCATTAAAATTCTTAGCTCTCCCATCAGTCTTGCTTTGAGTAGATCCAGGTCTTCCAAGTCCATAGAGACCTGACATCAATACAGTCCATTGATCTCTAACCTTTAACCCCGTCACCTCACTGACTTGCAGATTACCAATCCTCCAGGGCGGGACCTTCAGTTTCATCACTCCGACCCTGGCCATTCTTGCTCTGCCAAAGTGGCAGTGTCCGGCCCCAAAAGCATCTGTGATGCTGTCCATGCAGTTGCAGAACGGCACCAATCCGCTGCAAACGGAAGATTCTGATGAGGTCTGGATGTCACGTATGCGTGAGGTATGTGAAATATTCACTTGAGCCAGAAGATGGTTCTCAGTATCTTTTGTGCCTCTACATGGAATCCAATCGGTTACCTTAGCAGTGGTAATGGATTGAAGGGAAACAATGAAGACCATTTTGCCTCATGAAACCTGGCATATGAATCTCAGTATCTTGTCATCCACAGATCCAGGGAGCCATCCTGGTGTCCTCTCTGCTCCAGATTGTCCTGGGCTTTTCTGGGCTGGTGGGCCTCGTGCTGAAATACATCGGCCCGCTGGCTATCGCTCCCACCATCAACCTCATCGGCCTGTCACTGTTCATTGAAGCTGGAAAGAAGTCTGGAGGTCACTGGGGAATAGCTGCTCTGTGAGTGGATGGTGTTTTACACCGCTGTATTGCACAAAAGATATGAACATATTCCTATAGTGAAGGACGTATGTATGTAGTGTGTGTGTGTACTAAATTAACTGAACTGTACTGAAGGGATGAACACCATTCCATGTTATTTTTATGATGGTGGTCCGAAATCTCCCACAGATGTTTAGTTGGGTTGAGATCTGAGGATTGTGAGGGCCATATCATAAGATTCACATAATTTTCATCAACCTATTCAGGTACCCTTCATAATTTATTCAGGTTTTTAGTTTATTTTGTCATCTGCCCTTCTGTATGTATACAGCATATGTACATTCAGCAGCCCAGCAATAAATCCTACCTTAAAGTCGAGATGAAACAGCATTTTGAGAGTAGCTAACGTCCGTATCATGACGTATTTCCAAGTGAAACAGGAGAGGCAGGTGGGACGTAAGAGGAATTTGATTTGAAGGCTGAAAAGTGGGCGTGTCACAACTGACGAGCCATGCTGTTGCTAGCTAGCACAACATGACCGGGGATTCAATCTAAAAGAGTTAAAAGGGATTTTTTCATTTAATCTCGACTTTAATGAAGGTTATCATTTTATAATATATATATATATATAATAAGTACTGCAATGAACGTCTCTCCTACAGCTTAATGAGAATAGGAGTAATGATAAATAAATAATAATAAAATAGTAATAAAACACTTGATTGATATAATAAGATTAATGTGGATATATTTGAACGAACCAACTACAAACTTTAGCTTTACAAAGATGATAAGACAATAGATAAGATATAGGAACGCATGGGAAATTGATAACATTTCCAGAAAAATAAGTCCTATTCATTCCATTCACCCTGTTCACACACTCTAAATCTAATTATCATGTTTCTGTGCAGCAGTCTGTATTCATTCAAGATTTCTGGGTCTGTTTTCCAGCCCCTTTGTTCCTTTTCAAAGCAGTCATGTCCAGTATTTAAATCCACCTAATCTCCACAACAACTGTTACTGTAACTCTCTGTTCCACATCACAAATCATCTTTTATTTACTTTTGTTCCTGGCCTGTCCAGCCCCATGAAATCTGTCTTCACTTACCGCCACCATCTCCAGATAATGCAGACTAAAGTCATTATATAGAGTGATCCTTGTGGGTTTAAAAAGGTTCAGCACATCCACCTCCTGGTGCCATATATGGATGGTAATCAGTCATATCCTTCTTAGCCCCAGTTCCCCCACCCCCCCTCCGAGCAATCTCTGTATAGGATATCCAGCAGCTTATAGGAGCAGACACACAGACATCTTGTGGTTGTAATTCAACTCTACCAGCACACAAATGATGAGACTGGTGTGAAGGGGAAACGAAGAAGTCAATTTCCAAAACATGATCAATATGATCAGTAAAGAAATGTATTTGTTGACACGTTTTATTTCACACTTTCAGGATTTAAATGTAAAATTAAACATTATAAAAGTAGTGGAATATCATATCACCACGACCATCTCTGACCGCTAAAAAAACCCTCCTGGCTGCCTTGTCCTGGTCTTTCATTCAAGGTCATATATATATATATGAAATAAGATGTTTTCATGCACAGTGTGGAGTGTTTTCATGAAGCGCTTCATGCACAGCACAAAATGCCATTCAATGTTCAGATGACCACTTTACTGTTACTGACCCATAACCCTTTCCACGATGATAAGTATCACGTGGGCATACCTGTTGTGTAAAATGACATGTTTTCACTTGCTCTGATCTCCCCCAAACTGTGATATATGGACGCATGCCATGCTTAAACACAGTTATGTTAATAGCTGTGAGCGAGAGCCAGGCCTTGGGGGAATCAACTGTTAGTGACACATTTGTCCTGTCTTCTGTTTTCCCACAGCACGGTCTGTCTGATCCTCCTGTTCTCTCAGTATCTCAGCAAAGTCGACGTTCCAATGATTGCTTACAAGGATAAGAAGTGGAAGGTTTTCCAGTATCCGCTCTTCAAGCTCTTCTCTGTGAGTTGCCAACGTTATTCAGGTCTCATGTGGAGTATTGCTTGTCTTCTGTCATGGATTTTAATTTCAGGACCTATGACCCCTAAAACCTCTTTATAACTTCCTTTTCTTGCTTCAAAACTATACATTTCAAGGAAAAATACATTGCAAACCGTACTCTTTATAATGTTATTACAGAGACCCAACAGTTCCCACCATGAGCAAGCACTTTAGCGACAGCGGCAAGGAAAAACTTCCTTTTAAGAGGCAGAAACCTCGAGCAGAACCAGACTCTAGGTGGGCGGTCATCTGCTTTGACCGGTTGAGTCTGAGGGAGAGAGAGAGAGGGGGAGAGAGTCAGAGACACTGACACAGAAAGAGAGACAGACAGACAGACAGACAGACAGAGATGTATAGCAGCACCAGTAATAGCCATAGCAACGATAATAATAACGGAAATATGACTAATAATAGTAGTTACAGCTGTAATAATAAGGGAAATATGACTAATAATAGCAATAACAGTGTAAATAAATATGACTAATAATAATAATTGTAGCGATGAGATTCAAGCAGACCCATGGCGGAAGCAACCAGGCCCACGATCCACAGGAACCTGCGAGACGAGAAAGCACAAGGAAACTCTGGGGAAGATGGACTAGGACTAACTAACTATAAGCATTATCAAAAAGCAAAGTTGAAAGCCTACTCTTAAAAGTAGACCCGGACCCAAACTGGGAGCTGGTTCCACAGGAGAGGAGCGTGATAGCTGAAGGCTCTGGCTCCCATTCAACTTTTGAAGACTCTAGGAACCACAAGCAACCCTGCATTCTGGGAGCGCAGTTCTCTAGTGGGGTAATAGGGTACTATGAGCTCTTTAAGATATGATGGTGCCTGACCAGTAAGAGCTTTGTAGGTGAGGAGAAGGATTTTAAACTCTATTCTAGATTTTACAGGGAGCCAGTGCAGAGAAGCTAATACAGGAGAAATATGATCTCTTTTCCTGGTTCCTGTCAGTACACGTGCCGCAGCATTCTGGATCAACTGGAGAGTCTTAAGGGCCTTATTGGGAAAGCCTGATAATAAGGAATTGCAATAATCCAGCCTAGACGTAACAAATGCATGGACTAGTTTTTCTGCATCTGTTTGAGACAGGATCTTACTGATTTTTAAAATGTTACGGAGGTGAAAGAAGGCAGTCCTAGAAGTTTGTTTTACGTGGGAGTTAAAGGACATGTCCTGATCAAAGACAACTCCGAGATTCCTCACGGTGGCGCTGGAGGCCAGGGCAATGCCATCTAGGGTAACAATATCCTTAGATACTGTGTTTCTGAGGTGTTCAGGGCCAAGAACGATAACTTCAGTTTTGTCTGAGTTTAACATCAGATAATTGCAGGTCATCCAGGTTTTTATGTCCTTAAGGCATGCATGAAGTTTAGCTAACTGATTGGTGAATAGCATTGGTCCAAGCACAGAGCCTTGTGGAACTTGCCTTGTGACTAACTTTAGCATGCATAGAGGATTCATCGTTAACATGTACAAACTGAGATCGATCTGATTAATAGGACTTAAAACCAGCTTAGTGCGGTTCCTTTAATGCCAATTAAATGTTCCAGTCTCTGTAATAGGATATGATGGTTAATGGTGTTGAATGTAGCACTAAGATCTAACAAAACAAGGACAGAGACAAGTCCTTTGTCTGATGCAATTAGAAGGTCATTTGTAACTTTCACCAGTGCTGTCTCTGTACTATGATGAGCTCTGAAACCTGACTGAAAGTCCTCAAATAACTTATTGTTACGTAGAAAGTCACACAGCTGATTGATAATTGGTTTCTCAAGGATTTTGAAAAAGAGAGAGAAAGGGAAGGTTAGATATAGGTCTATAGTTGCATAAAACCACTGGATCCAGAGTGGGCTTTTTAAGAAGAGGTTTAATTACAGCTACTTTAAAGGACTGTGGTACTTAGCCTGTTAATAAAGACTGATTGATCATATATAGTAAAGAAGTGCTGACTAAATGTAAAACTTTAAGCAGCCAAGTTGGCATGGGGGCTAAGAGACAAGTTGATGGCTGAGATGAAGAAATCGTTTTAGTTATTTGGTGAAGGTCAATCTAAATATATATCAGGTTTTACAGCTATTTCTAAGGTTCCTGTGTTTGAAGGTAAGGTACCACCTGAGGGCAGGAGGTGATCAATTTAGTCTCTAATAGTTGGAACTGTTTCATTAAAGAAGCACATGGCTCAATAGATCTGTGACTCTCTGTGAGCCTGGCTACAGTGCTGAAAAGAAACCTGTGGTTGTTCTTGTTCTCCTCTATTAGTGATGAGTAATTGGCCACTCTGGCATTACATATATATGTTTTTGAGACTATCTTGCCAAATCAATATGATTTTCTGATATTAACTCATTTACTAATACAGCTTTAGGTGACAGAGATCTGATGTTTAAGAGTTCACATTTAATTTTCCCACCGTTTTATTATGTTTTTATATATGACTCCTGTTTACTTTTGATTGAATTAGTGTGGTGATCGTGGGGTAGACACAGTCTTTATGGGGTTTTGGGTGGGTAACTGCTCTAATGGAAGTGCAGAGAAGCGTGTAGGACTGTAACTCTGCCTCCTGGCCTCAACTCTGAGCTGTCATGGTTACTTAAAAGAATCGGTCTTCTCATCACCATTTTGTCTTTTTTGTTAAACCCCAAATAGTAAACAATGTGATCGTGAAAAATAAATACAAATCTATTTTTAAGATGAGGGTCTTTCCTGTGCTTGTGTTCGACTTGAACAAACACAGTCTTTTGTGGGATAATGAAAGCCCCATTTCTAAGCCCTTCAGCTATGACTATTTTGGGATTATTACCTGACAGGCAGAGATTGACTGTGGTGGTTGGCCAACACAGAGAAGGTTTTTTTTTAACTTTTATTTATCAAATGATGGGTTTTAGTCAAGCAAACATGCTCTTTGTAACATCAGTCCTGCTTCACATTCACGCATTTACATCCCTTGTTGTGTGAGAGCTGACGAGCACAACCGCAATCCTCTCAGTAGATACATATGCTGCTTTGCATGCAAATGTTAGTTACACTGTGACAACAGATCCATATATTTTGCATTGAGGATTTTAATTAAAATGAACCTTTTTCCATCAATAAACAGGACGTATTTCTTTCTGTTCAACAACAGCCAAAATATGTAAGTGGTGACAGCAGCTAGAGGTTGGTTGGCCATGCTTTGAAGCTCCTGGGTGTGAATTTGTATAACTCCTTGAATGTTTAGAAAGATTGTGAGGAAAGAAAATATAGATGCTAATGAAATCCTGACTCAGTACATAAAGTTTTAAAAGAATGACAGAAACATAAAAGTGAATGCAGGAGCTCTTTCAAAGAACTAAAGGCTTCAGGGTTTGATCTTTGGAATGCTTTATCTATGGCAGCTCTACACAGTATGACTCACTTCAGCAGTTCCTCCAGTAAACAAGGTTATGTTTTTAGAGCTATTCTAGTAGCTAGTATTAGTATTTATTGTCATCATCTAACTGAGCCACACAAAGCATAAAATGCGTCGCCAACGTGAAGGAATGAAGCTGATAGAAAGAGCCCACCTACTGTATGAGATCAGCCAACGATCAAAAGTACACAGTCTCTTGCCAAGTTCTACTTATCACTAAGTGGCCATATGATGCACGACTTACTCTGGCACTTAAACACATCCGAACACATTAGATGTATAATTTGTAGTTTAAATATGACTATTTTTTTACTCTCACTCAATTTTTCTTCCTGTTCAAACCTATAGGTGACGGTGTCAAGATGACATCAAAGCAGAATTCAAGGGCGCAGTTATCTGGCATGTTTCAGCCCTTGAGCTACCTCGAAGAGCCCTGCATATGATAAAATAATTCTTGTGCACAACTCTTTGCTCCCACCTAATCCCTGCACAAATGCAATCAGAATTGCACATCGGTGCCAGCAAGGCTTGTTTTATGAAGACTCATGCAGGCTCAAATTCAATGCAAGTGATAAACAGCACAGTAACAAAATTCAATATTAAATTGGATTGTGCTCATAATCCAGCATCAAATTAGGGGTTAGGGTTAACCCCCAACATCTTCATACTTTGATGCATGATGCATTAAAGGGGTTCCCTTGCAGAAACCTATGCTCCAGAAGATTCTCACCCAACAGCTGTGGATGCAGTTTTTGGTGGACTGATTTATTGCTTTTAAGACAGATTGGACTGTCATTGACTTTTGATAAAAATCAGATAACTGGCAGGTAATGTTAGCTATGTGGGCTATGTGAGGCTAGGTATGTAGTTGAGTGTAATATTTTACTCAATCGCTTCAAGGTTTTTAGTCTTAACATACAGTGAATACTGCCTCACTAAGCCTTAAGGGGTTGCTTTAAAGAATGTCAGTACTGTATGTTTTATACTGGTTGAACTTCAGTTGAAATGTACTGAGACACTCTGTTTCTGATAACAAATTCTAGGCTTTGTTCGGGATGTGTGGCGCCTGGCTGGTCTGCTTCTTACTGACCATCTTTGACGTCTTTCCCTCAAAGTCGGATGAGTACGGCTTCTCAGCCCGGACCGACATCAGCCTAGATGCTGTGACAAACTCCCCTTGGTTCCACGTGCCTTACCCAGGTAAGTGCATACATATCATACTTTAACACATACTTTTGATCCTTAATACCTAAATAGTCAAACCTGGTCACATTTAAACATTACAGATGTATTCCACAAAGCGTGATTTAGTAGTCACAACACACATGGGAACTATGGAGGATGTAGTAGCTGTACCACCAGAGAACAATCTGTCAATTATTACTGTAATAACTGTCAAAGTATCATAACTGTCAAAAGTCTTTTGAAACTGCTGAGTACCATGGTTCCTACAATTTATTCAGCTTGTCTGCCAGCCTCTCCTTAATTTCATATTTGACAAACATCCAAAACAACAGAGGACACTCTTTACCTCAGCTGAGGGTTGCGCAACTGCTCTTTAATGATCTGCCAAAATGTTGCTGAATCTCTTGGAGCGAATGAAAATGATCAATCTGTGCTTTAATTGCATAAAGTATATCTCCTGAAATCTTATTGTCTAAATTGGAATAATGTTGATAGATCTATTTATGATGACAGATTTTCATAATTGCCACTGACTGACTGCACAGTCAGTTGGCAATGACTTAAAGCTAAACTGGTAAACAACTCGTGCAGGCTTTACATGTGAAGCATGTGTTCCTTAATTTCAAGGAACATGAGAAAATTAAAAAAATAAGAAGATCCTATAACCTTTGGACTGATTTCCAAAACCAATTCTAATAATCATTTTGGCAGTTCAAGGATATAGATAAATCTCGAAATATCTTCTTTATTCTGCCAAATCCTGAATGCACATGTTTGTCAAAAACAATCCATGGATTTGGGGAGTTTGGAAAAATCATTTGCAGGGTGTTTGATGTTAGTTTTCTTATTCATAAATGCCAGTTAGTCAGTATGTTTTTTCAATTATTTGCACATGGCACCTGCTGTTATGGCACATTCACTCAGACCCTGTAATCCATATTTGAGCCAGAAAACAATCTATAAGGATAACAGGAACAGCTGTGCCAGTGAAGCAAATAAATAAAACTTTTTATATGATAGCAGACTCAATACCTCTCCTATTAACAAAGTGGAAAAATGTCTGTACGCAATGTTTTTGGCAGGACCTTGTATTATGAGGTATTAAGTGCATAAATGCTTACGAATTGAGGATATTTACAACAACAACAACAACTAAATAAAACATATATTTTTTTTATCACGAGGGCGGGAATCCTTTGCTGATTTGACAGCGACAGTGACTGTGGCTGTTTATACCCTTGGCTGTAGCTTATTTATGGTGTCTGAGATAAGGCAAAGCAAATGCATCTCCATCACAGTAATCAGATTTACAAACAAAACGTATGGCTGTCTGCATCATCAACGCAAGATGTTGGCATGTGTGATTTCAAGAATATTGCATTTGGAATGTGTCTCTATGTTTGACACCTTCACCTGTTGATGCCTGCCTTAAAGAACTGGTCCTGTTTTTGATAACTTTGACACCTAACTAAAGGTTAGATTAGAATAACTTTATGTTTTCCAAGAAGAAATTGTTCCTGCAGTGACATGCATAAAAATACGCCTGAAGAGAGACATCATCATGTCAATATTGCACAATACACATCCTGTCCATCAACACATCTCAAACACAGATATATTATAGGATATAACATAGGACAAAAACAATTTACACAATATTCACAGCAAAGTGACGAGGGATAGATAAAACACATGCCAGCTGGGGTTTTCAAGCACTGGCATTTATAGGTGATCATATGTTTGTATGTATTGATGTACAAGCATGTACATGTATTTAGCTGACGCTTTTATCCAAAGCAATTTGCATTCATTCATTTCAACCATGGGGATATAAATATAAATAAAATATATTGCAAGAATCATGCAAGTACGTCAACTTCATCAAATATGCTGAACTGCTTCAAGTGCTACATTTAGAAACAACACGAGATAGAGAAAGAGGTTGTGGATTTGCTGGGGTTTATGATTTGACCATGTCCAGGATGTAGGATGGGCCTGAGCCATTCGCAGCACGGTAGGCAAGTACCAGCGTCTCGAATCGGATTCGAGCAGCCACGGGTTGCAAGCGCAGGGTGCGGAGGATTGGGTAGGTTGAAGACCAGCTGAGCTGCTGCATTCTGGATGAGCTGCACAGGTCGGATAGCACATGCAGGCACGCCGGCCTGGAGCGAGTTGCAGTAGTCTAGTCCTGGGTGAGGAACGGACGTATCCTCCTGATGTTGTGGAGGATGAATCTGCAGGAGTGGGGTGACGCGGCGATGTTGGCAGCGAAGGACAATTCTGTGTCACACCTACTCAGCACGCAGCTGGTACATTTCCATCCACCTTTTTTTTATGTGCATTTCAATTTGTACATGGAAAATTCAGAGTGCAAGTGAAACTATTTCACAACAACATTTTACACTTGGCTGGGGAGGAAAGGTTTGCATGTCAAAAAAGAGAAGATGTAATAATTGTTGTGTAAATGAAGCATTCACGTCATATCGCCACTCATTGTAACAGGCCTCCGCTCCACTAGAGAGACCAAAAACGAAGTTATAAAGAAGATGTACGTAACCGTAAAGTCCCTGTGTCAAGTCCAGATGCAGAACCTTGTTGCATGTTACCCCCCATCTTAAATGGAAAGCAACCATTATATATCAGTTACTGGTGCTGAATTAATATACGTGTATGCATATGTAATTATGTCACATAATTTGAAAATGTTTAAATTTCAAATAGAATCCAGCTAAAAAACATCATTAAACTTTATTGCGTAACTGCTGACACATTTTTTTACCAATTTTATCAAAACACACGTGCCCAAGACAACTAGCAGGAATCACTCATGTAGCAACAAGGACACACAAGGACACTCAGCAGCTTTATTTGAGCCAGGAGCATCGCCTTCCTCTTGCTACCCATTTGCCAAACTTCGACCATTTTGTTAAATAAATCATCATTTCAATTTATTGCCAATGAACACCCAAAGATGTTTGGACCTCTCAACTAGCCCGACATGGTGACCATGTATAACTATACTCTGTGTAGAAGAAAATTTCCTCTAAACTGAAAATGCGTAAACTTCTTTCGTTTGGGCTGAGGGTCATGTGAGTGTCTTACGGCCATGTTGTCGAGAACTGAACTTCAGCAGTAATCCATTTTTTACTTTTGTGCATCGTTGAAGAGCACAGCCTTGTGAAGAGCCAGTATTAGTTACGACAGGATTTGAGAGTCAGCATCCCACATTCACCTGTTGATTTGTTTGTGTGAGGAATTCTATAGTCCAGATAATTGGGCTTCTGCTGGGAGTGCAGTTCAATACCGTTCACTTTTAAATTCTTGCAAAATGCTAGGAAATAAAATCTGGATCTGTTCATATGTTTGTACTATAACAAATTGAGTGGCGTGAGCATGGCGTCATGTAAACCTTTGGTCTGGCAGATGTGTACCACTGCCTGTCTATAAATCCCTCAGTGGTTTAGAAGCAAAATACATCTTTGTCTTTAAACATATGAATCCCTCTTGGCCTCTCAGGTCATCTGGTAGCAGTCTGCTAGGTATTACCTCACTTTTAAAATAACATGGAGCAATCCATCATTATGCAACGCATAGCTGGAACAAAGGCTTTAAGTATGACGCTGTGTGTCTGTAGCTGTATGTATTGAAAGATGTATGTATTAAAGTTTGCCTCTCTGTGCCTGTAGGTCAATGGGGTATGCCCACAGTGAGTGTGTCCTCAGTGTTGGGTATGATGGCAGGCGTCTTGGCATCTACCATGGAATCAATCGGTGACTACTACGCTTGTGCTCGCTTGTCTGGTGCCCCGCCTCCACCAACACATGCCATAAACCGAGGTATCGCCGTGGAGGGCATCGGCTGCATCCTGGCTGCCCTGTGGGGAACCGGAAACGGCACCACCTCCTACAGCCAGAACATCGCTGCACTTGGAATTACCAAGGTACCCATCACAATAGACTCCTCTTGTGTTTTAGGACTTTTTAAAGCTGAATCAGTTGATCTTTTCTTGCCACTCGAGGGCATAAGCACTCTGTGAAAGGCTTTGTGAAGCCAACAGTCCTGACATCACCTTATTAAGTTCCTAACAAACACTTTAGAAAACAATTTGGTATTTACACGTCATGGAGACAAGCTACATTAGCCTTTATTTGGAGTCGGGTTTCTGCCGACCTGATGAATGTAAATCCAATATTAATTCTCCTTTCAGCTCTGTTTTTGTCACCAAGAAAAATAAGAAAAATATGTGGCTCTTTAGCTGCTAGGTATTCCACTTTCTTCACCAGTTAGTTGCTAACTTTGTCTGCCATTTGCCATCTGCTGGGCAGGTACATCACAGTGGGTTTATCAGATCTCATTTGCAAATTTGCAAATTAATAAAGGATTATCTTATTTGCTTCAAACAGCTGCCTGCTGCTGCTGGAAATGGTGTTGATGATGATTGCACTGTGAGTGAACAATGTAAATGCAAATAAAGTAAATGTTACGTAAATCTAAAACATTGAGTTAGAAGAGGCTAAAATCTTCCTGAGGAGTTAGTGATCATTTTCTACGGTTTGTACTTACAGATTATGCCTTTCACGTTACTCTGAGTCAGTGTCAATATACAGTAAAATATATATATTTATTAGTGCAGCTCCAAAAACGTTGTGTAGGATTTGAAAATCCCTTACTTCAACATCATCTGGTGGTAGTAAAAAAGAATAACTCTGTGGCAAATAGAATTTAGATGAATGAGCTGAATGCAATACGATCAGAATAATTCGAAAGTTGTTATAATCACATTCAAATATTTACACTAACTTTAACAAGCTATAAGCCTCTTTTTTTACATTCATCCTAACCTAATACTATCAATGTCAGACTGTTTGCTTTTGGTTCTTTTCAGAGCAGGAACATTAACTGCTCCTCCCTTCCTGTCAGTCAGTGAAGACCTTTTAGATGTAGCAGAGCATTGTGATGATTAACTGCCCCTCTGCACTTCCCGTGGAAAAATCCCTGCTGCTGTCTGTAGATACATTACAATGAAAACTCAGGTGGACTTTTGTGAGCTCAACCCTTCAAGAGCCTTGTGCTCAACCCCACCCTATTATCAGTTCCTCTGCACGAATCAAGAGATAAGTGATTGTAAATAAATGCAAAATGTGTAGAGGTTTAGGTTTTACGCCAAAGGTTTGGATAATAGTTAAAATAATATTCCTCATTTTCTGATTATCATTAAATTATGGTTAATCATTCTCATCTTTTTGGCCCGTTTGAGGTTAACTGTGTTTGTGATGTTAATTCCAGACTACACTCAAGCTGCAAGAGCTCACTCTGAGACCTTTGACAGCTAGGGGGCACCTCTCCTGTCATGACATTGAGTTTATGTTGGTGGTGTAAAATCCAAATATAATCCATCTATTGTGAGCATCATACAGGCATTTTAACAATAGAGTATGAAGTTATGATCCATCCTAGTATGTCAAATTGACAAATACAAGTAGAAATAAATATATATATACAGTGCATCCGGAAAGTATTCACAGCGCTTCACTTTTTCCACATTTTGTTATGTTGCAGCCTTATACCAAAATGGATTAAATTCATTTTTTTCCTCAAAATTCTACACACAACACCCCATAATGACAACGTGAAAAAAGTTTTTTTGAGATTTTTGCAAATTTATTAAAAATAAAAAACCTGAGAAATCACATGTACATAAGTATTCACAGCCTTTGCTCAATACTTTGTTGATGCACCTTTGGCAGCAATTACAGCCTCAAGTCTTTTTGAATATGATGCCACAAGCTTGGCACACCTATCTTTGGGCAGTTTCACCCATTCCTCTTTGCAGCACCTCTCAAGCTCCATCAGGTTGGATGGGAAGCGTCGGTGCACAGCCATTTTCAGATCTCTCCAGAGATGTTCAATCGGATTCAAGTCTGGGCTCTGGCTGGGCCACTCAAGGACATTCACAGAGTTGTCCTGAAGCCACTCCTTTGATATCTTGGCTGTGTGCTTAGGGTCGTTGTCCTGCTGAAAGATAAACCGTCGCCCCAGTCTGAGGTCAAGAGGGCTCTGGAGCAGGTTTTCATCCAGGATGTCGCTGTACTTTGCTGCATTCGTCTTTCCCTCTATCCTGACTAGTCTCCCAGTTCCTGCCGCTGAAAAACATCCCCACAGCATGATGCTGCCACCACCATGCTTCACTGTAGGGATGGTATTGGCCTGGTGATGAGCGGTGCCTGGTTTCCTCCAAACGTGACGCCTGGCATTCACACCAAAGAGTTCAATCTTTGTCTCATCAGACCAGAGAATTTTGTTTCTCATGGTCTGAGAGTCCTTCAGGTGCCTTTTGGCAAACTCCAGGCGGGCTGCTATGTGCCTTTTACTAAGGAGTGGCTTCCGTCTGGCCACTCTACCATACAGGCCTGATTGGTGGATTGCTGCAGAGATGGTTGTCCTTCTGGAAGGTTCTCCTCTCTCCACAGAGGAACTCTGGAGCTCTGACAGAGTGACCATCGGGTTCTTGGTCACCTCCCTGACTAAGGCCCTTCTCCCCCGATTACTCAGTTTAGATGGCCGGCCAGCTCTAGGAAGAGTCCTGGTGGTTCCGAACTTCTTCCACTTACGGATGATGGAGGCCACTGTGCTCATTGGGACCTTCAAAGCAGCAGAAATTTTTCTGTAACCTTCCCCAGATTTGTGCCTCGAGACAATCCTGTCTCGGAGGTCTACAGACAATTCCTTTGACTTCATGCTTGGTTTGTGCTCTGACATGCACTGTCAACTGTGGGACCTTATATAGACAGGTGTGTGCCTTTCCAAATCATGTCCAATCAACTGAATTTACCACAGGTGGACTCCAATTAAGCTGCAGAAACATCTCAAGGATGATCAGTGGAAACAGGATGCACCTGAGCTCAATTTTGAGCTTCATGGCAAAGGCTGTGAATACTTATGTACATGTGATTTCTTAGTTTTTTATTTTTAATAAATTTGCAAAAATTTAAAAAAAACTTTTTTCACATTGTCATTATGGGGTGTTGTGTGTAGAATTTTGAGGAAAAAAATTAATTTAATCCATTTTGGAATAAGGGTGTAACATAACAAAATGTGGAAAAAGTGAAGCGCCGTGAATACTTTCCGGATGCACTGTATATATATGTGCCCAAACTCAACCACAAGTATATCATGGAATAAATCAGCTCCGCGTTTTGAGCAGACAGGGGTCAGATAGTATTTTTGCTTGACCTTTTAATTATTGTATTGTGATACAATTAATGGGAGGGGGAACCTGATTTATTGGTTGTGCGCTGCAGTTGTTTGTGAGTCTCACTGTCTGAGCCGCTGACCAGACTGATCATTTATTTATTTGAGAATTTCACTAGAATTGTATGTAAAATGTATACAGCACTGAGCCACGGTGTGTCAGTCTGATGGAATCAAGCCTGTCTAAAATAACAACCTGTCTCTGAGCAGCACAGCTCCCCTTGGACATAAAAGCCTATGCTATCGCTGAATGTTTCATGGGCTCTGCAGGCTTGACCTGAGCTTTCTGTTAAATAGGATGTGCTCATGCATTTTCATGGTCACGTGAACCGCATAATTATGTTTCTTGTTTATAGTATTAATTTTTGTTTCAAATCGCTTGTTTTGAACAGGGGGAAAATATTTAGGAAACTATAGATAATTCATATTTAAAATATACTTGGGTTTAAATGCCTTATCTAGTAGGAAAATGTATAAATTGTGTTTTTCTTCTGTAATTATTTAGCCTAATGAGAGGGGCTACGGGTTTACTACGTAGTTACAGAGAAGGCAACATATACTGAACTCTGAGTGCATATTGGATTGTATTTCTTTTTTTCAAAATCTTTTTTCTTTTTTTTGAAGATATCTGAGTTATTGAGGAACTCCTTTTTTGTATTATTTTTGTAACCCTGTGTAGAGAGTATTATGGATTTCTGTTTTTCATCTGTTACATGTAAATATTCTCACCATTTGGGACGTCGGCATAATAAATCACACAATCTCAATATTTTCCGGCCAAGCCTGTGTTTTTCCTGTGTTTGAAGAGAGTTTGAGAGTGAAGAGTTGAAATAGAAGCCCGCGACTCTCATGCCTACATCCAACTCAAAATCATCGCAAACGAGATTGATAGTTTTCTTAATAAAACTTTTAGCGTTTTTTCCCCACGCAGTGTCCTGGTAAAAATATACCTGGCATGGTGAGAACGATGGATTAACCTTGTATAGACTGGATAACTGCCTGTGCTAATTTCATCTCAGGTTGGCAGCAGACTGGTCCTCCAGACCACCGGCATTCTAATGATCGTCTTGGGGATCTTTGGGAAATTTGGAGCTGTTTTTATCACCATCCCAGACCCAGTCATCGGAGGCATGTTCCTTGTTATGTTTGGAATGATCGCAGCAGTGGGGATATCCAACCTCCAGGTAAACACAGTTCAGTATTGTAACATATATTTTATCTGGGGGACACCAAAACACCTGATCTATGGAGTAATGAGACGGCCCAATCTTCAGACACTGAGAAACAAAACATCCTGCCCGCTAAGGGGTCCTGGAACTAGATACTGAGACTTACTGGCTCCTGTGGTGCTGTTCTAGCACTAACCCTGTGACAAAACTAAACTCAAAAAATTAAACACAAAATAAAATCCAACAAAATAGAAAAATAGTTAATGTGATCAAAAAGGTGAATGTTCAGTTTCTTAAAGGTCCCATATTATGCTCATTTCAGCTCTGTATTTTTATTCTGGGATTTCACTCGAGTAGCTTTGCAGGATTTACAGGTCAAAAAAGTCCTTATTTATCTTATTCTGGCCCTTCATGCAGCCCCTCAGCTGTCTGAAACAAGCCGTTTTTATACTGAACAACCTCCAAAAACCTGAGGAGGATTCCCGAGCAGAGTTTATTTTGTTTACAGTTGCATGTTAGAGATTAAGTACCATGCCATTGCTTTCTCTGCCTGCATATTTATCATATTTGGCATGGCAGTCTCTGACTCTCTAGAGGTTGAGTCCACAATGCATCCATGAATGCCTTCAAAGGGTGGCAATACATTTTTAGCCTGCAGTGAGCATGGGTCAACTGTAGACAAGAGGGAGAAGTAATAGGTGATTTATTGACCTTTAACAGCAAGGAGTCAGCATATATCATCTCCTCTCTTAATAGGTCTGACAGCATAACCCCTTCCATGCTTTTCCACCACAGACACACTGGAAAGTTATTTAGAGTAGAAACAGTTGATGAAAACAGAAAATAATACAATCCTAAATCCTACACAGTATATCAGCTGTTTTATTAAGTTTTGCGGCTTCAGATTGTAACTGTTAGGCTTTTTTGTTGAAATGTCTCAAACTAAAACCTAAACTTTGAGTATTTCAGTTCTTTATATTTCAAGCAACGGGGAGTTTGAGGCATCAAACTCCCCGTTGCCAGAATAATGAACTCATAATACAGAAATCTTGCCTATGTAGTTTATCATTAGTGTAGTGAGCCAAAGTCCCACCCAGGCAGCATACTTTTCCCATTTCTTTTTTGTCTTTGTAAACATATGAAACATGAAACCAGGTTTTTGTGTCCATATTCCAGTAATTATTTTGTATACACTGAACAATTACAGCTCCCTTGAGTCTTAGTCTTAGGTGTCAAAACCTCATGGGAGCTACAGTATAGTATATATGCAAAATAATGATGCAATGACAAAGTGCTCAGATTTAGCTCAGACTATCGACACATTTCAGTGTTTCAGAAAGATGAATAGAACAGAAACTAACTACGGGGCAAGTGGGGCAGGTCTTTGGCTCTTTATTGATCAGCAACTGTGTCAACCCCCCTCAGATATACAGTGTCGCAGTCATTTGATTTAATGAGCATGGAAAAAATGTTGCTTCTTTACAATTTGATTGATTAGTCAGAGCACATTTAGAGACATGGTTGCCCTCAGTCTGGCCTGTGTTGACCTGTCATGTCAAATGTCAAATAAATGTTAATCCTAGACCAAAATAGAAATCAGGTCATTTTTTAAGGTTCCAGGTTGTTCCTGATCGCTGATTTTAGTGACGTTCCAAAACAGACATGGCAGCCAGCTGAAGCAGGACAACAATAAAAAAGTCTCTCTTAACCTCTCACTCTTTCTTTTTCTCTCTCCTCAGTATGTGGACCTTAACTCGTCCCGTAACCTCCTCATCCTCGGCTTCTCCACCTTCAGCGGTCTTGTTTTACCTACCTGGTTTCACTCCAATCCCGGCATCATTGACACAGGTGATTTTCACACGCTCATACGCACACACACACACACACACACACACATGTACACAAAGTACATGTGTCCTCACTGACTCAGTCCCTCAAAGTGGGAACAATCTTTAAGATTATTAAAACATCTACACCCATAATGACTATTTCCAGCAATATACACAGTATAACAGTCAGGAGAATAATTGAAAGACTGAGGGCATGACATTAGTAATGTCATAAGGTTTTATCTGCTGACTGTCAAAACCAAGAGATTCAGACTGGAACAGACTTGTGATGCCTAAGTCATAAACATAATGGGCCCAACAATCGAAATTTGGTACCCCACCCTTACGCACACAAATATATTCAAAAAATGTATCTTGGGTCTGACTGTCTTGTTTGTTCTTGAAAAAGCAAAGATAGAATCAGGAAACACTGCTCCACTTACAGATTACCCTTGAAAAGATGGCAGCGGTTCTGCCAGCCTAAGCTCATAAGGCCAAGGTGCTCCCAAATCCCACGGGCCCAGATGGCAAACACTTGGGTACTTTTCGTCTTTAGCCTAGATTTGAAAGTGGCATGGAGAGCCTTTTTAATTGTCTTAACTGATCCTGAACTCTGAATTAGTTTGTTTTACCCTAATAGGCGATTTGAGGATAGAAATGTCAGTCAGTTTGTATCTCAGTTGGTCAGGCAGTCGGACCACATGGGTACAGATGGGTGTAAGAGGCTGTTCGGCCTGTAAGGGGCACTGGTAGGGCTTTTACACTCTTGACTTTTTGCTTGTCATCACTGAGAGTGTATTATTTATTCAAAGTTTAATAATGTGGTTGTTGTCAGTCCCTTTGAGAGTGTGATTGTAAGGGTGATACAAACAAGTCAAGTCAAAGTTTATCATAGCCCAATATCACAAATGTCTCAAAGGGCTGTACATAAAATAAAACAACAATAAACAACATATTTAAAAATATATAAAAAGTGAGGTGGAATACCACAATTCACAATATGCACATATAATTCCTGTACATTCATACCTGGATACATCTACAAAAATCTGTAACATACAGTACATATACGTAACCATGTGCACATAAAACTGAATGTAAGCTGGATAACCGTAGTTTAATACTGAGGGAAGACTAAATGAGGTTGAAAGCTGATGCGAATAGATGTGTTTTGAGTTTATTTTTGAATGAGTCAATCGAGCTAGGCTCACGAATTTGGATAGGAAGACGATTCCAGAGTAGAGTCGGTAAGAGAAAGCCCTGCCACCTACTGACGTTTTATTTATTCTTGGGATAGTCAGGAGCCCTCGCTGGTATATAAGGAGTGACTAGAGGTGATAAGTAGGATGGTGCAAGTCTGTGTAATATTATATATCATAATATATATTTCATAAATGGAAATATGCAGTCTTTGCCAAGTCTTTTCCAAATAAGAGATGTGGATCAAACTGGACGCAGAGATTTGTAATACTAGGGTTTTGTGAAATTGTGGAACCATCTAAGTTCGGAGTGAGATCACTGCATTTTTTTCTAATCTGCTTTGGAACTAGCATTTAAATTTTCTCGCCAATTAAAAAGAGGAAGCTAGATGACATCCATTGTTTCATTTCTAATAGGCGTCATGCTTAATGGAGATATAAAGCTGACTGTCATCTGCATAGAAATGTAAACCTTGTTGGTAATGATTGATTAATGTACCCAGGGGCAACATGTAAATATAGAAAAGAATAGGACCAAGCACAGGTCTCTGTGGCACACCATAACTGACCTTAGTATGGACTGATGAAAACAAAATGAGACATGGCAGTTAAATATGATCTAAACCAGGAGAGAGCAGTGTCAGTGAAACCAATATAACTTTCTAGGCGATCTAAGGTATTGTGGTGAGGTCTATGAGCACCAGTATTGACAGGCGTAGGGACGAACAGGCTTGTCTTGATAACACATGACATTAGCTGCCTGGGGAAAATACAGTTACATCACCAGGGATTTGCAGATTGTTGGTGATTGTTGATTCTTGAGGATCACATGTCATATTTTGTATCATATAAACAATGCCCAGTCATTTTCTGACTAGTTTTTTTTTCATGTCATACTGTTCCTGCTTACTCTGCCATATTACTGATTACAGGTATTACTGATTGACTTTCATGAATTCTTTAATCAGGTCTCAGTACATTTTGCAAATAATTCTTAATTTTGGAATGCAGAAAATGATTGATGTTCATGAAAAACTATTTGAAAATGCATTTTGCTTTTGACTGACAACTGCCTTGCTACTGCCTGAATAGCTGTAATGTGGTCAACCCTTCTGCTATGTCGCATACGTTGTAAAAAGTTGTAATAATTATTTGTGAACTCCTTTTGTAATCTGGCAGCTCTTGAAAGGGGTTCAAGGAAGAGAATTAGGGTACTCGGGTGAAAGAGGGCACAGAGGGTTAAAAGCCAGCCACAAATAAAAGTAAAAAAAGTAAAATATTGTTTTGAAAGACAGGAAATTCTCCACTTTACATTACATGCACATACATACACATATCCTAAACAGGTAGAACCCAATTACGCTAATTCAGCCATGAAACATTAATCCAACAGATGAAATTAGACCATGTGGCGCTTTCACAAATACAAGGCTGATCGATCAGAGATCTTAGAACCAATCAAAGATCAATCACAGGCTCTCAGCTGATGATTCCCTGCTTTTGATGACACACTGATCGCCTGCGGTGCGTCTTTGTGGCCACCTCCTATGAAGTGCCATCAAAAGAGCAATCCTCAAGATTAAACAGCTCTTCTCTGCAGACATAAGACCTTGATCCCATGAGTCATGTGATGCGAGTGTCTCCCAGGAAAGTGCTAATCCAGAGTTCAACACTGGGCATGAGGGTTTGTCTGGTTTTCTCAGGTCTAGGCTGCTTACCTCCCAATCCTATTGGCAAACTGCCATGTCACTGGCTGTAATCTGCCCAGCTCAGATAAAGCACTCTTGCCCCTGAGTTTTTCCCCAGCCTCGACACTCAGCTGATGGCTGCACACAAGAGGAGGCATGTCAGCGCTCTTTGTAAACAAACTGCTGCTCATCCAGACGTCTTTAGATGTACAGGCTGTGGGACTTAAAAACAACTCAGCGGGTGTCTTGAACTTTTGACTGCTGCCTCTTTGGGCAAGAAATGTGTGTCTGTGCTTATGCGTGTTGGGATGAGTTCTTTGAACAAGAGTGTGTTCAGAGTCAAACTACGTCAGCGCTGTTGGCAATCTTTTAGTCAATTCGATACACATTCATTTGGCAGTTTATTGCCTGAGGGGCACTTTGAAAACATCGGACATGCAGGTGTCCACATATTCAATGGCGCCCTGTATTCACCCATGTGCTGGTTATGCATGTCACATGAAAGGCCAACTCTGACTCAGGAAATTTGAGTGCCACGGTGGTCTAGTGATTACAGAGGCTGTCCATCAGCCACAGAGCAGCCTTCATTAACCTTCAAATATCTGGATGTCTGTGGACCCGCAAACTTCACAGGACTCCTGCTGGCTTCATTTTCTCCAATATGACAACTCCTTAACTCTGCCAAGCTGCCACGTGGCCTGTAAGGGGAGCTCAATGCAAAGTACCAGCAAAGTTTCTCTCTTTGTATGTTAGTCTTGTCTGTTTCTCACCACTCACTTCAAAAGTGTTGTGAATACTAACACTAAGCTAAACAAAGGCAGATCAAGAGGATATTTCAGCATATATAAGGCAATTCACTCAAGTTACAAAACAACATATTTTTTCCTAGCCATGCACATCCATCTTTGAGATTTCCGCCACCACCCTGATACAATGTAGTTGGATGGAATTTTGTTTGTGGTGATAACAAATTTGAAAAATGACATTCAAAAATGCAGCTCCAATGAAAACTGTTCAATCACAGTGAAATCCAGAGTACGTGGGCGATTAGAAGTTGGCATAAAAAAGGGGCTGCATTGGTGGGGGCGTGTTGCTTCATTTAATGGTGAAATGATGTAATACAATCCAGGGAGTCCAGAATGAGTAAAATCCATGAGTTTGAAGGCTTACTAGATGCCAAAACACTGAACAGAGGTTTATAATATCATGAGGACGGATTTTGTAGCTCTGGAAAGTTGTTGTTTTATCTTACGTATACAGTAAAGAATATGATAGTCATGTAATCGAATTTGATTGGCCAACACATCACCTTCCCGCATGACACTGCATTGCATTAAAGCAAAAGTTGAGCCAGGTTCAACTTTTTTTGCCAGACAACCCTGCGTTTTTTGTTTTTGTCAGAGCCCCCTGTGTTGGCTTCACTGAGACACTGTTTCTGAAAAAAATGTTATGTCATTTTTTTAATGCTGTGAGCACCCAGCCCAGTATCCCAAGGAATTATATCCATATTCGTGGATTCTGCACCTCACAATTTCCGTTGTTCAGTGAAAATAAAGCTGTGTGCCCTTTATGTAGCAAGCAGTAAAGTAAAGGTGTAAAGGTCTGTGTTGCGAATGGGTGCGTAGAGACTTTATTTCAGGAGAACAGAGTTTATGTCCTGTTACAGACCTGCAGTTAACCTGTGTTTTTGTTACCAAACCATAACCACATCTTAAGCCATAGTTTTTCTGACCATAATCTTCTGAAAAATGTCAGCACTGGACATAATGTTTGGATTTCCTATCCCAGAGACAGATATCTCAAAAGCTCAGCATGTGAAACCAAAAACCAAAACTACACTATATGAACTATACTATTTGAAAAAAAAATGTTTTTCTGTGAATTGGGCAAACTGATGCTTTAACTTCCTATATGCTTTTGAAAAACTGTATTTGCACTAAATCTTTGCTTCATGAATATGCCATCTTAAGAAATGTTGCATACATTTTGATTTCTGAAGTTATATAAAAGATCTAACATCTACCAATATACATCTGATAATGTCGTTTTTTGGACATGTGGAAGGAGTTAAAATGAGGGTTCAACACAGAGATATGACATATGAGTCCATCCAACAGACGGGTCAGACCTGGACCATGTGTGGATTGGCTGTTATCCTGTGCTACAAGATTTACTGTCAGGCCCCAGTTGCTGTTGGTTTTGGTTTGAGGAAGCTTGTATTTCTTTCAGTTTTATTAAGCGAAATTCAAACCTGACCTCTGTATGGAGGCGATAAGAGCAAATACAATCTCCCTACAGGATTTATACTTGCCATGTTGTTTGCACATTCCACAAGCTACTTAAAGATAACAAGTGACATGCATTTATTCTCTTCTCTGTTTGAAGGAATAAAAGAGCTAGACCAAGTGATTGTAGTGCTCTTCACCACACACATGTTCATCGGAGGATTCTTTGGATTTATCCTGGACAACACCATTCCAGGTATGACAAAATACTTATTTTAGCAAATTATCAAAGACTTATCAAACAAGCCACAACATCACCATCAGCTAACCCGTTTTTTTTTTCTTTTTCAGGCACCGACAAAGAGCGGGGTATCAAGAGCTGGCAGGACAAGGTGCAAGGGGAAGGCAAAAACATGTGTGACCAGTCATGCTATGATATCCCTTTCTGCAACAGTGTTTTGAAGCGGTTTAGATGTTTCCAGTACCTGCCCTTCCTCCCGTCTTACAAGACAAACCAACAGGGGACATCCAAGTAACTTACAGATGCTCATGCAGTAGTTGGTGAGCATTGAAAAAAGCATCACAAATTGACTTCTATATTCTCACTTAAACATTGTTGCCACAAAAGTGAACATGAGATTGTGTTGTTTAATAGCTTCTTCATTATTTTTGTTGATATCAAACCTCAATGTGAAGTGACTGTGACACCTTTCTGCTCCAGTTTCCCCCCCACAGACCAAAAACATACAGGTTTGTTGATTTGATAAACACAAATCTAAACCTAAAACGATTAGTCTTTTAAAAAATATATATATAAGTGGTTACTGTTTGCCTTTAAAGGGTAGTGTACATTGCGTATCCTGGGGTCGACCAGCTGTGGCTTTAACCCTCCAGTGTGTGTCTGAAACTGCCATTCAGACTGGGCTGCCACTGCAGACGTAAGGGTACTGGTGTGGGACCAGCCTGGCCCTCTTTACTATGACAAACATCCAACTCTGAGGGAATAAAAAATATAATAACCTACAGTGAATCTGCTAAAGAAATAATATATAATCTAAACCTTATATCTTCTTTAGCAAGTTAAATAAGGACCCTGTTCCTTATATACAGTTAAACATTTTTTTTTTACTTACGTTTTATTGAATTTATCTATCTATATGTGTCTATATTCTCTCACAGGTTGGAAGCTTAGTGGTGGTGACACTGAAGTAATTTGACCGTGGTCCTGTTCGTTTATAGCTTAACTTTTTACTTCTGGCATTTAGGTTTCAAAAATCATGCTCAAAAGTGTGAGTGTTCATTTGTGAATTATCTTGCAGAACAAAAATGTCTAAGTATCATACACTTTTGTTTGCCACAGTTTATTTTGCAGTAATCCAAAATCCAAAGGAAAAATCCCGTTGGCTTTTTGTCGAAAGAGATTTTAAAGATGAAACATTTTGTTTTTAAACATAAAGCCTTTTTAGACTTTCTGCATGCACCAGATCTTAGCATTACCCATGTTTCTCATCGTTTTTGGACAACAGCAGAGTGACTTTCATGGAGAAATAATAAACTGAAGCACTATTCCAATGCAGAGTCAGAAATGACGTAAGAATAAGACTGAGTAATTATGCAATTAACGTGTCTTGAAGCTGCACTGAAGCCACTGTTCAAGTGTTACACATGTGTTGTAACCCATACGTTTTCAGTAGGATCATTACTACCTCATCAAGAACAGTAACTTATAGAAAGAGATCATTAATGTAAGGCTTCGTGTGATGCTGTTTTCATTAACGTTATTAAGTTTGCTGCTTTAAACATTTTATTTTGTGTTTTGTCACTGTAAAGAAGTAAATTAATTTTTTTTTAATTTGATGCTTTTACATTTAAGAATGTAATTTTACTAATTTATGTACTACAATGTTGATTCAGTCCTAAACTGTGACAATAAAAAAAATGTTGTTTAATAAATTCTTATGTTAATAAAGACTTTCATTATCTTTCTCAAAATTTGAGATATTAGATTAGATTTGGGTTGTTTTTATCTCCACAGGTTTCTAATTACATCCACATGATTCTGTGTGTGTGTGTGTGTGTGTGTGTGTTCACTCCTTCAATTATGATTCTGATTCATTTGAGAATGAAAAAACTACAAGCAGTGAAATCAACTACAGGTCTGGTGTTATTAAAATACTGATTATAGCCGCTGTAATATTTCTGAGTTTGTTTATTTAACATTGTACAGAATAACAGAATTTTATGTGACGTGATTGTGTCTGTGTGCGGCTCAGAGTCCAAAAGCAGTTTTGTAGATGGAAGTATTTTCATAGTCTGCAGCAGCGTGGCATGATGGGTGTATTTGATCCCCGTCTACCTGAACTTCTACATTATTTTCTAAGCGAGCACATCTCCCTGTTTAACGCCCGACACACCCAGTGCAATCATTCATCTGTCTCTCAGAGAGATACACAGACAAATTGTGGTAATTATGTCATTATCATTTTCAGACCATGATTACACTTTGTTAAATCTGATGACGGAGGAAAGTGAAGTCTGTGTTCAGCTCTTTGAGCACAATCTGATATCGATCAGATATCAGCATCCTGACACCTGAATGCCCTCATAGTTTGGGATCACTTTCTATAGTGGGTATAATTTCACTCTCATCCCAACAAGCTGCAACCTAGTTATTTTGGAGGAGGACCAATAACTGGATATCCAGGCATCTCTGGGTGGTTAATTGGTACCACCCTAGTTCAAATGACATTGTTCTCATTGCCATTTAAAACGTAACAAAATAAAAGATTTAAACACTCTCGAATTCACCCCAATTGTGGTGAGGAGAATTGCTTTTGAAGACCTACATTAGGGCAAGACCCAACACTGCTGAAGAAACAGACTTTTCTACCGCAGCTTTCTGAGGTCAGACAACCTGCATATTATCTGAGGGGTCATCATGCCATCAGGTACTGTGGATGGGTGTGAGTGGGGGTGGGGTTTTGTTGCTTTTAATGAAGATTGGCACAATTTAGGATCAATTATATCAAAGGTGGATTGTTTTAAATTGATGTTATAGCAGAAGATACTTCAGGCTATGTCTACTCAGTTGTCTGCTTTCACTCCTTTGGGCTGCTGGTGTCTGGTGGAATGCGGGGGACTTGTGATAGCATGTCAACAGCTAACAACAATAATTGCAAAGCATTTTCCATCTGAAAACAGCTTTGAAGGATTACGCTGTGGATGAATGAGAATTGTGCTTGTCCATTGAGTAAGAAAATGAAAGTATGTGTAGGTGCACCTACACTAATTCAAGGCGTAGAAATTTGATTTTGAGCAGCTGCTTCTTGCTGCACAGCATCTTATTTTATTAGCAGAAATGCTAAGATTAGGCTTCTGGTGGTAAAGGTTACTGTGAGGTTTAGGCAATGGAGCTAAGAGACCCTCACAAGTATAGTAAAAAACAAAAGTGTATATGTGTGTGTAGGTCAGCATATGAATGCATGAGTATGTCCACATGTTTGGCATTTCCAAATCCTTTTCTTTTAAAACAAGCTTTGAAGTTTGACTGATGTTTTGTCTTGCCCTTCATTTCTCACTGATAATAAAAATCTTCCTTTGTTGGGATTTGGGTCTGCAGTATATCCGGCAGATTAGCCTCTCAGATGAAATAATAGAAAATGTTTGGGTGATAAAAAGGTCTCTGCAGTCTTCAGTCTCCTGATAAGGTACATCATCTTGCAACAAAGGTCACAGGTTTAATCCCCTGTGGTATTTTCTGTCTTTCCGCAAGTTCCAGTGTGCCTTTATAGTATGATGACAAAGGAATAACTATGCAAAACATTGATATTTCCAGAAACATTATACTTAGGATCAAACTGATGCATGCAAAGAGTGCACAGCACCTTCAAAATAATGTAGGTACTGAGGTCAAGCTGATGTTTTATATGGAATAAGTAAAACAAATAATTAATCATAAATTCAACACAGTAATTTAACCATGGATGTTGTGACTACAAAGTGATACAAGATCCAAATCTTTCTCCTTAGTATATAATGTTCACCTCCCATAGGACCCCTCTTCCGTGCCTACTCTGTCCCACAATGCAAAGCGGTGGATTGTCATTAATGTTATGTAAACTTTCACTTATTTCACAGTCCACTAAAATCTGCCAGCCTGCCTGCCACACTCTATCACCCCTCTACCCCCTCTACCCCCTGCATTCGGCCACCATTCCCCCATCTCCACCTGCAAACCCCCCACTCTGCGATAAACTTGGGTTTGCTTGGGTCCACCTTGTGATCATAACAGTACAAAGCATATGCTTTCAATATAAATTAATGATTTGCTTCTTTATATATCAGAAACTACATCATCTGTCAAAGATCTCAAAATTACAGTAAGTATGAATAACTGTAGACCCCCAAAAGAGAGACAATTTAATGTGATTTTATCGCTACTCAAATGCAACATAGACTGCTTATATTTTATTGGGCAGCCAACTCAAAGCACTCCAAGCAAGCGTTTTGGATGAAAGACAATAGTAACATCTAACCAGAGTGACAGCAAAAGCCTCATGTTAAAGAGCGTCACTTGTAGCTTTGTTCACTTGACTACATGATGTGTACATTGAAGCATTTAGTGCAACATAAGTCACCAACAGCTTCTGTGACACAGCGGGTAAATATAGGGCCACACACACACTGAGTACCATATGTGACAGCCATGTGACTGGGACAAGTGCCAAGTTTAACACCAAGACCATCACCCGGTCATGGAACAGGCCAGTTGCACAGATATAAATGTAAGATGGTTGTCTAGCCTTGGTTGGCACAAATCTAACGGGATTACTAAATCCTAATCAGGATTGAGTTGTATCGACAGATGTGTGTTCATTAAGTGAAGAGGCACCTTTTGCCACAATGTTCTGAACGTGAGGTATTAGAGAAAGTCTGTCAGGGCATGACCTGACCTGGCTCTGAGCTGAAGGTTTGGGATTTTTGGATGGAGAAGTAAAAGGTGTCAACTTCTAAACTAAGCCTGTCAACTCCACACATAAAGTCTTATCACTACAAAATAAGAAAACCAGCTTCATTTATTTCATTCAATGTTATTAATACTAAGCATGAGAAAAACTACTTTTATTTTTAAGAATGCTCCCTACTCGTTCCGAGAATCAAAAGTACATCTGTACAAATCCTGTTCACCTAAAGTTAGACTGCTTCATTTTGTTTTAACACCCAAAAGCTAAATTAGGGGAGAGTAAAAGAACTTCATCTCAAACAAGAGCAACAGCTCAGGGATTAGACCAAAAGATGGTGCAAGTTTGCTTCCTCTTGCTTAAGCTACTTCAGGCAGCTTTACTCCAGGGTCCTGCATCTCTTATGCACTTTGCCCCACTAATTCACTGAAATACTTCTAGAGCTGGCAGCTTTCACTCCCACCAAAGTAAAAGTATACTCAACGTTATTTTCTGGTAAGTATACAAAATATACATTTGTATTAGATTTAAACATACTCATTTTTATAGTGTTTTACTCATAACAACAATAATAAATCAGGACTTTCCTCAATGGCATATTTATTTTACATATACACTGTCAAGTAACCCTAATTTCCAGTGTTGTATATAATTGTTATTGTAAGAATAGTAATAACAAAAATGTGCAAATCATGTATCTGTATGATATGTGCTCATAGTCTGCTTTTGTTTTGAACATAGCTGTTGTCTAAATGTCATGCTGCTTTCTCAATATACTAATCTCAATGTACTGTTTATGTTACAGGTCTCGGGCTGAGATCCTATAAGCAGATGAGAATTCCTGTATAAACAGGAGAAAGGATGAAACAGGCGACAACAGCCGACTTCTCCATACAGCTTCACTCTGTCGAATTTATTTACACACATGCAAAATCATCCTCAACTAAAATACTTTCAACGGTCGCACAAACAAAACAACCCATGATTGAAATGTACTGAAGCCAAACCTGTATTATCTCTCAACTTTACGTGGTTATAAACAAAATAAAAGTTTACAGCTAGTGCCACACTGGGAGATTGTACTTCTCCTCCACGTGCTCACAAACTCATCAACAAAACTTTTCAGTCAGTTTAAACTGTAATAAACATGTGTACATAACAACACAATCTTTTTTCCTCTTAAAAGTCCACCAACCTGTATAAACAGGAGAAAGGATGAAACAGGCGACAACAGCCGACTTCGAAGTAAACAAACCGCGCGAAAAAGTCCAAAGGAGAAGCGGAGCACCACACTGCCTCCTGCTGGTCAAACTGGAAATCTTCCAGTATATAAATAAGCCTAGGGGCTTATCAAGCGGAAGTAATGGACCTCTTTTACTTAAGTTTGAACATTTCTGTTTTCTTTAAATCACATTTGAAATACATTAAATAAAAAATACATTAAATAACATAAAATTGTGACCATACATTTTTGTGTGCGTCACATTTACAATATATATGTTATGGTTTTACAGCACTGTATAACCAACTCTGACTCCTGCAAATTACATTCATATGGAACGAGTTTGCATTGGCTAAAAGTTTTAGGGAAGAAATGTAATGCAGTTCAGATTACGTTTACTGGCAACATTGGGTTCCAATGCAGGAAAGCAGCGTGATTTTCTTATAGCACATGTCATATGGAGAGGTCAGGGTCCATGGATCATGCTTCAAGTCAGTGCTGACTTTTTCAATACTTAACAATCTTTCCCCAACTTTATCCAAGTTTTTTTAGTTTCCGGACCTTAACCATACTTCAGCCATACTGCACTTACCATAACAACGTTTCGATTACCTTAAGGTTCCACTTAATAATATGTTTGATGTTTGATATTAACAATGAATCAAATGACTATGTGTAGTATGAAAGTGGTCCCTCGCAGCGACAAAGTTATTGGGGCTGATCTTCCCAGCTCTGAAGCTCTACGGCATGGGTCACTAACAGGCGGACCGCTGTCCGAGTCCGGACCCAGACGCCGTCCTATACGGACCCGGACCTATAATCAATAAATTATTAAGGGATTTTAAATTTTGACAGGGCGCTTCCGTTTTAACCGGCGCAGCTTTTCTAGTCTTTGCGGCGCTGGTTTAGCGGCTCAAGAAACTCACAGACAGACAGCCCACGTGACGCTCAGCCAATCAAATCTGTGCATTCCAGGCGATAAACATTGCGACTCTGAATACAGACAGACGGGAGAGAGGTGAGAGGCGAGTGACAGACAGACAAGACGAGTGAACGACGCAGGGAGAGAGACTGTGAAGTCAAGATGTGTCAACAGTTAACAAAGAAAAAGGGAAACTCAAGCTGCTGCTACACTTTATTTTGTTTTTCTAAAATTAAGCACTTTATTTTAAGATGCACAATTTTTCTAAAGCTATTTTATTTATTTTCTCTATTTTATTTTTAAATGCAGCCCTTCTTTTAGTTAATGAGAGAAGAACATTATACGTATCTACAGTATTATATATCTGTATAGCTCAATGTTAAGTGACAATAAATATGGTCAAAATGTTTTTCAATTGTACTTTCTTTATTTGATTTGACAGTCAGTTGTTGATTACATGCAGACTTTAATATATATCACACTAAATCACAACGCAAGTTAGACATTATGATGTTCCGGACCTTTGCTTGAGGAGACTTTCTCTAACTGGACCTCTTCGAACTTCAGTTGAATACCCCTGATCTACAGAGTATTTTTTAAACCCTTCTGAGAAAGTTAGTAGAACAGCTAGCAGCTTCTGGAGTTGGTGGAGACCAAACCAGAGATTGAATATTATACTTATATTCATCAAGTGGACAGAAACATGACTCCAAATAAAAGCCAATGTTTGAGACCAAACAACAAAATGTTTTTATTTTGTTGATGAGAAAAAAAGATTTGGTTTCCTTGAGAACATAATAGACGATGCTGTTTAGTTGCAGATGAACATAATTTATAGGAGTTTAAATTTACTGGAAACCTGACCACATCCTGTAAATTTGCAATGGTTAAAATGCCGTCCAGAACGATGAGTTAAACTACAGAGGCAAAGTGAATATTTTATTCCCCACCGCCCCCTGTAATGTTAATCCTGTCCGAATGGGGCTTTAGTTAACTCTGCTTTTAAGAAAACGATACCAGGGATAGTTGTCACACTCTGTGCCCTTTCTTTAGTTTTGTTTTTTGCGAGTCTCAGATATTTTTCCTTTTTCATACCACAGCAGTTTGGTAACGTTTACCATTATAGAAGCAGACAGAGCCGTACACTATGTTTACACAGGCTCCTGGAAATTAGCCATGCATCAGAAACTCTGAGCTGATGCCAGTGTGTAGGGAGTATGGGGAAAAGGAGTGACCTTTTAATTCTCAAGATCTCTTACCTTGACAACAAATTACAACATATTGCTGAAGTTGTCGTGGCATGTCCAATTTGTTATGGGTGATATTACTGGGCCAACCAGCATACTGTTGGATAAATTACAACATAAACATGCCTCTGTTCCTGGCTCTGTGTCGAAAGGAATTCGCGTGTAACCTCACAAGCCAATTACTGGAATATTTCACAATAATGTTTCCAGCCATGACAGGTGTGCAGATACCATCTTGTATGTATTTATTGTATGTATATGTATTTTATTGTAATATACACATACACAAATGATTAAATGAGCGAAAACTGAGATCCAGAAAAGTGCAAATATTGTAGAGAAATTTGCTCTCACATTTTATAAAGAAAATGTCACCACGCGCTCACCGATAATCTTTCAGTAAATTGTTGTTGGCTGTCACAAGCACAGAGGCACCAGACAGTAATCCAATAATGTGTAGCCCATGATCTAAACATTTGTACAATTGTCAACGCATAATCACATTAACTGTATAAACCATTAAGTGGTGCCATTTTGACAAAAGCATATTGTGTGGCTGAACTTTGTTTAAACTCTCAGAACTCTACTTTAACTACTCATCCAGATACCATGTCTTGCTGGGTTGTATGAAATGTGCATCAGAAAATGCATTAGCCACTTAGCATTTTCTGTTTGATTAGATAGATACACAGTTGAAAAACTGGCTGGTCTACTACAACCATACAACATCTCGTGAGTTCAGTTTTCACCTGGAAACTTAAGCATGGACTTGAGAGTTAATTCAGACTGCTCAGATACCTATATGTTGAGATGGCAATGTGGCTGACTACCTCTCCAATCTCCCAAGCTTTAAGAGCTAATATTAAAACTAGGTGTTTAGATATACGACTGCATCTCCTCTTAGTCAAGTTAAAGTTATTCAGAATGTGATTTTGATTGACAGAGGAATATAACAAAATTAAATAAACATTTGCAATGTTTTTCCAGCAAGAGTTGAGTTCAGGTTGGTCCCGTTACAGGAGGGAACCGTCAACCACTTTATGGCGTTGCCAAACCTCACTGAGTGAAGTGACAGGTAAAAAGGTTGCCACGGTTGAATGTCAGCAGCATTTGTCATCAGTAAAAGAGTTCTGGCAAGCAGCACTGGATCAGTGAGTTTTGGTTAAGCAACATGAGACAGCGTAAAGAGTAAACAACTGGCCACAATCCATGACCACAATTGAATCCACATTGCTCTTGATTCTGAAATCTGACAACTGAGTGATCATAAGCCCCGCCCCATTGCTGTCGTGATGCCCCATAACATCCTCTCAACAACATAAGTGATAGCCTAGATCATTAGTGAGAGATGCCAGCGGATGATAGTAAGGGCTTCAGTCATTAAAGGATTTATTAAAGCCGACTGAAAGCCAGGTCCCGACCTCTGAAACACACTCAACGTCTCGGATGTATTCTGATGGATTGATGGAATTATGAAACATCTGTCTGTGTCAGAAACAGGTCTGGATAACAGAGGTGTACAGGTTTATGTAACAGAACAACCCTTAAGAAATAACCCTTAAATTGGTTTCAATTGACGTGAAGAACTTTACATTAACTGCTCCTACCGCTTAGGTTAGGGCAAGAGACCACCTCTCCCAACAAGAAATTAGCAAATATGAACGCAAAATAAAACTAACTGAAATGTGAAAAAAAGTCAAAACGAAAGTGCAATTCAGTCTTCAGTCTAATTATCAGGCTAGCTTGTAGTGATGAGAGGGCCGGTTCTTTTATGTAACCCGGTTCGTTTCGTTCACCCACCAGTAGCGAAATGACTCATGGCTTTTTAATTACGCAGAGACTCAGAGAGACTCTTTGAATTAGAAGCTAACCTGGCTCTTACGCACAACTGCGCATGCACTGCACAGAGGCAGGATTTTGGATTCACTCCCTCCTGTGTATCGAGTTAATTTGTTCCTCCTTAAGAGTCGTTCAAAGAGAACAATTCTACCCACCTTAAAGATGAGAACCACCATCTGCCATGAGCTCAACACTGTTGAATACTTCCTCATTTTTTGAGTTTCTAAGGAAGAACTATAAATGACCTATCAGTTACACACATTATGAAAGAGAAGACTTTGATGAGAGCTCATGAGTGGAAGAACTGTGAGAGAGATTCAGTTGGTACACTGTCCTCTGTTGAAAGTGTTATATCCTAATGTTATGGAGCCATTTTTAACCTTTCCTAGGACCTGTAAAGAGCTGTTCTGTTCTGTTCTTTTTGCATTCATCATTTATTTGACTACTTCCTGTGAAGCAAATTTCGTGCAGTGTGTGCCCACGCCGGCTCTTGTCTCCCGCATTTAGCCCACTACATGTATACGTTGTTTACTGTGAATCCCTTTTGCATATGGACGCCATTTGAATCCAGCATGGGAATGGCAGAGTCCGTCACAGGGTACGCAAACTACTATATGAAGAGGTTACTAATGAGTGTAAATATATTTAATGGCTACAGCAGAATCAATGCTAGCCATAAATGGGAGCAAAAATTGGGTTAGATGTCATGAAAATTGTGTGTGATTTACTCTACACACATGGATATCACAGTAGTTCAAGGGTTGAACTCAGGGAATCCTCAACGAAAATAATTCCTTAGAAACATTTCCTGGAACAGGATCCATATCTGATGTCTTGTAGTCAGCCTGCCAGACACATTAACGTGTGATTCAGAGGAAATTGGCAGGTAAAACAACTATTGACAAAGGCATGATAGTCATTGCAGTTCTCTGGAGCCAAGAGTGATTAGATAAAGCGGCTTGCTAGAATTTCTGTGGAAGATCACTTTATTCGGGCTAAAATGCAAGAATTGGATTATAATGGTTAATTAATTATGCATCCGTTTGTGGTCCAAAACTCAGTCTCTGATTGTACGCTAGACTAGCCTAGATCTGACACTCACTAAAAAAAAGAATCTGAGTTCAAACCTTATTATCTATTTATCCTTATTTTCATGATGGATAGACAGTATGTGGACATTCAGAGTAGGACATGAACTCTAACCCACTTCAGGATGAGCACAGATTACATTTGTATCCCGAATAAAGTCTAGGTTAAAGGATTTCTTTACTTCAAAGTGTTACAAATACGGTGTATCTCAGACATCCTGAATTATTTGACCCTTTCACCCTGATTTTGTCAGCTTATTTTTAACAGGTATTAGACTGAGCTTTGTGGTTATTACACCCTCTTAACAAAAGAATGTCAAGCAGAATGTTTCCCATACTGCATACCATGACATACACAATGTGATGTACATGATCACTCAACGTAATGGTAAAGTCACGGCACATTTTCTCTAATATTAATGATGAGTCATGTGTAATATGAAAGGTGTCAACTTGGCTTAACTTGGGTGCGTGTGTTAACGTCAGTCATCAACTGAATTTGATCACCGGGTTGCAGCAGAGGCTGCTCACTGCTCCTAACACTTTCCCTACGGGGATCATGAAGCTTAACTTAACTTAAGCCAGGAGCTTGGTAACACAGTCCCCAGTGTAGCTGGTGGACTGCTGTAGCTGGTGCCTTAACCACTAACTCGCTTTCCAGCCCAGCCGGCCGAGTCACAATAGCTCCCAGAACTTTTCTCTATTTTCTCTACTCTAACCGTAACCCTAACAAAACAACCAGAAGCTCTAAGGCTAATAATGACTCCTTAAATACTCCTGAAATACACAATGATATCATCATGACAGTTTCCTAAAACACAACCAAAATGACTTAAATTGGTTTGTCACTTTGTGTAAGTTATTGCTGTTGGTTTATAGCAACTATTTGTTCACTGGACAAACTGTGTGGGAGTTATTGAAACGGGTCAACATGGAATACAATTGTATTTTGTGTTAGATGTATTTTGAATGTCTATGGAAAACTTCCTATTGTGTGACAGGCCATGTTCACTTCCATCAATTTCTCCCCAAATTTCCAATGAAACATGATGCTCAATGTTTACTATATGGTTAAATTCTTAATAACTATAAACCGCAGGTTTATATGCCTGGTGGTGTATTTTCTTAAAATTGGATGAAGCCCATGATTTATGGCTAAAATATGTGATAGGCAATGCAAGATCTAAGCTCTGGCTCAAAGGCCACAGGTGTTGTCTGATATAGTTAGCGTTAGCTGCCAAGTCTGGTTTCTGTCTGTCATTTTGAGTCATGACTTTGGCCCGTTTGGAGGAAATGTAGACGTAGCAGGCAACAATCACCTGCCAATAGAATACAATATCAAAATCAATTGAGACAAACACTATATTTTACGCTGTAAAATATGTTGATTGTGACAGCCTCTGACTCTGTCAGTGCTCCTCCTGCTGTGTTGTGTTTTCTTTTTGCAGGTTGCATGCAGGTATGGAGCCAGGAATTGGACGGAGCCATCCAATTTGATGTCTTTCACCTGGGCAGGCTGGGCCTAAGTTATTTAGGATGGCTCCTCATTCTGTCTCTCTCTCTCTCTCATACCATCATCATCGAGTCTTTTGGTTTGGTTTATCCCTTGGTTTTGCCTTCACAA
This sequence comes from Enoplosus armatus, assembly GCF_043641665.1. Taxonomy (NCBI): domain Eukaryota; kingdom Metazoa; phylum Chordata; class Actinopteri; order Centrarchiformes; family Enoplosidae; genus Enoplosus; species Enoplosus armatus. Next base: position 3,444,817 of record NC_092185.1, on the reverse strand, counting down.
CACCACACATACATTCAGCATTTCATCCACCACTGACTTACAGACTACAGATTCATTTATTACTTTTGCCTTTGTCTTAGTTTCAATTAAAACATTGTTTAAATCACTTTAAATCTTGTGTGGTCTCCCTCTCTGTCTAGCTCACTGAGCATGGACAGACAAATACGGAGTATTTTATGAGTATTTTAATCCCAGAGACCAATTAATTAATTGACAATTAATATATATATATAGTAATAATAGTAATGTAAAACCGTGTGAATTAAACATAAGTCTGAATTAGACATCAATGAGCACAGTACTGCCTTAAAGGAAGTTTGATTCTAATATGTGATCACATCTAATCGTATGATCTCTGCAGGTGATGAACCCAGAAAAACCCAGGAAAATAAGCAAAAGACACACTATTGGTCTCACGCACATACAGTGCCAACAGCAAGCCATTCAGTTAGTTAGTAATCAGTGTGTGGTTCTAGATGCCAGGAAGTGTATGATGAAAAGATAAACAGTGGTAAATGTCAGGGGAAAAATAGAGGGTGAATCTGAGATACAGATGAAGTAATGTTCACACGGTCAGTGAAGAAATAAAGAAAACATGATAATGACCCGTAATATAATATAATATATATAAACCTATTTGAAATAAAGTTATCACTACCAATCTTAAAATCTATGTGTTCAGCTTTTATTCAACGTAACACTGTCGGATATGGGGGGTCACTTTAGGTTTGCCTTTTACTATGTTCTGTTGAAGCGGGCATGTGTGCGTGTGGCAAGTTTTAGCCAACATCTGTGTACTATTATATGTACTATTATACTTTCGGTAGACTTGAAAATAGAAAATCTTGCAGCACTGTTGCCCTTTGAGTAATGGAATGTAAATGTCAACAGTTACATTATCTGTATGTCATAGTCGGACGGGCCATCGGGAGCCATTTTCCCGGTGGGCCGCTTGACAATTGGGGCCAATGCAATGCAAAATAACCCCGCTTAAATAAAAAGTGCTGTGTGGCTGTGTGGCCCAGGCCCACTGTGGTGGGGTATTACATCTGTCAGCCTCTCTCTCGCAGCCAATTTCCTTTGGTCTAGTTCATTCTAGCTGTACCTGGAGTGAACTAGACCAAGGACTCTGTTAAGTGGAGTGGTTGCATAAATAGTGTAGCGGAGCAAGACGGACAAACAAAATGAGAAAAATGTAAAGGTGGTGCTGAAAAGCTGGTTGAAGTCCCTTGAGCAGCCCCGCCGCCGGGGGGGGGGGGTCCATGGTTACAGACAAGGCTCAGGTGGAGGGTCCATGCAAAGGTCTTTGGTTGACAGGGATGGGATCAAGTATCACTGAAAATACAATATATGTTCATCATTAAAACACATTTCAACTTGTCAGCGGATACCCCGCCCCCTGCTCTTGTTGTGGTGGTGGTGGTGGTGGTGGTGGAGTGGGTGTGGATGAGGGGCCCAATTTGTAACATTTTGTCCCCCTGTCCATAATTCCTAATGGCTGGCCCGCCCTTGAGGCTGACGCAGCCAAATGTTTTAAAATAACATATCTGGCATCGTTTCAAGTTAATCATCTCAGCCCAGCGAGCCCAGTGATACCAGGTTTTGGTGGGCCGGTCTGAGTCAAAAAGTCCAGGGCCATTTTTCATTCCCAGTCCGTCCCTGGTGTATATTAAGTGTTCTGGTCTGAATTTGCAGAGTGTCCTCAGTTGAAGTTAGATTCACAGCCTGAATTATTATACTGGACTGACTCTGAACTGTGTCAAAGGAAGAGTGAGTAAGAAGTGTATGAAGTCAAACAGTCTTGCTTCACAGGCTAGATGGAAGGCAGATGCTGTCCGCTTTACTGTAAAAAGTTGCCTGTTGTTTCTCCCATTTCTTCACAAGAAGACCAAGTTGAATTGATCTAGATTTAAGGGTAGATTTAATGCTGTATTGCATGGAAAGCATGGTTTATAAACTGTGCACACAGATTTGTAAACCTCAGCTGACCCTAGTGGCATTACAGAAAAATATGTCCTGAGATGACATAGCCATGTTTTATTTTGCATATTAGAATGAGTAACTAGGGATGAATCCCTATTGCAAGCATCTCACGTATACCATCAGCCTACGCATACTACAGATGTTGTGCTGTTGGTTACAGAGAAAGCTCCCATTGTAGTAAATAAGACATGACGTTTCGAGAATCAGGTTTTACTGTTTGGGGATTTTTGGGGATAGTGATGATATCTGATATCCGAAACTTCCTCATACATGGAAGTCCAAACATAACAAAGGAAACTGAAGGAAAACTGAGGTTTGGACTGATGTTGTTTTCCTCATGATGACTATCAACATCAGATCAATAACAGCAGCGAGAGCAATCACAAGGAATCAGATTTTGTGGTTGTTTGTGGACGTATGGGTTGCCAGCACAGAGATTTCTGTTTTTGTGTTTCTATATGTGCTCTTCTCACTGGTTTGAGGTGGCTGGTGTACATTAGGATGTTCTTTTCCAACCTCCTAAAGTTATAAAGAAATACTTAAGATTTGACATCAAGTTTTTAGGGGCTTTAAGGCATCAGTTCTTCTCTAGAAACCCCCCCAAAAGTAAAATGTTGTTGTCAGTTCTCCCTACTCAAAAGGTACCTAAGGTTTCGTTGAGAGCCCATTATAGATTTATTGTACCTTAATGCCCCACATCTGTTACTTGACAATCATTGCTCTTCCTCTTCAGAAAGATGTATGTGTCTTGCTCTATTTAGCATTGCTGATGACCTGAGGCATTAAAATGTTTGCTTCATGCGGTGTTAGGAAGGCCAAGCCAATGAGTGAGAGTATTACACTTTTAACTTAGTTGGTGCTCAAACCATATATTCAATAAAAACAAAGGCAATTACAACAACAATCACTTACTTATTATTACAACTATGAGGCCTAAAATGCACGCTAACAATCCTAATTAAATAAACACCTTAATCTGATTGGAGCAGAGCACCTAGTTTAGCAAGAGCTAAACTATGGAGAACATTGGCCTGGAATACAATTCAAACAGACCTTAAATACACAAAAACAGCGTGTTACACAGTGTACGCGACACACCTGGACCCGGAAACAGGATAGGAACCTCACGCAGCAGAGGAAGAGGAAGAGGAGAGTGAAGCTTCTGTGTGTTATGTATCCTCTGCATGTTATGCAGAAATCAGTACCATTGATTAGACCACACAGGTGAAAGGCTAAGGGGTGTACACTTTTAACCAGCCTGATGCACAAGCACGTGTAGGCCCGCTCAAAACCCTGAGACCAGAGGGTCATGTGGAACTGCAGTGTGGGTCTGATGTGGCTCGTCTCCTCACCAAATTGCCACCTGAGCTTCGCTAATCCTTTAGGAGACAGATGGGTTCAAGTGGCTCAAGTTTGCATCCTGGTGCCACGAGAGTGATGACCAGAACAGAGGCAAGCAGACAGCAAGCCCGGGGGGCACAAAGAGAGAATGAAACCCAGGCCAGCTACCGTTGATCATGGCGCAGACCAGCCTCTCACTGCTCCCACCAAGATAAACAGTCAATGCTGGAAGTGTGGACTGCTACATCAAGCAGCACACTGCACATTAATGAAGCCATGCCGCGGCCGAAAGAGTCTCCAAATCCTCCATGCAATGAATGACGATGCTTTATCAAGGGCTCCGTCTTTCTCAAGGTAACTCAAGTCATATTGCAGCAGACAGGACAGACCTTGGACACAGAAAGAGCAATACTGCTTCCTGCCGCTGTCCAGAAATTAGGCCCGCAAGGACCCGCTACGAACTTAGGACCATAAAACAGGATGTGAAAACGCTCCTTGGTGCCTCCAGTGTACTTCCAGATATTCTCACCTGCCCACCCACACAAGCGTTACCAGATTTTCAGAGCTTTCACATCTGACCACCTGAATCTAGCCGAGCACTCTTATCCAACCAGATTAACATGTTAGGAAGGCCGGGGCAGTGAGTGACCTCGTTTCTTGACAGCAGCAGCAGTGTATTGCATAGGACTCTTAACTGTGCTTGATTGAAGCCTACACCTCGTTAAGACTGCATCAAGCTGCAGCAGTTAGGCTGCATCAGATAAAATCAGGCGTTCCAACGAGTTGTGCAGCAGTATGGGAGGTCTGGAGCTCCAACATCAGGTTGCATTTCTTCAAAAGTTGATTCTGCTTAACATGGCACCCCTTGTGGACCCCACTGCCACAGCCTAAACTCACTACCCACATTCAAATGAATTTGCCACTGGAACGCCTGATGTGGTCTGAATGCAGCCTACTGTAAGAGACAGAGACAGTTTGAGCCTATTTAGCATGCGCTGTACGGTGTGTAAAGTTCCTTGTGTGTGTTTAATGATGCAATATAAGTCAATTTCAGTTATAACAGTTTACGAGCTAACAACTTTGTAGGATTACTGAGGTTGTTAATTGAATTCACTGAAGTTGACAGGGCACATTTACTGGACAGAGTAAATATGTTGGAATGTGTGCATGTTGTAACCTGGACACTGAATCCCCCTGGAGTAAAGTTTAAATGTGAATCTTTCCCCTTAGTGTTTTTACAGTCCTTCAACTACATTACATGCAGCATACACTTCTATATATCTTTGGATCATTTAGTGTCACGTACAATACTCCACTGTGTGCTTTTTATAATCATGGCAATTACAATTTTACTAGTTTCACAGTACCTTGAATTGTATGATGCCTCTCTGGAGGCAATAAAAACACAGCAAAGCAGCAAGATCAATCAGTTTCAAAGGCGCCCTTCAAAGGCAAAGGTCCAGTAAAAACTGTTTGTTATCTCTATGGTTAGTCCACAAGTTGCTGTGGTGCCAGGTCTCCAGAGTGTGGAGAAGGAAGGAGGGTAGACATGGCATTCACATATGTCATGTCAAAAAGGTGCAGTAGATCTTATCTTCAGCATAGTTTCATGCTATCAACAGTATAACTGTCAATGATAAAATCAGTGTTACTTGTTTGTTGCCTGGATTCTTCCACTAGAAATTAAACTACTTTGTTGTTGGTTTGGCAGGCAAAATCAAGCCAACAACTGTTCCTGACATTATTAAATTATGATTGGTTGGTGGAAATACTAGACATCTAACTTACAAGAGGAGCACAGACGAAACAGAAGAACTGAAATCTCTCATCTCGTCATTCGATCTTTGGTAGGGATCTTCCTGCTAGCTCAAGCCGCCTGACAAGCTAACAAGTCTTACCTCGCAAATAGAGATTTAAAAATGACTGATGGCCATCCATGGCATTGCTTTTCTTTACCTGGGATGGGCCATGTTTGTTGACAAGTCTGGCAGCCCTGCCTAACTAATCTGCATACTGAGGTGCAACCACAATGCGTGTTGAGATAATGTTAATACTTGTTGATACCAGGAGTAAACGCACAGGCCTGTGGATCGTGTGTTATGATTCAGATAACACATCCAGTTATAGATCACATGTTAATACCTGTTGACACCTGAGCCAGCTAATTTGCTGAATAAAGACCCTGAGATGCAGTTGAAAGCCCCGAAAACTAGAAAGTGAACCTTTAAGCTTAGATTATGTTGTTACATACAATGTTCTCAAAGGTCAAGAATGAATCGTGATTAAATTACATGTCTCATGATAAAGATTATATCACGATACAGGTGATTCCTAATCTAAATATGATAAATCACAATATTTGTGCAAGACCTCTTCTTCCATCCTTAAGTTACCTGAGTCAGCTGTAAAGTGTGTAGATAAGCTCAGGTTACAGCTCAATAGTTACTGAAAGGCAGTGTGTTCTTGTCAGCAGAGTTGATCTGTACTGTGATAAGCTAGTTGCCAGTTTCAGACCAGGCTAAATGAAATTAAAATAGTCACAGAATCGGGCTTCACGGGTAGAGAAACCAACGCGCATGCACTGAGGAAGCGGATCAGATGATTGATCCTGTAATGTTTTCTTTTGTGATTATTTTTTGTGCCGTGGCGGGCAACGTTACTAGCGGAAACACTGTTGTAGAAACCAAAGTATTCCCAGACTTTTCACTTACATGAAGACGGTGGCTCCACCACCTTCTTCTCCACCAACTCCGCCATGCTGTGTGTTCTTGTTAATGAACTAGTTGATCGCTGGTCTTATTTTGATCGGCATGAAGAGATAATGACATTCTACTGTGGTCATGTCAATGGGCAAAATGTGGGAAAAAATGTCAGGCTACAGCGTATGTTAATTAAATAAAAACAACATTTATACTTGACGCAGGTGTATCGATTATGCATCACGTGAATAAAGGAGACAATATATCATGGTATCGTGGCCCTGTAGGAGGCAGATGAGGGAATTGCAGACAGCTGAGAATGCAAGTGATTGTGTCAGGTGGTCTTTAGAGGAGAGAAACTCACTGAGGGCAACTAGTGGGCAGATGAAGTATGACAGGCGTTTGAAAACTCCTAAACACACACCACTGACCAGTCTCAGGCTGAAGAGGGGGAAACATGAGATGATGCAAACATCAAAGTCACAAAGTATCACAGAAGACTACGTTAATTTACAGCACATCGCTACAAAATAATGTCATACAAAGGAAGAATACGTCTAACTTGATTATTTCATGCAATAATTCAGCATTTCATAAAAGTAAAAACCATGAACATTCAAATAGTCTGGCAAGCTTATTATTCTTTATTTCATGTATACAAATAACTGTCTAAACCTGCTGAAAATAAAGGCGTTTGTCGCTTTCAAAATATTTGGACTGCTTTTCTTACTCATATCGTGTGAAAAGAATCGAAGAATCAGTCAACACCTCTCTGACCTGGTGATATTTGTTGCAACACGACAGGGTCTCTATCGTATAATCTATCACATGATTTATAATTATGTATAATTTTACTGTGTCCACCCGCTGTAGTGCAGCTGGTCTTGTTTTACAACGGCTAAATACACTGACTGGAAGTGGCTGTAGCAGTAGACGGTATTAGTCATTCACCTGTTCCAGCCAGCTTTTCCAAAACCATTCCAGGAATTCAAATAACCAACCTTTCAGTCGTGCCTCTCTAACCTCCCTCGAGGTAGGGAGGTCAAATGAGTTTTGATTGCAGCCTTGAGTCAGCACTATTTAACGGCCACTTTGGCTAACACAATACATAGACAATTGCCATACAATCTTTCGAATATTCACGACTGTTTCAGTTTAAGTCGATGTCATTCAAGATAATCCAATCACAACAACGGTAGTGTGTTGATTCAGGCACATTTGCACCAAACTGGTTCATTTGGCCACTTACAGTAATCCATTTTCAGTTTGGGGGAAGGAGGTCATGCACCTAAATGCTCAACCTAACCCTTAGGAGAGGCAATTATAGGTTGACACACTGATGCTGAGTTGGAATTTCAGGACCTGCTGCTGCCCTGAAGGTATTGTGGTTTATTTTTGTGCAGTTAATCCTGCTGCTCATCTAGTTCTGCTCGTATTGGCCACATTGGCAGTTCCACTTCCTGTTGACAAGAGAAAGCAGGTTATAATCTGGCATACTTATAGACATTTAATTGTATGGCATCAATCCATCTTTCCTTTTCGAACTTTATTTCCCCATGAATGTAAATAATGCACAAAATTATGTTTGCAATCAAATGAATAAATGAATAAATAAACTGTAGGGTGATAACCTGATAACTTAGCTTGCTGGAAGGTACAAGCCCTGAGAGACTTGAACCACTGATGGTGGCTGCGTCTTGAGTAACAGCCTTAATTTACTTATGCAAACAATTGGTCACAGTGCTCTCAGTGCCCTCAGTGCTAAGTCTCTGTGTAATGGGTTCAGATTACACGTACGCAAACCAGGTATACAGCAAATATCCACAATACTGAATCTATTTATTCATTTTTATATGAACATGTAGGTCTTGCTTGGCTATCCCTTCGACCAGATCCTGTGGCTTCTTACGGTACAGCCCTGTCTGGCCTGTGTATCTCTTCTTGGCATTCATTCTGAGTCGGAGTAGAAAACACTAGGGCTTTGGGTGAAGCTTAGACTGGAACCTCTGAGGACACAGCAAACACTGGTGGTGCTGGTGTCCCAGTAAATGAGGTGTAACAATTCCCCTGCTAGTGAGAACTGAAGAGCTGTTTGGGTTGGTGGTGACAGTCTATTAGGTTTTTTGCTTATGCTTCTACACCTGTATTATGTAATGCCAACTAATACAGTTGTCATGGCAACTCTGCATCCTTTTTGCTCTGTAGTCTGCCAGTCTCATATCTATGGTAATTTCAGATTAAATAATTTCATGTCCTTATCATTATTATGATTATTGTTTCTTCAAACTCATAGTTAGCTGTCAAAAAACAGCTTTTGCCTCCTTAAAATGTATGAATGAACTAATTAAAACGTGACCCTCACACCCGCCTGCACACCTACTCTGGATTTCCTGTCAGATCGCCTGTTCAGCCATCCGAGCCTCAAGGGACAGTCAGACGAGATTTCACCTTGCAAAATGTACTTGTGCGGCAGGTGGGACAGGAAATAGCAAAATTGGGGTTGTAAGCATAAACTGCAGGAGCTAGCATGGCTAGCATGCTAACAACAGCATTGTGTAAAGTTGTAAATTATACAGCTTCTTTGATCACTTTACTCTTACATTAACCCCTGTCACTGTTCTTGCACTCAATGCAACCAAGCAGCGTCCTCCTTCTCTACTGGATGGTGCATAACTTAAAGCAATATAATGAATACTGAAGGACATCTTTGGAGTCTGTACTTTGTGGTGTTGTTGCACTGGATTGATTTATACTGAAATGTGTTTTTTGCATACAGTATATAGAATAGCAGAAATTACTGCAAAGCAGTAAAGCAATCCACTACAGTTCAATCAAAACCACTCTGAGACAGTGGCAACTGGTCAGTGAGGTTTCCATTATGTACTGGTTTTTGAGTTATTGTGATAGACTGTCAGACAGATGTTCACTCAGACGGCACCATGATGACAGAGAGAGTCACTGTAATGTGCTTTTAGTCCCAGGAGCTGCAGCAGAATTAGTGCGAACACAGGACCACCACAGTAAGGTTCTCTGAATCCTACTCATACGGCTAGAGGATATCCTGTTTTATATGGATTTCCTATGAATGGAGAACCTGTCGTGTTACTGTACCTGAACTGACGTGCTCTGATGACTGACAACTGCTGGAATGAGAAACACAAGGCCTTTATTGGGCTTCATGTTCTCAGTGTGTTCATGTTTGTTACCCTCTATTGAGAATATCTAAGCTCAAAGGTCCACTTACTGATAATGTGGAGCTTTCAACCACCTCTCGCGGTGTTCACTCAGCGAATGGAGCTGGCTCAGGCGTCCTCTCATGGTCCAAAGGGTTCACGATGCAGTCTTTTGAACTTCCTGAGAACAATACAGGTCAGTTTCACCCTCTTTTGTCAAGCGTTCTAAGGTTGCACCTCTTACATGAGACAATTTCTCATTTTTCTGACTAGGTCTAATATAAAGGGTAATTTCCCCATCCCCATGACAAATTATGGTAATAACATTATCAACACTAAAGTGAAGTTGGAACAGAAGTTACACTGACAATTGCTCATGTTATACATTTAATATAATTTCTGTCTGTTCAAACTCAAACTCTTAATAATACAAACATGCTAAAGAAGACTTTGGTGATAAATGTCACATAGTGAGCATTTACATTTTACAAGCTGGGCAGGCTGAGGACTCAGACAACAATATCTTGCTATGCTAAGGGGTTTACTACACAGCTAACAACTTGTATGGTGATAAAAGCACCACACTCACCAGCCACATTCAGTGTCCCGCTAATCTGCTCCTACAAATGGGCTTTTCTGTCTCTGTCTCTCCAGCACCTTTTTTTGAAAAGTTCAGAGATTTTCACCTTGAAGCGCTGTTAGCGGACGCACAAAAAAAGCTGCATGCTGCTGCATACGCTCTCTCCTCATTGGGAATAATTGAAAAAAGATGCTGGTGCTCAGAAAAACAACAATGTGGACACAGACCGTAATCCTGCAGATGTGTCTTATCGGGGACTGTCTGTGATCTGACATATATATTGTGTGTCTGGTGCCCTTAATGCATGGACAAGAGGAGGTAGGAGAGGTGAGAAGGTCAGGTGCAGGATACAGGGAAAAACGTATGCAGACCTAATGCACTATAAAAGATGAGATAAAGATCTTTACGCAAAAAGACACCCAAGTACACCATTTAACAGAGACAAGCTACCAATGATTATGGTCTCTTGTTTGCCTTATAGCGTAATAAATAGTTTAAAGCGGGACTTCTACATATAAATCCCTTACATTCAACACAATGCTGATCATCACCACGTAAATCTCTCTGTATTTCGCAAAGTTCTTATATCTGGTGTCTGTGGCGACATTCCCACCCAAACTTTAAAGTTCAAAAACGTCACGAACAGCTGTGAGCACGAAATCTCAACAATTCGTGGGTGCCATCAAATGTGCTAAAAACGTACTAAATCAGTGTCAGTGTCAGACTTTTTAAACTACAAATCAACTTGCAGAATCAAACAAAAAGACTTATGTTAGACTTTTATTGGAAACCCCACTCATTTTAAGAAAATACAAATTTCAGGGATCAATAGTAGCTAAAAATGACTAAAGAAGAAGAGTTTGCAATGTGAAAGATAACCACTGTGCACTGAAGCTTTACACCAGCATTATTAAAGCTCCATGAATGAATATTTCTTATGTTAACGTTGCATTGTTGTGACACGGCGGTCTGAAACAGATACCTCATAGCCACAAGTACATTTAAATCTGGCTGGGAACCTTCGTTGCTCATCATCCCCCTCCCTTTCCCCACATTTCCTGTCTGCCTCTTGAGTGTAAGCTATCAAATAAAACAGAAAATGCCAAAAATCATCTTAAAAACAAAACATTGAATCAAACAACTGCTAGTAAAAGAAAACAGCTAATAACAAACAAACTAGAGGATTATCCACTCATCATCCTCATGTACATCAGAGGCAGGCTGCAGTTTTCAGCAAAAAAGGTCTGATATGCCCACTGTATGCTGCCTGCCAAGCACCCACTTGCAGATAGACAATGTTAGCAACTAGCTGGTGAAGAAAGTGGATCATCTCGCAGATAAGGAGCTCAATATTTTTCTCTAAAAAGAAAGTGAATATATCAGGAGGGCAAGAAACACAAATGCATGATAATGTTTCTCTGTGTCTGCTACTAAGCTACTGTTTACTAACAAACTAGTCGTATCAGCTTTACAAGATGATAATATTTCAGGGCTGTGTATTTGGCTGCTTGTTTGTTTGTTTTTTTCTGCCCCCAGTGGTCAAAAATCAGTGAATTCAGCTTTAATGTGGCCAAATTCGCCAGACATTCCTTGGGGGACTCGCGTTTTAAGTACAGGAAATCCTTTTTTCTTGCAAATCTGGACTAAATTCATTGATAAATATCTGTGGAGGCGTAGTATTTCACAGACAGATTTGCAAAATAAGCGCATTATGTAATTTTGCCTCTCAGAGCTCATGCAGCTCTATGTGAGAGGTAGGTGGGCCGTGTTTCTCAATTTAAGTGGTGGTCATTCAGTAAACAACTACATGTCTGATTGTTAATCCTATTATTTCTCTGTAATCAGTCCGAGGTGTTGAGCAAATTCTGCACCCAAACCCCCAAAAGCTTTTGAAAGCTGAGCATGAAATGTGTGCAGATCATCTGCACTCAAACAATCACCACACACACATACCTCGTTCTTCTATGATGAGCCCCTCACAAGCAGGTGGTGACAGGACAATGCCTGAAGCACTTACATGTTATCAATTCACCCGAACTACAGACCACAAAACCTGTTTGTTTCTCCCTAAAGGCACTGAGTGCTCCTCTGCGAAATGCTTGTGTTGGAAATCCTATCATTAAAGTTTTTTCCTCAGGCACGGTAAATAGAATCTGGCCCTCTGCAGCCTGGAGAGAAAAATACAAGAGACGCCCAACTCATTAAAAACCCCACTATCTTACATTTGGCTTTCGTTTATATGGCTATTTGTAAAACTCTTCATATTATATGTGAATCTGTAATTGAGCTTAGGCATTGGGGTGTCCATGTCCGTGGTTAAGACACATAACGTATGGACATGAATATGTGAAGCCATGCGCTTCTTTTCGCAGCCATCCCCCTACTCCCTCTTTTGATTGTGAGAGACAACAGGCAACAAACAACCAATTCTTTCGTTTTTCTGGTGAGGATAGTCTCAGATCGATGGATGTTTGAAGCGTTTGACTCGGACAACTAATAGATGAAACCACTTGAATAAGGTTTGAGAAACATGAAGTACATTTTCATCCACCTGTTATGAGCATTTTAATTTTTAGGAAAAGTAGTAAGACTATGTGTGTTCACAATATACAGCACACATGGGACCTTTGACATCTGTCACATTCATCTCTTAAAGAGACTTCCCAGACTGCATTGCTGTGGACCTGTCTCCAAACCTTTTACAGCAGCCTGTACACAGGATATTGGCAGAATAAGCCCATTAGCACATGATGTTTACTTGCAATGTGTCAGTGCTTCAACTGATTCCAACTTTTCTAACAGCCTTGATTATATTACTTTAATGCACACTTCTCTGTCAGTACATGTCACCTGTCACCAAGTAGGCCTCATAAAAACCATGCAATGCTGACAGTGTTGTCATGTGCTCAAAAATGTAAAAAAAAGCACCTACAGCTAGAGCTTGCTCTCGGACAAGCCTGAGAAACGTGTTGTTTCATTTCACTTTGTGTCAAAGGGCCCCAGGGAGATGCTTTAATGGCAACTCATCCGGATCTCATGAAACGGAAAGCTGCTTTTGTTCTTTTCATTGTCCCAAGCCATGGAAACACGGAGAACACCGGTTGTAACGCTGCACATGGACATATGCTAAAAAAAAAATGAGTTCCTCAATGGTTTGACTTTGAAAGAGACTGATGTCACATGCAACACAAGGATGTTGTTTCATAATAAGACAGCATATGATTAGAAAAGATACTGTTTGTACGTGTGCTGTGTCTGGATACAGATGTACTAACTTGTCCACTGTGACCACGCGTTAAATAGATGCCACAAATCACCGCAGAGGACACCAACAGGGAAATAATACATTAGGTCATTGTACACAATGTAAATAACATCAGCCCATCATTAAAGTGAGCACCACGGGCACACAGGTTTATGTTATATGGGATTAAAAAGTCTCACTAGCTTTTGAATCTTTCAACCAACATCTTACAATCTTCATTCACAGTTTTGTAAGAAAAATGAGCACAGAGGTTTGTGTTTGTTGCACAAAGATGAACTTTTTGATCGTCTAAGACAGCTGAGTGTGTTTATCCAAAATACTCTCTGAACATAATTTGTGTTTGCTGGAGTTAAATAGCAAAACTTTCATTGGCCTATATTTATTATCCTGCGTCGAAAAAGTCATTGTCATACGAAGGAACCTGCACAGACTAAATGACACCAGTCATGTCGTTGATTAATTCATTTTTCACAGCTTTTAGTTGTTGGTCACAATGTACTGAACATAGTCATGACTCATTCAGTTACAGTCACTCATTCACTACACACACACACACACACACACACAAAAGGGGAGTGCACAATTTAACAGGTCAAAGGCCAAATGCATTCTGAATTGCCATATTGTAATGGTGCACGTACAGCTTCTTCAGATGCGATGTTTCTGTTTCTTTTGACAGCGCACTTCATAATTCACATGGAGAATGTTAAACGCCAAAACACCAATGTTTCATTTATTACTTTTCTTCCTGTACATTCAAATTCCTCGCATGTGTACGCACACGTGGCTAATAAAGCTGATTCGAAATATGTTGCTGAAGCAAAGGCGACAACCCTGCAGTCACCACAGGCTTCCTGAGGCCTCTGTATTGTGAATATGTGTGCATGCGCCTGCGTGTGCATGCGAGAGACCAAGAGATCACTTTGAGTTCAAGACAATACAAACAGAAATAAAACTGCCTGTTTGTTGACCCCCATTCTACCATGAAAAGGTCTTCATTCATTCAAATTATTACTGTCGTTATTATAGCTATCATTAGGCTATTAGACCAATAAAATAATATAAACCACATTTGAACTGTGGGTATTAATGTGTTGAATGCCCAGTAAAAGCACCACTTTAATGGGCCACCCACTATTGAGCAACCAGCACCGCAGAGCTCTGAACCTGTTTTCTGGTGTGATCTGTTTATACTGGCAGTAGTGGTTTGGGAATGAACCTCTTCACACTGCGGCTCGTCAGAGGGCGGCTCTTTGACTGCTCTTTACGCATCATTATAAAGGCTTAACTCCCTCCCTCTGCGCGCTGTCCCGCTCCGCCGCTGCGAGCCCTCATTCTCTGGATCTGTGTTGTAGATAGATGGGCTACATGCCACACGCCATTAGCATACAGGCTGCAAAGGTTGAAAGTTTGATTTCCCATTTTTTGCCGTTCTTCTTCTTCTTCTTCTCCCTCTTCTTCTTCTTCTTTTTGGGGCTTGTTTCTCCTTTGCTTGGATTCTACTGACTTAGACATTGGATATGTGCACACAGGATGATGACAACCCCTTTCCTCCCCGTAGAAGTAAAATAAAATAGGCTTTCGCACACACTGGATTTACTCCTGCCGTTCCATATGAAGAAGTCAAAAGTAAGTGATTGGTTTTGTTTGTTCTTTTACTTGAGGAAATAAACAGTTTGCGTTGCGGCGTGACGCGGGGAAGCGGGACACGCTCCTGCTGCAAGCAGTCAAACTTAACCAGAGAGCCTTTTAGATTTGCCTCTAATCAGGATTTAAATGTAGTTTTAGAAAGAGACACAAAGTGATTAGTAGTGATTTCCTGGATGTGAGTGCCGGCGGGATCACAGCTGGTCGGCAGCGCTTCCTGTCGTCTGCCTTCATTTTCGAGCTTCTTGTGGTGGGAAAGGTGTTAAACCTGCTTTCCTCCGCAAAGTAGCGTTTTCCAAAACGCTCCACCTGTCCGCGGGTGGTGCAGCTTGTCCCACATCCACGTCTCCCTCGCTCCGTTGGAGGATCGGCGCTCCGAACGGCTCCCGGATCAATAAGTTCATGTTAACGGCGCCAGTCTGGCACTCGGCTCGTGAGGAGCGGTTTCACCTTGCGTAGCTGTCACTTATTTAGGTTTTATTCTTACAGAACATTTGTAAACCTTTTTTACCTGCAGCTGAGCCACCTTTCCGGGGTGTATAAGCAGGTATAATGTGAGGTCAGGGTGCCACTCTCTGCTTCTCTGATTATATTTCTGTTTGTGTCGGTGGTTCTTTGCCTTGATTGTGGTGTGAAGCTGATAATTCTCCATCTGAAGAATGTAACTCTCTTCTCATTCACCGTCGGGCCGCCGGTTCAGGCAGCCTTCAGGTTAATCATCAGCCTACTTTGCAGTGAGAGCCGCTGTCTGTTTTAAGAGCGCTGCTGGGCCATTTCAGGATCTGAGACTGCAAGCCCTGACACCATAATCTGTGGCCTCTGACATGGCTGACCCCAAACTGTACAAATCAATGCCTTTTATTTTTATTAAAGAAAATCAACAAATGAAACGCACATTTCTTGCGTTCTAACAGTTTTGTCACTGTGGTGGAGGTGAACATGAAGGCTTCGATCCTCTGCGGACACCAGTAGGTGATCGCCTTGAGGCGACCAACTACTATTAAACAGAAACACATTTTTTGAGTGTCTTTCAAGTGAAAACACATGTTTTCTTTATTTAAGAAGCATGTGCACATCTCCATTTGAGGAACTCTGCAAAGAGAAAATTGGCTTACATATATTTAATGAGTGCATGTGTGGGTTGTGCACACAAAAAGGTGTGCACAATCAATTTAGACAGGTTTGACCAGCATTAGATCCCCCAGGCCCTGTGACTTAACCCCCAGGCTCTGTGACTTAACCCTCATATTGGGTTCTTGACTCAGCGCTGCCTCACTCTGCATGGCAACTTGAGCTCCTTTTATCAGCTAAGAAAATAAAAGGACACAAAACATATTAATATGGATATGACAGGGAGTGTATCTGTGTGTGTGTGTGTGTGTGCATGCATCAGGGAATAAAAGCCTTTGAAGCTGTATCTCTGCCGCTGTTAATCATATTCTGAGCAGAGTTTCCTTTGTGCTTTTTAAAATGACGTTGTACAGTAAGTTGTGCTGTGTGCCTGCCTGCATTAATAAACACCTTTCATCTTTTATTTACCGTCCTTGCCACAGCTCCTGGAGCTTTCCGCCGTCACGTAATCGCACGTAGAAAATATGTACACGTGCATAGTGCATTTGTAGTAAACTGACGACGGTACTATCTTTGGTATTTGTAATAAGTTACAACCAGGAATCGAATGGCTTACATCCACGGCAATGAAGGCGATTGTTCAGCGGACTCTGAAAACTAAGACAAGCATTCGTAGACGAGCTATGGCACACGAGGTGTGTGTATGAGAGTGTGTGTGTGTGTGTGTGTGTGTGTGTGCAAGAGAGAGTGTGAGAGCACGTGCAGACCTTCACACCTTCACAGAACATTTGACACCAGTAGGGAGCGCTAGTTTTCTGATGCCTGCACAGTGTTGGAGAGGCCAGTCACCCAGGTCTTTGGGCTGTGGGAGGTGTAGAGAGACATCAGAGGGCCCCCCCCCCCCCCCCCCCCCCCCTGTCCTTCCCGAACACAGACACAGATACATAGAAGTAATTAGCGTAATTTACTGCCAATCTCTGTGATGATATGCAGCTCGCTGGTTGTTGACTGCCTGAGGTATTTACTCAGGTTTCACATTTCCATCCAGGAGAAGTGACACATGCCAGGTGAAGAGGAGCTGGAGCGTTTAAGTACCAGGATGATTTAGACACACTCATGGTCCAGCTGGAGGAGAGTCTCTAACACAGGCTGTAAATCCACTGGCCAACTGCTCATATAATGTAGGCTCAGTTTGCTTTGCTTTATTGTTGTGGCCTCTGACCTGCTGAGGACCAGCATGCACCATTTGAATCCCCAGAGTGAAAGAGATCATGTTTTGATGGACGCCTAGTAAATAGTAATTGTTTAAGACTTTAAAAGATGCAGACCAGGAAGCAAAGCATGAATAGAAAATGACAGACCGCTCTGCATCATTAGATTTGTGTCACATGTTCCAGGAAGCATAAAAGAGGTAGGCGTTGTGGCAAGGAGGGTGTTGATGTGTCAGAATTACACTCTCCAGCATTTACAGCTGAATTAATGAGTTAAGGAAAAGTTGATTATGAAAAGCACATGTAATAAAGGCTTAAATCTGCGAGCCATTTCTCAGGTTAATGATTTGTTTTCATAGTTTAATAATGAGATCATGTTTACAGCAGGAAAGGAGACACAGGACATGAAATAAGAGCTACCTTGCTGCGTGGTGTAAGCTCCCTCAGCAAGTAAGTAATTAAAATGTTATTTATATAGCACTTTTCAAAAGCTAGGTTACAAAGTGCTTTACAAAAGACTAAAAACATTAAAACCGGAGACCTAGATCTGCAGAGACAGCTAAATACACAAACAGTGAAGGCATCAAAAATCAAAAATAGAGTGCATGACACAAGCATAAAAACGCAGGTAGGTCTTCAGCTGTGATTTAAAACACCCATCAGAGTTTGCTGACCTGACTCTAAGGGGGAGACTGTTCCCGAGGACCCATGACTGAGAACCCACAGTCTCCAAGTGTTTCTAGTCTTTAACAAGGCACCACCCGCAGGCCTCGCTCAGAGGGTGTTGTAAATAATTAGTTCCTCTAAAGTGGACACTCTAATTGAAAAGTAAAATCAAAACATTGTCTGAGTTCGCCGCTCAGTGGTTTCTGGCGCGTCTGTGAACTCCCACAGGTGATTTATTTGATTTAACTGATGAATCAGCAGCTCGCCTCAGTGATGAATGTTAATTGTCAGTGCTGCATATAAAATAGACCCTGTGACTCATGTTTTAATCACAGCTCATGCTGGGCTGCACATCTTTCCACACGTTATTCACTTTGTGTGAAATGAGATCCATCGCTGCCACATTATTTAACTATGAGCAAATTTATGCATGTCATTCAGCGCGACACATAAAACCATGGGAAATCTTGTAATTTAGACTACTTGTTAAAGTCCTGTGGGTTTGACCAAAACTGGTTCACAGGAAAGTTTAACCAGCTCATGAGTTTTGCTGTTCTCTACCTTGTGATGATCGTGAGGATGTGTGGGGTTGAAGAGGTTCAACGTTCACATTGATTTCCAGGGTCACATGTTATGGGTAAGACTTAATTCATTTGGTATGATTCTGTGATTTGTTTTCATGCATCCTGGGAAATCTGAATGGACTTTGAGTATAAATGAGTTACATAATCTTTTATAGTATCCAGAATCAGTGAATACTACAATCGTACCTCTGACGGCAGAGGTTCTCATCAACGAGAACAACAGCAGAAATTCAAGGTCTCTGATGAAGAAGGACAACTGCCAACGGTGATGTTTTATATGTTAAGCCTGCACAATTCAGCACAGTTATGGAAAAGCAAATTAAGAGCCTCCCTGTCCTCATCACCATACAAAGCTGATGTTCGATCTTGCAGATGCAGGACTCTTGGCTCATTAGCGTCCCCCAGGTCCAAACAGAAGGAGCTCAATACTTGGAAGAAACTGAGCCATTCTTTTGGACACCGCAAACTTCCAGAGCCACAGCTGTTTTGTGAAACTGAAAACCAGTTTTACTGAAGAAACACCATTTGTCAGGGATGTTCACAGGGTTGCGGGGTGGTGAAGCAAATGCAAAAACCACGTCGGTAGGAGGTCCCTGGTGATGCAACATGGTTTCTTTGCTCAATTTTATCAATGATTACACACAAAAATCATAGTATAAGTATGAATACAGTCTGCCAAACTCATGTCAAGTGTTTTGTAGAAAGTACCTAATTTGCTCTCAAGCTTTGTTCATTCAGTCTCTAATGTTGGCTTTCCCCACTTTTCTTCAGAGCTGTAAAGCATGCAGAATCCATAAAAGTAACAAAGCAAACATGGTTTGAGTTACAGGATTTTCTTCTGTCACAGAGCCCGGGCCTCGTGTCTGAGCATTTGATGTCTTATTTCTGCAGCAACAAGATGTTCAGTGTGTGTCTCAAACCCCGTTTGTCTGTCTGCAGTCATTGGACTAAGTGACCTGTTTAACCATAACTCTGCGTGAAAGGGGGCACATCTTTTGGTTTATTTAGCAGGTAATCTGAAGATATGCGTACTTGGAAATCTTGGTGTTTTGCTGCGGTTGATGGTTCTGTACTGTTTGGAATATAAGTAGAAGTACCCATCTTGAAGTCATCCTCTGAAAGGGGTCAGATGAGGTGAAGTGTGTGTTTGCCTTTGCACAAGTGAGGGGCAGAGGTTGTAGAATATAACCATAAACCCAGCCAGGAGACAGAAAACACAAGCAGATTTTTTAAAACAATGTTTATAGATCTCTGAACCATTTACCACAACACGCCGAGGTCTGCCTTGTCGGTTTGCAATTCTGCAGGCTGTTTCAACCTCATGTGCGAGCTTGAAATGCTGGGTTTGATCGGTTCAAAGATATATTAGGCCCGGGTTCGGGCTTGTCTCTGTACAAAAGGCGCAGTGAGTGGGTGTCATGTGAATGCAAACATCAGTGGGGAAATGACTGTCACAAGGAAGTGGTACATGACCGGAGCCAGGCTGATGGGCTTGTTCTGTGGGTTGGCAGGAAGTGTGAACCAGAAGCCAAAGTGACACATTTGTCAGAGGCAATATCCAGCACTTCACATGGCAACCTCTCGTTTTCTCTCCTCTGACCTCCAAGACTGTGTCTCAAATCACTCCCGATGTGCTACTTAGTACGCTATATTAAAAACGTTATATATTCAGTCTAAGATTAGAATTCATGCTCTACTTGTGGCCTTGCATGATTCACGAGTGTCTTAAATTTCAATTCCTCACTATGGAGTACATTTTTTTTTTCAGACTGCACCACCATTGTTTGTTGCTGCCGTAGCCAACTCAGTAATTCTGAGTTGAAATGTTGATTCCCCTGTTCTCCACAGCTACTTATTTTCAGCCTCTCTGAATAAAAAGCAATTGCTTTTCCTAAAGGGAATTTCCAGAAGAAACATTGCAACCACTTCAGCAGGTGCATCAAGGGTTTATTTAAATATTCTCATGTGACATGAAACAGAATATGAAAATGTTGTATTTTGTGGTTTCTGCTTTTGCCAAAAGACACAAGGACATAGTGTGAACCAGCTTTGGACCCACAATGCTTCTTTGTAATGCACCTCTCTCCTTTTTTCACCTCTCTGTCTCATATGATCATTCTTGAGAAGACACATTTCGAGGGATTTTAAATGTAGTTAAAGGGTTCATAGGGTTGGGAAAATTCCTCCACGCTCTTAGTCTTGCGAAACTGGATAAACTCTCAAATTCATGGCAGTCAAGCAAAGTTCTTGAAAGTCTGTTTTTGATGGTCCATGAAAAGTTGACATTTAGGGGATACAAGGTTTCCACAAGTAGCCACAAGCATTTTCAAGGAGCTGTGGATGTAACCCTCGCACCCCTTCTGAATTTAAACTCTCCTACTGTAAGTCATTTAGGCCTTGCAGCTACAGTAGATTGTCTGGATATAATGTTTCATTAAAAGACATGACAAATCTGAATCTAATATCCCCCTAGAGGCTTAATTATATTTACTTAAAACAGAGTTTAGTGTCTTTATGTGGTGTTTCATCTGCTGATTAAAAGGGGGATTTTCAGTTGATTCGGTGTCACGTCTTTGCACGTCCTGCTGTCACAGAATAACACATCGCCTGGTGAAGATGATGACATCTGAAGGAAATTGTGGTGTCATCTGTAGATTGCTTAATTCCTTTCTGCAAAGAAATATCTAATTTAATCAGCATGCTCATCATGTTGTGGTTGTGCTATATGTGTGTGTATTCAGGCTTTTTTTAAGTGCCTCAGGTCTGTGAGACGGGCATGTTGCCTTAAACTCTCGTAACTAATAGAAGCTTCCAGAGGTCCTTTACGCATGCAGGACCACTGGATATTTTTACAAGCTCAAAGTCATATCCCAGTGTACATCTGACTCGGAGCAGTCGCTGCTGGAGGCCGTTTAGATGGCTTTGATTTGTCTTATGTTCAAAGAAATCTTCATACCCAATAGTGCATCTTTCTAGGAAATTGCAGTTTCCGCATGATCAGTTCTTCCTGGAGCTATGATTAAGAGCCAATTTCCACATTAGCTAGAAACTGTGTTTGTCATTTCTGTTGTTCAAGAAACAGACAACACATTGCTTTGACATTATGTGCAGTCAACTAGAACTGTTCCTTATGGTTTCAAGGGCTGTGAAGTGAAGCGTTAACATGACTGGTTTTCTGAATTTCACGTTATTCCCTTAACTCCCAGATACCAAAAGGTAGCTTCTAACTGAATCTTACAGTCTGAAGGAAAGTGGACGGCACATTCTTTCCCTTCTTCCTTTACCCCCATCTTTGTCATGGTTGCATTCAACCAGCTATAGAAACCACAAAGGCGTTTCACTGTCCTCTAACAGCATCAAGGAAATGTTGCTGATCAGCAGCACTGTTGTTGCGCCTTGTGAGTTCAAAGCAGACACCATAATAGATGAATTGGATTTGAATAATTGGTCCTCAATGAGCTGGTTATCATCAGGATGACTGACATTACCGACTGCAGTCATACGTACATGTCCGAATCACAAGTTTAAAACTTCAAAGGTTGTTTTTACAGTTCAGTACCTTCTTTACAAGTGCAATTTATGAGTAAGACAAAGTGGAAATCCAGCTGGGCTGTGGGTGACAACATGTGAAGGTAAAAACCTGTCAGGAAAATTGTAAGGGAATCTGGTAAAAAAAAAAAAAAAAGCACAGTTGCACAACTTTCTTCTTTGTCCAAACCAAATCCCCCTCCTGCAGTTAGTGTGTATCCGTCCGTCAGATCCGTCCTTGTTGTTATTTGTTGACATAGAAAGTGATGTGGCTATGTAAAGGCACTTTAAGAGGATCATAAAATAGCGCTTTTCCTTTCCAAAGAAAACAACAGAGAGCATGCAGTCATCAAATGCATTTTATCTTCAACCTCCCCCTTTCAGATTTGCTCTCAGTAGCGGGATCAGCTTCCCTGTTGGACACCAACGAGACGACTTGATTGCAATCAAAGCATCGGCGGTTCACGTTAACACGCCCTCTAAAGAGGCAGATGTTTCTTTGGGTGAATTATGGCCAGCTTTACTCCCGAGTTTCATACAAAATGAAAGCAAATTTCACAGTGAAAAAGCGATTGTCCGTTCAGTAATTTGACACAGCGAGGGCCGTGACTCTTCGATCCCACATTGGGACTCTCAGAACAAGTCTCAGAGATCTGATTAAGCCACCGCTCCATCTCAAACAACAAATGTCTGGAGAAATGCCAAAGGACACTAACTGGTTCCAAGTCTGAAATAGGAATCTTGTG
Source organism: Enoplosus armatus (assembly GCF_043641665.1). NCBI lineage: Eukaryota > Metazoa > Chordata > Actinopteri > Centrarchiformes > Enoplosidae > Enoplosus > Enoplosus armatus. The sequence goes on along the minus strand of NC_092185.1, from coordinate 3,422,323 downwards.
TCTGCCCCTTAAAATAGCACCTCTGGATTGTTTTTCCTCTCTGTTCCCATCGTTTCCTCAGCGACATTTTTATGTGTGTTTTCACCATTAAAACTTCTAATCCTCTCCAGTTTACTGACACCTTGATAATATTTAATTAAAAGGCTGCAACATTTGGTATTTGAAACTCATTGTTTAACACAACAGGTGTTCTCTCTAATTTCCACGAAAGTTGTGGGTGAGGTCTGGTTCCAGTCATTTCAAACAAACATTTGAAAAGGTTTGTTTCCTGTTTTTCTTCACAGCGTATGCTTAGTCACACACACACACAACAAAACAAATTGTTTTCATGTTGTATTAAATGAGCCATTTATCTGTTGTTAAGAGCGCCTCGCTTAAAATGTATCATTAGCTGAGGGGCATGTGGCAGCTTGCATGTTATTCTGAGCAGCAGTGCCATTAAGTGCTTTAATTGAACTCAGATCTAAAGGTAGCCGTTGTCCCTCCAGCTGTTGCTTATACATTTCTTCAGACCTGCGTAGCTTTGCTCAGAGGTCAGAGAGACCAGTGGAGGCCATCTTTTTGTGTGTAATTAAATGTTTTTCGTTCCCTATAAAACATGCTTGATACTTTTCTTCTGAAATTAATTCATTTTGCATTTATCATTCAATACGGCATTCATCTGTTTTTCTTTTTATTTGACTAAAAATAATTTTTAAAAAAATATGCACCAACCCAATCTGCTGGATCTGGTTTGGCCAGACACAGACCCCAATAAGAGAATCGGATATTAGCCAAATCCACATTAAATAGAGTTTATTCGTCAATGTTATTATAAAATTCCAGATTTCTGCTATAAATCACATGCATTCAGTCAAAGAGGGTCGTCAGCACAATCTTTAAGGGATCAGCTATCAGCCAGATCCATATTAAACACAGTTTCTTCATCAAAGTACTCAGAACATTCACTCCTTCTGCTCTAAATTACATTCCTTCTTTCATGGCAGGCCATCAACTCATTTTAGTTTACTAAACATTACCTTATTAATCCCAATGAGTTCCATGCAGCTGATATACTTTATTAAACGGGTCAATTATCAGCCAGATCCATATAAAATACAGTTTCTTCATCAGGGTCATTATAAAATGCACACTGGTGCGTCGGATCAGTACTCAGTAACCAGAGTTTAGGTATCAGCAATTGTATTGAGAGAGATAAAAAGCATTTTTTTGTTTATCTCATCCCTAATTGCAGGTGGCTGTCAAGTTGAACTGTAGGGAATATTCCCCAGAACCCTTAGAACCATCTGAATAGTGCTTGTTGTCTCGAGCCATGCATTGCTGTTAATGTTGACAGACACTTCTTTGGCTGTTAGAAGCTTCTGAAAGGTTCTGAAAGGTCTCAAGTGACTGTTGTGAGTGTTTTTTCTAATACACAATAATCACCATGTTCATCAAGAGATAATACTAATGTGCGCAGCAGTCATTAGTGCCAAGAGCCACTCCAGATATGTCGGACCTGTTACGCTTCTGCACAACCAGCTTGACTCTGTACCAATGGTCTGGCGCCTCTCTATTACCTTGAAGTGTATTTAGTTAGTGCCAGCAGCTATAAGTGCACCTCAGCAGACAGCAGCAGCAGACTGTGTCTGCTCAGATACTAATTTGATTTTACACATGAAGTAAGTGAGCTCTAGTTGCATGAAAATCTAGCATACCTTTTTTTTTTTGTTTCCAGGCTTTGTTATTTTAGCCTCTGTAGCCTCTTTGCTGTTTGATGGTCTGAAAATACCATGTGCGTGGAACTTTTTAAGTGTATATGACAATAAACTTGGACCTTAGCCAAGAACCTAAATCTACATTTAATGAGTCATACTATAATACATAATCAAGGTAACAGATTTGGTGATAAGTCTAATCTCGCTCCTGGTAATGTTTGACTCGATGATTGAAAGCTTTTATATTTTCATGAGAAATACTTAAGCAGCTGTCTTTATAGTCTTATCTTAACGGTTGTGAGGCAAAACCTGCCTCCTGAATATTGAGGCCCTCCTTTCTGTGCAGTTTATTCATTAATTTAGATGTTAAATATTGACATGTGAATGTGACTAAGGTCCCTCCTGATGGCCTGTGACCTGTTGATTCAAACATGAAGCGGCAGAAAATGTCGGCACCGTGTACAAAGTACTGACTGATGAACGTCATAAACAACAAATATGGTAAACATGTTGATAATCTGGGATAGCTTGTGGCTGGGAAGAGAGTGGGAATGCAGAACACTGAGGGTTTATCTTCCTGTGCACAATGCAAAGTAGTTGTTTAATATTATTTTGTTTCTGAAAAATCCCCACAAAAACAGCAAAAACACCTCAGAAAAAAAACAGATCAAAGGGGCAAAAAACAAAACTCTGAATGAAGCATTCATTTGAAGCCCTTTGCTAACCTAAGCCTGGATCAACTCTAGAACATCTGGACAACAATAGCAGCGTGGTGTTTTCTTTGCACGGCCTTCATCATCTGTCCTGTTTTAATCCTCCTTCTATGAAACATGAGAACTAATATTACATGACAAAATTCAAAAACAATGACCTAGGCAAAATATTAGGACAAAATATCCATCTCTCTGACAAAACATCTGCATGTTGCTATGGTGGACTACTGTCATGCAAGGTCCTGTGTTCTGCTTTTATGAGATTATGTGGATAAGAGGGCCACGAGGCCGGCGGTCTGGAGAGCCTGTTCAACTAATGATGCCTCGGGTTCAAAGTGGTGGTGGAAAATGAGACGGGGGTAATCATCCTCATCATCAATATGATGAGGGAGAACAGACTCGCAGGCCTCGAGAGCTGTAATGCTCCCGACAATGATGGACAAGAGGGCTTTAGTTTGGAGAGTTGCACTCAGCTCTTTTGGTTTGATGTCAGCTGGTTCTAAGAATACAAGTGGATGATTTGCTTTATTAAGGACACAGCGACGGATAAAAATGGGGACCACATTCACATTTAACTGAGTGAGTTGAAGTCCTCTCGCTTTTCTCACTGAAGCCTTGTTGTTTATTGACGTTTGGCCCTAGCTGTATGTTGGGAGTCCACGAGCATGTTCGGGACTTGTAGAAACAAGATCTGTTTGTTTTTGCGCGGGTATTATTTAACCGAGATGTTTTCCCATCTATTTCCCTGTGAATACAAGACAGCTCACGATAAGGAAGGAATTGTTTTTCCATTTTTTCCATGTTGTTTTTATCAAAGTATGTTGTCTGTTCTTCTGTGGACATCATAGAACATTTTGACTATGTTGTAAGCATTATGTGAGGATGGTGTAACCTCATTTATTACAACAGTCTTTTAGTTGCAAGCTACATTTTTCATGGGTGACAAATCACAATGATATTTTTGTAAGAGTCCACTCTCATATACTGCAAGAACTAAGATAAGATAAATTAGTACATTAGTTACAAACCCTACTTTAGATTTAGAGCAGGAGACTACATGTCAAACTAAAATGTTTTCTCTAAGCATGATACCTCTAACTTATTTTATTATCAAAATTATCTTTTAGCCTAGACATATCTAAGGAATGTGCAGCCAATAAAGCGTGCATACAGTTTTAGAAATGTCCATCATCATGGTTTTTGACCTCCACATGCAGCGGACAGAGCCACAAACTCTGACATGACCTTGTTTTAACAAAGCAAAATGGTGGAAAATACACTAAATACATACCAACATTCACAAGCTTGGCACACTAGGTTTCCTTTATTTTTTAATCCCATGCATGGTGGCAATATATAGCTCTCTTTTTCCATAGTATGTTAGCTAAGAAGATGTTTTTCTCAGCACCACCCTGCCCAGCATTCATACCTGGAAGCTACCCATCACAAGCATAGTTGCACTTTGAGCAGCTCTAATATAACAAATGATGATTAAAGGAATACTTCATGCAAACACAAGTTTTGTGTGAGTTAATCTCCCAAACTCTACAGGGATTCTACATGAAATTGTTTCTACACCTTCACACAGAACGGGACTTTCACAACTGGGAACAATTTTGCGCTTTATTGGTATAATTTGAAAAAAACACTCCTGTATGGATTTATGATATGCAAAGCTAATAGCTCACAGATACGAAGTTACATTTTAATGGATGTGATGACAATTATTTACAATTATGCGTATCTGTATATTTGAACAGTAGTTAGAGCCCATGATGTTGGTTTGATTTGAAGGGTTTTCAATACAGGAACAGATTTTGCTTACATTCATGAAGGTTGAGCTCACTGTTCTTCTTTATTGTTTACTCCCTAGAACTATTTAAAGGATGTCCATACCTCTTTTGTAGTCCCTGTATTTTTGCAACAAACCAGCAAAAATGCACCAGTGCACCAGTAATACAGATGTTAGCTGTAGCTAGCTAACCCACTGACATCATGTGCCTGGACTGTGTGTGTGTGTGTGTGTGTGTGTGTGATGGGTCATTTCTCGGGCGGTTATGTCTTCGCCGTAGGTCTCGCTGCCCTGAGCGCACTTCACGTTCACTTCTGTCTTTCCATTGACTTTGTATGCAATCACACTGCCTGTAGAATGTGCTTCACTTTCAGTCTGATCACACCTTTAACCTGAAATGAGAATCAGCAGTAGCGTCAAGAGTAAGTTAACAGCAGCAAACTTCATTACAGAACCAATCAATGGTGCTGCAGATGACAGCACGGGAGCATGAGAACATAATGGTAGAAGAAAGTCCATAAAAAGCAGTGTAGACAGGTCGATACTGTGGTAGCCAAAGGTTTGTAAGGAGGTGCTGAATCAGCAGATGTTTTTGTGTGATACTTAGTAGTATGTCTGCTCTGAACCTGGTGAGTAAAAACCAAGGAAACTATTTTTAGAGGAGTACAATGAATTTAAATGCAAATTCTTAATTGTCAATTGTCAACATCTCAGAAACACATGAATGGATTTCCATAAACCCTGGAGAACGGATCAGCCTTGGAGCGAAGAAACTATTCATTACACTTTGGTGGTATTCCAGATCTGGGAATCCTGCCATTAGACAGTCATTCTTTGGCTGTAACCTTTAGTCATCATCAATTTTGTAATAAAATTTGACTGACTGTTTAAAAGAAAACGTTACATCCCGTCATGTTTTAATAGTTAAAACAAACAATGTCGAAAAATCATTGAATTATGCACCTTTTGGGCTCCCGAAAAGGGACTGTTAACATTTCCTTTCATCCATCCTCAGTCAGGCCTTTCATAGTAGCATATGATGGAAAACTAAAGGGCCCTTAGAGAGTGCAAGTCTGCACCAGTGCTGCACAAGTAGAACTGGAAGTATAGGAATATCAGATCTGGACTACCATCAAAATCTAAACAGCTACTCCGTTCCCCAAGGCCCACCTGCATACCAGCTTTGTTGAAAATCTGTTCACAAGTTATGCAGAAAGCCACTTCACAACTTGTCAGCTACAAGAGCTCCAGTGAGATTTGATAATCTCTATGATAATCAGCGGGTCTCGTGCCGTGGGCGGTACTTTGAATATATAAATATATATATATGTATATATATATATTATTAACGTTCCCATGATGTGACCTTCTCCGAGCTGCTGAGAGCACGACGCACTCGCACAACGAAGACCTAATTGAATGTTAAAAAATAAATAAATCTCCAAACCCAATGTTTCATTACTTTGTTTCGAGATTTAAGGACTGTTTAAGAACTTCTACCATTGGATAAATGAGCACATAAGACATAAAATATACAAATATGGAGAAGAGGAAAACCGTGGAATCAGAAAGTAGGTCTATTATTGCGGATATATTAATTGTATTCTTTGCAGAATTACAACCGGCACCGGTATCCCCACCATCAGCTGCAGCACCACTAGAGGCCAAATCGGCTGCCAGTTCACTGTCAGTCGCACTTTCTGTGTCGCTCCTGACCTTTCAACATTTAAACATCAAAGTTAATTTTACAATAAGGATAAATAGTAAATAATTAGCTCAATACTCCCCCTGTATTTCACACAGTGCTGCTGTAAGAACTTGCAGCTCCTCTAGCATTTGTAACTTTCACCTGGCTTGTTTCATGGGCTGTGAATGTGTCTCATAAAGCCCGGGAATGACTTCAGATATTGCTGTCATCACTCACACATCACGTCCTGCTGTGCTTACTGCTATGTTTACTTGGCCCTAGAGTACTCGCTCTCACAAAAAAGCCACAGGGATGACCATAGGTTGAAAAGAACACGAGAATCAATGGCAAATATGAGCTCTGCTTGCCAGTCACAGCTGCTCTGCTCTCAGCATGAAGACTGCAGATGTGTTCAGAACATTTTACCACTTTACTAACTTTATTCTACTTACTGAACGCACTTGTAGAGAGAAACATCCTAGATTTTATGTAGGTGTTTACACGCAGTTTAGTTTAACATTTTTCTTCAAACTGAAATTGACTGGCAAAGAACACAAATGTCAGACGGTGTGAGACCAACATGTATAATGTCATAACAAGCACACATTGTAGGTGCCTGTAGTTTGGGAGTGGCAGTGCTCATAACATAGTCTACTTTGTGAGTGACAGCTCTGTTATTTGAGCCTTTATGCACTGGATTCTGTCCAAATCAAACAGGCATTTGATTTTTATATCCTTACATCTTTTTTTTACTGAGTTGATATGGTTTTCCAGCCTGTCAAGAAGGGATATCATTTCATTTGTTTGACATGAAGGCATTAGTGGCTACCACCTACTGAATCATCCTTTAAACAAACCTTGCAGGGATAAAAGAGGGCAGTGCCTGCGAAAGTGTTGAGTGAAATTCCAGTTTATACAGTGAAAGTGTCTATGAAGCCATAGAATAAAAGTAAACAGTCAGCCCTGCTGCTTTGTTGCAACATGAAGTGAAATTTAAGAAGCTGGTCTATCTGGTGGCCTTGTAAAAAATGTAAAGCTACATCTTCCCCCTGAAGACTAAAACTCACCGCCTGTGAGTGAGGATATCACTTGAGATTGTGTGTGACTTTGGTCTTTTGCCATGTCTGGACGTTCTTAAATAACATCTTTTAGCTCATGTAGGGTGCATATTTTGAAGAAGACAAAGATCCTATTGGCGATTTTATGCTTTATGTGCATAATTTCCTTTAATTCCTTAAAATTAGAGGAAGTAGATTTGTTTTAAGGTTTCTGGGGTGCTTGTAACAACTTGTAACATGACTACTTGACCTTGTAAATTGGGCTGACTTCATTCACTGTTGATATCCTTTACAAATGCGGTTCATGACCTGCAGAGGTTGAGGCATAACTGATGAATCACAATATGTCCAACACATTTGTCTTAATCTCTCCTGGAACATTACTTGTCACATTACTGCCGTTTGAAGACGTTTAGTTGTGGTGAGCAGTAGAAGAAAGGCAGAATTGAATTACATCCCATCTGCCCTTTACATGACGCTTTCCCTTCAGCCTTTCCTGCTGTCGATGGATCATTGTTCCATTCTCTTCCTGTTGTGTTCCGTTTGACAAATATATAGTAACAGGAGGAACGTGGGCGGTGGACTCTGCCTTGAAGATTTGACTGATCTAAACCGCCAAACTAGCAGGGAAATGTAGACGGCAAAAGTATGAATGTGTATAACTGTGAATGAGAAGCCACAAGTTGCTGCAAAAGAGCAAGCATGGTCATCAAACCCTAGATTAAATAAACGATAGAACAAAATCCTGTTGATTGGCCTGAAGATTAGACATGGCTCAGCTTACTATGATCTTTTCAGTTCCATTCGTGAAACACTCTAAAGCTTTATTCACCAAAGACGAGGTTCACTTTCAAGGTTGCTGAATTGTTTTGGGTTGGGCTCTGGCTGGCCCTATTCTCTATTAAGAAGAGAATTGCGGGTCCATTGCAAAATATGGCCAGATTGGCACCGAGAAGAGGCACGAGGTCAGCCAAGGCAAGGCTGTCTGTTAATGTATGATAAACCACTGCAGCTCCATTAGGCACCACCTACTACAACACCAGGTAGTTCTCCATTTCCTAAAGACACCTTAAAGTTGGAGTTTCCTTGTAAATGAACAAAAGTTATGTTTAAGGCACTGTGTAAATCCTTCAGGTCTAACAGACAGGTTGAGTGGTAACTGGAATTCACTGTTCCTAGAAAATCACTAAGATCTGGCAACCGGTGACTGTCAGAAACGCCCGCATCTCAGTTTCACCCGATGTAAAGATCTATGATTTAATAGTTTTTGGATCCCTTATGATACACCTGTTCCAACATGACAGTCAGTCAGTTATTAGAAGTCTACCTTTCTCACAGCACTTAAAGTCGGCTGAGAGCCAGCCACACGACAGCAACTGAAAACAGCTCACTGGTGGTCTGAAAAATGCTGGTCTGTCCATTTAAAACAGGATGGAAAATGCTAGTTTGTCAGTTTCAAGCAGCTCTGTCATCTGTATGAAAGGAGCCTCTGTTTACTAATAAGTAATGTTGCCTGGTGGAAGACTACCATTATTAACAGTAGTGGTGATAAAAAATTATCCCATTGGTATGGAAAAGGAAAGTAATTCACATAGTCAATGAATTGATTTGATGTACTGGAAGTATTACAATTGCATTGAAATGTAAAGTATTTGATTTCAGTCCGTCTATCTCTAGTGGCCCTTAGATCCAACAGAAATTTGAATCAATCCTGAACAGAATCCCAGAAAAGCCGTCTTTGTTACACAGCGCCAAATGTCTGATTAAAATCCAATAGGTCCTTTACAGAGAAGACATTTTCACATGTCACAGCCGGAAATGCACACGTGTAAATAATAAAATGGCTGAATACCGTTTAGATGGTGCAATTTCTTTCACATTTGGATGGAATGAAGCCGTTGTTGATTCTTGGAACAGTGGCATGTCTTTTCCTGCGGCATCAATGCACTTAAAGAGGGCACAAATATATATTTACTAACCCACACATTCAATCAGTAATGCTTTTGCATTTTGTTTGAGCAACTAAGGACTCTGCATGTAATGTTACAGAAACTTTGACTTTATCAGAAACAATGAGCCAGTGAACTCAACTCATGCTGGTTACAGTGTGTTTGATATTATCTATAGACTGAAAAATACTCCTATTTAATGTGTTGTTATTATTTACAGTATTGTATGTAGAAGACGTGACTAATTGTCAAAACGTTTCTTTGCAGATTTGGATACGCGTCTGTGTCCATTTACTGCTGTTCATCACGCTTGGGGTACATTCAAGTAAATTTGACGTCAACCCAGTGACAGATGACATCTCAAGACTCTCTATTTTGGTAAGGACAATATTGTAATTTAACCTTAATTCAAACATTTTCAGCTAAAGCTCCAGTGTAGTTATGGGTATCGTATTCATGCTGGACTATCACATTACTACACTATGAGTAACTTTAAAGATACCTTAAAATACATTCATTACACAGGCTAAAACATCCAGCTACATTGAATATATAATGTACAATAGATACTGTTTGTTTAATCTACAAAAATACAACAGCACTCGTAATTTGTCAGACTTTTGAAACGTATTGGTTGTCTTACGTCATTTTCATTGGCATCTTGTCAGAATCATGGCTGCCACTACTGAACCAATTCTGGATCTAGAAGGATATATAATGTTATAATTCAGCAAAGTAAATAGTACAAAGGTCAAAAAAACATCTCGTCAGCAAAGGGAGGAAATAGAATTGGAAGCAAACTTGCTTCGCATTTGACTCATCAAGAATGAAGTGACTCTTTGTTCACAAGCTACACAATTAACCTTCAGTTATATTTGTATTAGGTCATTGTGTGTTTGCAGTTTATGTGCATTATTGCTACTTTGTAGGATTTTAATACAATTTGTCTGCAATATAATGTTGTACCTTTTTTCTTTTTACAGAGACAAAATATTCCTAAAGATTACAAAATTCCTGTACATTACGTTCCAAAAGAAGAGGTAAGATATTAATAATATAGTAAATCATGGGGAATAATAAATTGGGGTGATGATTACCAGCATTTTGTTGGCTTGTGACCAACAGTTTTGGTGAAATTTAGCATTTTCACACTTCCAACTTTTCAATTTTCACTAGAGAGGTTTGTATTTTCATATGAGCGGACTTCCTGACCATTACTCATATTTACACAAACTTTACATGTGTACACATTTGTGCTCCCAAGAGGAAGGAGCCCATTGACTTTGGTTATCTTTTCCTCAGCTACACCTTCACGACAAACTTTGGCTGACCTTATAACCATTGTACAGTGTAAATATTGTGTCATGTGCCAAGTTCCGTCTTAACTGTGAAAGTAACATCTGACGGGGCGGATTATTAGACTTCGATGGATGTCACTCTATTGAGAGCTTTGTTGTTGATATTTTGGTAAATCTGATGATGTATTTAATTATTTTATGCCATATCTCTGCTCTTTTTCCTCTAGGGTGGGATGTGTTGGGTAAAATTAAACGTCTTCTACTTGGAGGAGAGTTTACAAGATTTAGCGCATAAGTTTGGAAACATTTCATCCAACAGAAAAGATATTAGCATCTTCATACAAATGCTTCAAGAACTGCGGCTCAACTTGGGGTCTGTGGTAAGTCCATATTGTGGTTGTATCATAAACCTACTGAACGTGTCCAATAACAGATGGAAAACACTGTTTAACTGTGTGAACCGTGTTTACAAGTATATGTTTGAAGTGACGGTTTTGCAGCCTCGGTTTGTGTGTTTAAAGCTGAAATCCATAAATTGTCATCCTAGAGGTAATTTGAATTGTGTTCAAATTACAAATAAACATTACACACTAATGTGTAAAATATATTCCCTACAAGGCAAATATATGGCTTTGTGAGGCTAAGAATCTAGCATGATCCAAACCTTTACTACAATGCACACATGCTTATTACAAAGTGAGTGTCCTTTATCGGCTTATGCAGTAGCATTGTTCTTTGTCATGGATTTCAGCTTTAAAGGCAAGTTAATCCTCTTAGCTACACCCTTTACTGCTCTTGTGAAGAACTGCTTAAAGACAGACATGAATTCTCCTCTTTGAACTGTGTTTTTGTCTTCGCAGGAGCCGATCATGTATGATTTTGAGTGCCACTACAGGGAAGAGAGGTGGCAGACAGCGCGATACTTTGACTTCGTCAAAGACTTCCTTATAGCTGCACAGAATAGGGAAGATTCAGATGACTGTGACCCTCCTCCTTGTCCCACCACACCATACACAGTAACAACAGAAGAATATTTAATAGGTGAATTGTTATTATATGTGGTATTTATATGTGGCCTGCCTGTTGTTCTGGTTAACCGAGTGAGAATTTTGGCACCTTAACATGTCGGTGGCACTTCATTGACATTACGTGACAAAGAAATATACCTGCAATCTGAGGTGTGAAGTGACGGTAGCTTTGGCTATCTCTTGGTACGCATCTGGGTAGGAAATCTGTGATTTAATGATAATTAACATTGTACAATCAAGAAATGCCCCCTATCCTATATAAGAAACACAAAATTAGGTTTAAATCAATCCTGTTACTCAAAAGAGAGAAAGATAAACATTAAATTTGAAAATAGTCATTAGATGCAGCTCACATTGCTGCTGTGTTTATGGTTTCATTAATGTTTTTTTGGCGCAGAGCTGTTTTTGGGAGCGCTCGTTGCTGGCGTCACTATTAACTGCAGGTTTATTAGTGAGGTAAAAAATTGGTTGCCTGCCGTCTTCAGAATCAGCTGCAGATTATTTCTGCTTCCTAAATATTTCACTAATGTTTGGCAGGCTTTACTGTGCATAGTGCTGTAGGCTTTTATTAAGTTTACAAACTTTACTATGAAACCTGCCAGATGTGATTTATAGATGTTTGGTCCTCCGTGCATTTGATCATCGCTGGCTAAAGGTTTCGGCTAATACATGATGTGAATCTTACCTGGGGTGACAGCATTGGCTGAGACAGTGACGTAAACAGTTTGAACGGACATATCTCAGGTGTTAACCCCAGTACAGTGATTTGAAACATCCCCACAACAAACTGTCTCTCATGTTCATCCCATCTGGTGTGCGTTGCTTTAAGCCAAAGGACACTGCGAACGTCAGTCCAGCTTTCTCTGGACGAAGCTGATGTTTCTATGTCTGTTTGGATTTCTCACACTCTGAGTTTGGATTTGTCTCTTCATGCAGCCCAAGACTCACCAACACCAACATTTTATTTGGCAAACAGAGTGCATCTGCAGGGTGTAGAGAAATGCCCCAATGTGTGATAGCTGTAGCCTATTTCTTCACATGAATAATAATCTCACTGCTCAGAACATTGACAATCCATGTCCTCACAACTGTTTCTGGTTAGAATACAGAGGTCTGGAAAGCTATTTATCACTTTTATTAAAGAGGACCTATTATGCTTTCCCTTATTTTCTGTCATATATAATGTTACAGTGTTGGATATTCATATTAAGTTAGATTGCTTAAGTTTCAAATAATGAGGTAAACGTATACGTGGAGAAGTGTGTTGCGTAAAGGGTCACAAAATCACAGATTTTGTCACTTCTAGTTGTGTCTAGCCGTGCGGACAGTTTTGAGATATGTATCAACAGGTTTTTAGGGACTGTTTATTAAAAATAAAGTAGCTCCAATAAAAAATGTTTACATCAAGGTCTGACGTCTGATTATCCAGAGTAATCAGAAAATTGTTTGTGGTGGGACACATGACTGTTGAGTTGTGTAAAAGTCATTTGCAGTGCTTTGTGCACCATAATTGCGTTTCCCTACACTCCCACCATATTGGGATGGCAGATGTGAAATGTCAGATGTGAATATCTCAAAACCTCAGAAAAGAAATCCAAAGTATCAGCTCCGCCTGATACCGCCATGTGATAAGTGAGAAAATGCGCGTTTTTAGTATTTGGGTTAACCGACCAGAAGTGTTTTATTGTTGAAAACATTTGCAGCAGTTGACAATGTAGGTCACACATCCCACACACATTTTCTGAGCTGGTCTACAGATTCAAACCAGCAATATTCCAGTCACAAGCTCAATTCTGCTTGTAAAACCCCCGCCACCCTCTTTGGACTATTGTGAACAGACTCTATTTAGGACAGATCTCTTGTGGCCGTTTCGAGAAGCTTTTAATCCAGGAACCATTATTTCTTCACAAGAACTTTGCAAGATAAAAAACTCGAAACGGTCTCAGTGCTTAGACGGCCCATTGAGACATGGCTGAGTCACAGGACTGAGGGAAGATGTCCCCAGGTAGCGCACGTGAAAAGGAAGAAAAGGGCCGAAACCTGATTGTATACGTGTTGATTACAGAGCAATCTTCCAATCTTCCCAAGCGCTTGGCTTTTCTTTGCCAGAGTGGTCGGATCAGATCTTTTATGTGTGTGTGTGTAGGGGAGGGGGGGGTGGGGGTAAAAAAAAAAGGCAGCGTTGAGTTAACTTTTTAGCACCTGACAATGAAGTGTTGTCATCATACGGCACCAACGCTCCACCCTTTTTCATCCATCCTCAGATTTTTTTGCCTGTCTCCTCTCGTAACCCCAAACTCACCAACCCATCTCTTTTTTATTTTTCTCCAGAATCTCCCACGCCCATCAGTAAAGACACAGAGTGCGCAACAGACTGCAAACCACGTAAGTTTGCAATTCTCGGGTTGCAAAACCAGCCCAGCTGGTGTGTCAAAGCGGCAGCTTTTGCCGGCGACAGTATTTTGCCACATTCTAGAGCAAGTCAGCCCATTTCCCCGGAGCTGCTGTCACTTGATTAATGACGCTCTGCAGGGCAAATTCCTCATCACGTCTTGTGTCTCATGTCTTATCTTGTCTGCTGCAAAAAGGCTTTTCTCTGTCCGCCTTGTTGATACCCTACTACCGTGCTACAATTTCAAAAGTTCGTCTGTTTCTGTGTCAGTGATTTGATGTCCCAGTCATGTGGTTTTAACAGAGATGCTTTAAACTGTTTGTATAGAAACATACACAATAATACCGAGTAAATGCTTAATGAAATGTGATAAACTTATACAACAGTAACATTGAAGTGAGTTTCCTATTGGCTCATACAGTGGCTTAGCTGACCACTTTGTCTAGTGAAACGGAAAATAACTGATAAGAGATAATTCATCTTAGTTTTTTGTGTTCAGTTCTCTTGGATGTTTGACCTATACTATGTGTAATCGTGTATGTGCAGTTTAGAAGTCTAGAAGGTTGTTTTCACATCTATTTGCTGAATGGGGAAGTGGCTGGGTTTTTTTCTGCTCAAGTTAAATTTGAGTTTAATTTAAGTTTCCTTGATTTATCAGTGTGATTTTGCGACATAACTATTTTGGAAGCCAATCGGGGTCCAATATAAGATTTATACAAGTGTGATGTGGAAGTAGGAGACATCTTGTGAAAGAAAGAAAGTGATAGCACCATTGTCCAACAAAAACCTGGTCTAAAGTCTGTATAGACCCTCGCTGGGAGCATCTGGTACCACATGCACAAACACACACCCAGTTCACAAGATGAAACAATAAGAGCTCCATGTCTGGCCGCTGCACCGTGCGTAACAGCACATAGAACCCCATATGCTCACCATTCTCCGCTGGGGGATGAAGGCTGGAAGTAATATAAAGCCTACCGTGAGAAAGCTAGCAGCAGAGGAAGGCAGATCTCCATGCGCCGACAGGCAGGAAGGAGAGCGCATAAACCTTTCAGCTGATATATGTCACTCACTACGTAGTTCTGAAGTTCACAAGTTTGTACATCACATCTCATTTAGGCCCATGTTCTCGACAGCTACAGGGAAAAAACGTGTTTTATTGTTTGAATTATGAAGACTGAGAAATCCTGAGCCTGGCACAATCTAACCAGGGACGCGCAGCAGCGCTCTTCCTCCTCCTCCTCCTCCTCCTCCTCAGCAGTTCAATAACAGGCGCACCTAGCTTTTAAAGAGAATGGGAGACAACACTCTGATTTGCTTAATTCAAGTTACGCCCAAAACACAGCTATGAATGATTAAGAGACTAAATACAACTCTTTTTGACTTTGCATCCAGACACGCCCTAAATGCACTTCCGCCATGCACTTTAGACCATGCACCACAGCTCATTTAAATAGGGCCCTTAAAGTGAAAAATCTTAGGATATTCATATATTCTGGACTTAAAACGTTTTAAATGGGTAAATCAGACAAAAGTTATAATCCAAAGCAGATTATTTTCATATGTCTTAAGATCTTTAAGGCTAATATTGTGTAATTAAAACTCTGATATTTATAATCAACAGTTGAAGGCTGCTTATCATTTGATCGTTTCTTTGCCACTTCTGCAAGTCATCTTTAATGTCCACTGCCAGCTGACAAACATTTGATCACACCCAGAAAAAGACATTAAAAGTTAGATGAACAGTGTCATCAACCTAACATTTTTGGGTCCTGATTTGTTACTAAACATGTCAAGAGTCAGAAGAGAGAAAGTGATGTTTTCTTTTCTTTTTTGTCACAGATGAACAGAGCGCCCTGACTGAGGTGGTGGAGCGAAGCCTTCTCTCCTTGCTGTTCATTCCACTCCTAGCTCTTGTATTTCTGCTTGTGTGGAAGGTGAGTTGATCTTTGACCCCTGACTCTAAGCTGTTTAACTTCCTGAGGCTCTCTGGAGATACTGTTTTTTTTAGTAGATCATTTTATTATCCGGAGATTTGTTCAATGGAATTTACTATAAGCGCCAACTTTCTGCAAATGCTCTGCAGACTGTGTTGACCTGAAATTATTTCCGACCCTAAAACAGGTCCAAACACGGAGGAATGCCGAGGATCTTCAACAGAATCCTGGAGAAGGTGGACTCTTCACAGGAACAGAAGGGACTGCACCTCCACTAGATGCTGAAATATCAGAAAAGTGAGCTTTTTCTCTTTTACGTGCATTTAAAATCAGTACAAAATTTCAACTGGAAACTTTTCCCCCTTTATGCAACTCACTGCCTGATCACACTGCAAATTGATTCGTTTTTCCAAACCAAATGGCTGCAGAAAGAGGGAGACGCTATGCTTTTAAATGTATATGTTATTTATTCATTGTGGTTTTGTGATATGGATGGGTTAACCTCATTTGAAGGACTCACTTTGTGAGCGTTAATCACAACTGAGCAGAGAAATCAACCAAGAAAACAAAGTCAACAAAGACGATGAGTATTACAACTTCGGCATGTGCTGCTTCAATTGTTTTCATTCTTTCTCTTGTGAGTTCCTCAACTTTATGGAAACATAAAGTCACGCAGTTGTATCCCTTTAATAGGGGCCCACAGCATATTTTAGCCCCAGGGGCCCTGGAAGTAGTATATGCTTAGAATATACAATGTTTTTGTAGTTTTCTACATCACTTTGGCTTTGGCTGTTTCACTCGCCTGCGTCCGTCCTTGCCAAGCTTAACTTTTACTTTAAATGAATTCCCAAGAAAAACAATTAAGCATAAAACTGCTATTTGCTCTTGACTGCTTCCGACGTCATCACAATTTCACTTTTTCTTTCTGTCCAATTACAGAAACAAGTTGAACGTCATTGAAACAGTGTAATGCTTCTACCCTCCGACGTTCTTCAGCGTAATTGGTGAGATTTGTCATACCATGTTAAATTAGTTTAAAAAAAACAAAAAAAAAAACAAGAAAGACAATCTTGTTTGAATCCTTGCCTGACACTGAGCTCTAAAACCTCTCCCCACATTCTTCTCTCACAGGGCTCTACTCTTACTCTCCTGTTGGTGTCCAAAGGTGATGAAAAACAAACATGAAGCTGAATTCCATAGTGAGACCTCAGAGGTAAAAGGCCTGTTTTTGACTGCTCTCCAGATAAACCATGGCAGATTCACAAATGCCATGACCAAGATTCTTCTGGTTAAACCACGCCTGCTACCATATGGATAAGCTTGCCTTTCTTGTAAGACTGCATTAACCCCATGCTTTTGAAAAAGACTGTGAGATTTTAGCAGAGAGAAACCCTCGTACCACCCCCTCACTGGATTCGCTGGCTCCCGTGAATCGTCCATCAGAACCTGCTGCATCATGAACTCTTTGGGGAAAACTTTGCTTCCCCCTCAGCGCGTCGCTACAGTCTGTCTGTGTTTTCGACCCTGCCAGTTCATCGTCAAACAGCAAAGCAGAGAGTAACTGACACTGGTTATCTCTTCCGTGAACTGAGGCATGAATTACTACCTCCGGTGACCCTCATGTTAACCACATCCTCAACAGCTCTACAGTTTCCTCTTAGTCTGGGGTTTCCTAAAGAATATAATGTTAAACATTGTAGTTCCAAGGTGTAGTCGCATTGTCTGGTTTAGGCATGTACCCACGGGGATGGCTGATGTATTTATTTATTGGTGGCGGCACTGAGCTGCTGCTGTTGATACAGCTGAAATGTTTCAAGCGATCATTTAAGAGCACCTCTACTAATGGGTCACATTTAAAGAACAATCTGTATACTAACACATCGTAAACCCAAAAAACACATTCCTGAACAAGTTACATTTCCTCGTATGATGATGTTGTTGTTGTTGTTGTTGTTGTTGTTGTTGTTGTCGGTATATATGACGCGGGTGATTTAGGTTTGTGTGAATGGATTACATGGAGAAAAAAACACATATACAAAATATGCTGCTTTGACTAACTTTCATTTAGACCATTGAAATCTGCGATGACTTTCTGCTAACGAGTATCAGGGATGACTTCTGTGGATCCAGGATTGTTTGTTTTTGTTTTTGTTTTTAAAAAAGGTGAATTCAGAACATAGGTGTCAGACAAAATGTTAGCTCAACAATGCCTTTATTTTTTTTTACTTATCTCACCTTTATGCTTGCAAGGCAAAAACTGTTATAGGAGAGATCTTTGACGGCCATTCCTCTACGAAAGGAAAAGAAATGAAATCACCTAAATTTGTAAAAAGAAAGATGAGTGATGATATGGAATACACAAATGTTTTGTGATATAAAATTTCAAATCAAGCTATACATTCTTGACTGCTCTCTCAACTACCTAATCAAACCTATTAGCTCAGACTGTTGACTCACATGGTTTAATCTGTTCTCACTGACTTGCCTTTGTCCAATATCAGGGTTGTGCTTGCATAATAAACCCCATTATAGACAATCTGACAAAGATGGGAATGCCATGCAGACCTAATTATCAATTTTACTTATCAAAGGAAGCGTACTGTCATCTCCTTCTCCGATATACAAAGACCCATGTGAAGGGCAGGAAATCATTTTCTGGTAGTCAAATCCACACAGTTGACGTTAGGTTGTTTAATCCACATCCCTTCTAGCTACAGCAGAAGCCCTCAGGCTCATTCCAATATTAAATCAGTGTGCCCCTCCCTGCCTTCTTTCCTTTATGCACTCTCAGATCTGATGTGTTAGGAGGTCCTCCCTGTGTCAGTGATAACAGATCTTGTCAGAGCTGTGAGGTGAAAAGCAGCAGCTTTAAAAACATCTAACAGGTTGACCTTGCCCAAACGCAAAAGTAAAGTAGATTGACGACAGTATAGGTATTAAGAGGATTATTGAGATTATTAGTGACAATCAGTAAAGAGGTAGGAGTGTGAACAGGGCACGCTGGCTGTGACCTTTCCCATCAGGCCGCCCTACTGCGAATAGCTGACAATGACAAAGTGGCAGGACACAAACATCTGTTTCTGTATCTAGTTTTAGTATTTCTATCATGTTTGTGGTCTTACATTGTACCATGTCCATTCTTGGTTTTGTGCCTTGTTTGATTAGTGTGATTGACTCTGTGTGTAAATGTCAAAAGCCTATCTATATTTCTGTGTGGTAGCAGAAAGTGGAGAGATCATTACAGGGCAGATTAGATTAGTCTCAGCACAATAATCCAGCAGATATGATCCATAGTCTCTCTCTCTCTCTGTCTCTTTTTAACTGAACTCAAAACCATGAGAGTTTAGTTGGCTTGACCTGTGCCCAGTTATGATTCGGACAGTTTTCTGGAAAAGCAGCGAAAACTCGGCATGCAGTTGTTGTGACATTTCTGTCCACACGTTACATTTTAGCCTTTGTAACCTTTAGGAAACAGTTCAACTGGTAACTCTGCTTGTTTCATGTGTATTTGGGACTATATGTTGGGAATTTTTCTTCTAGAAGACGAGAGTATATAGTGCAAAATTGAATCTGTGTTTGAAAAAAAAAAGTATACCACATTGGTGTTCATATAGTTCAGAGCAACAGTACCTTTCAGCATCAATAGCTGGAATTATTTGGTGTGGTAAAGTATTGTTTGTTGTGTTGAACTGCAAGATACTTTTATTCATTCAAAAATGCATTTTTGAAGAGCACTCTTAGTTCACTATTAATGGCGATGTATTACCTGTGCCATATTTTCTATGGCAGTTTAGAGCTGAGTCTGTGTTAGAGAAAGTATACCACATTGGTGTTCATATAGTCCACAGCAACAGTACTTTTAGCAGGAATATCTGAAATGACTGGTGTGGTTTTAAAGCTTTTAGCCAATTATTTCTATTCAAAAATGCATTTTTGAACAATATTGGAGCATACTATCTATGGCAGTTTAGACCTGAGACTTTCTCTTCGATCATCTTTAGGTTTCGCTTCTCTACATGAAGACTATTATGTGCAGTGCCCAGTATTCTGACAGAGACACAGGCTAGTGTAGCCACAAAAAAACTAACAAACAACGTATACTATGTCAAAAGTTGCTTTTTATACATAGTTTACAAATATCATGAGCTGCAACAGGTCTAAGCTGTGAACAAAAAAAAAAAAAACATGGTCTCCCATTTTCCTGTCTTTGCGAGAGCCTCAAACAGTCTGTAGGTCTGATGCATGGAAGCCAGAAACCAAGCAATCTCATGCATTACTCGAGAGAATGACTGCCCTTAAATACTGTTCCTATGTGGGTTGTTGTTGTGGTCTGAGAGTGAGCAGAGCTGCATCCTGAACAGTGCTTTCGGGCTCGAGTGATCCAATCCATTCCACTCCAGTGGGTGAATCAAATGGCTGTAGGCAGGAAATAAGTCTGGGTGCCAAAAAGCAAATGTAATTATTGCCCGGTTGGTATTCTGGGTGAAAACTCTACTGTATTCTGTATTTTTGTATAAATGTAAAGAAACATATATGAGATATGAATAAAGTACACGTATCCAACTGTTACTCATTGGTTTGTTTGTTGTTCAGGAATTTTAGTCAAGCATCTGTATGTCACTTTCTTCAAAGTGGGCCTATCAGCAGGGAATCAAACTCGGGGCACACTCACAAACATTTGCCTCGGGTGAAATAGCTTAGCTGCTGCAGATGTGTGGGGTGACTGTAATTACCCACGTGCCTCTGGGAAAGAACTCTACAAGTTTCAAATTGCATGTTTTTAGCCATTTCAAAGCAAAACCAGTTCAACCAGTATTGTCCTGATTTTAAAAGGAAAAGCACTGTTTTGCATTTTAGAGAAAGCACAGTCATGCTTGATATGTTTGCGACATTTTTGTACTAGATTTAATGTATTTGTTAGCTCTTGGCTTTCTAAATTACAATATTAAAGAGATTTAAGGCTTCTGAACAACCATTTATTCCCCAAATCGCGTAAACAGTTCAGAGTTCAATGTTTCCGGTTTGATTCCAAAATACTTTTAGATTTTTAAGGTCTTTTGTCTGCTTGACTGCTTTTTTAGGCAGATTAATGTTCTTAAATCGTCAAATTTTATACTCTAAATCACACAAGCTTCAGGGATAACAATGTGTTCAAATTAAATGCAATATATATATATATATATATATATATATATATATATATATATATATATATATATAAAGCAATAACACCAGAGGGAGTACTTGGCCTTCAGGCTTCTGTCTACGGCTACATCATGCCAATATCTCACGGTTTAGCTCGACCTTGAGTATGTTATTACTTTTATGCAACATTTAGCACATTTGCCATAAACAAACTAACCGAGAAGCCAAGCCAAAACCTTTTAAATCCCTCTGAACTATCTGTCAAATTCATTTCCAAGTAAGTAATGCTTGAGTTCATTAGTTGTAGTCTGGCTCTGTGTGGTCTGGCAATGCAAGACATCTCCACACTTCAGAGAAAGGTCTGGCTCAACCCATTATCATTCTTGGATAGGGGGAAAAACGCTCTGGCTTGTTCGTATTTCATCAACATACCTGCTTACTTTGTCAGGAGGCAGTTTACACAGAACTCCCATGAAGCGCTCATGGGCATAATGATAGATCATCTATCATCATGTCCAATGTTGAAAATGTACCAACCAAACTCCTGTCAAAAGTGTTCCAAACTCACAGGTCTCACTTTCCTCTTGATTGTCAACAGCTCTATATTATATAATATATACTTATATTGTAACATTGTTTAGACTCAGTTACTCAATACTCAATTTTCAACCCATTTACCTCAATTATCACCAGAACATGCACCACATTTTCCAATAATTTTGAAAACCTGAGTAGAGTTGGGATGCCACCCATGTATTGGGAACATTTTAATGGGTTGGTATTTCAAGAACTGTTGGAGAATTGTTCTTTGGTTATTTGTTTGATAGAAAAGTAACTGTGCCCATTTCTCTCCTACATCATTGATCATGTGTGGTGTACCACAAGGCTCAATTCTTGAGCCTATGTATTTTATTGAATTAAGCCTTCATTTTGAACAACACCAATTTTGTTCAGTTGTTCTTTTCCCATCCTGAATTTTTAAAGATACAAAGATGATTGCATCCATCTAGCTTTGACCAGTGCATTCCTCTGCATACCTGCTAGTACCTGAAGAACAACAGTACAATGAATGGAATTTTATTAGGGCTGTTACGAGGCGAGTAAATGGTAGAACAGAGAACAGATGGTCACAAGAAGTGCTGGTTATTCGTTTAAAATGTTCCTTTATACTCAATATTCACTGGAGGCACTAATGACATCTTTTATTTGTATTGACAACGTACAGGAGTGAAAAAGGAAAATTAAAATATTCATAAGCACTCATATGTTTGTTTTACTTGGCCAGTGGTTTGGGATTTCCATCGTTTTATCAGCTGTTTTGTGGATGCCAAGGACATACATCACACTGGCTAATGTTATGATTTCATCTTTGCTATCAGGAAACAACAGGAAGGCTGTAAAAAGTTCATTCTTCAAAGACAGGTTACAATGAATGTGCAATTGTGTCGCTGTGAATAGGCGTACTGAAGCAGGACTTTAAGTGCTGTAAGAGACATGACATAAACAAGTTGAGTGGTCTGACTGACCTCCGCCCGTAGCAACAAGTGATTGGTTCAAAGCGCACTCCCATGACCGTGAGTGATTCGATTGCCCTTTAAATAATTATGTCCTAACAGCAACCGCAGCCATTGAACATGGGTCTTAGGTTTTTCCCCTTGAGCTGTAAGAGGAAACTGATTACAGATTCTGAATGAGGTGAGGATTGCAACATAACAGAACAAGGAAGCATTTCTAAAAACTATGCAAACAACTTCGGCCTTGAGTGATAACATGTAATATACTGTCGATTATATGAGAGATAGTAGTTAGTACCCGTAGCAACAGCAGTCAGAGCTGTTTTATGAACACGAATCCAGTCAGTGTTGAAAGAAAACATGCATGCTCACGAGATCTTTCCCTTCATGTAAATGAAAACTTTAAAAGAACTTTAGGCTACTTGCACAGCAGATGGGACTCCAGGGATCTGGGGATTGTATAAGACGTATCATATCCATGGCTCATTGCTGACAGAGGGCATCATTTCTGTGCAGGAAATGACCTTAGTCTCCAGACAGCCTCTGTTGAAGTCAAGGGTGTCGTAAAGTATGGGGGGGGGGGGTGGATGATTCCAGGGGCGATGGGCTGACAGGGGGCCTCAAGAATACTACATGAACAAAGAACATTAATTATCTGAGAAAATTATTTGTATTTTAATATTTTAGCCTCTAGCAATTTCAGAAATAAAAGTGCAAATATTGGATAACCCTTCACGATTCAGGAACGGTGGGCTTACGGTCTGTCTCTGTCGGTGTGTACAGCGCCCACCTGGCACTGTCTGTGCTGAATGTCCAACTCAAAACCAGAATCAGGGCGCCAGAAACGGAAAGACAGGCAGAAAAGGGCTGAAAGGGAGAACGCGGCGCGACAATTTGTTACCTATTTTTTCTCAAGTGACCATGAAAACCTACACAGCCACGCTAGCATTTTGTCAAGAATAGCCTGGCTTAATGTTGAAGCCAGTTGCAAGCTGGCTACTAAACAATAATATCACTTTGGTGGTTTGATTTCCCTTAAACACACTCTATAGATCAACATTGTCCACTTCATTGCGTTTTGTTTATTTAGCCGAAAGCGATCTGATTCTTTTTAACGGCTCCTATTGATTATTTTGCAGTGTTTCCCCTCGGATGGAGATAGACAAGTAAACGAGCAAGAAACTATATTTCTGTTACGCTTTTGCTGAAGTTACAAACAAATGTTTCGTGTGTTGGTGTGTTTTCACAAATGTGTAATGTTTCTCGTTAATAGGCTTTACTCACATGTGTGTGAATTGACCTGGATAAGAGGGGAGCCCTCTCTTCTCCATCTCCATTCCTCTCCTCTCCTCTCTGCATATAGGGGAAACACTGCAGGAAAAAAAGACAAAAGAACGATGAGCCGCTCTCAGACAGAAACGCAGCCATAAGATGCGGTCGTAATTCCCATTACTACATCCTTCCCCTCAGACAGCTCCCAGCTGCACAAACCGAAGAAGGAAGAACATTTAGCAACCGGACCTTTTTTTGTTTTTGTGACTGTAAGCCAGCTGAACTTGAACCACAGTGTGCTGGCTCTTTGTGACAGTGCACTTGATGGATCAGGCCCTTATGTACCCATGAATGTGGCTTGGATATGTGTTCAAAAAGGGGGTTGTTTTTAATTTTTGAAAAATTTGTTTTCAGTTGTGCTTTGTCTCAAGTGAAGACAAATGCGCCTCAATGTTTCTTCACCAGTTCTAGTTTAGATAACAGTTCTGAAAAATAATTCAGAGCGAGCTACTCTATCTGACAAACAGCAGTTCAAGTAGAGTCACTTTGGAAAGGGATTCAAATGTGGGTCTGATCCAGAAATAACAATGCGTGCAATTGCAGAGTGGTAGCAACAGCTCGAAAGCCTTTACGGCCAACAACACACGCCAACAGATAGTAAACACAATGAGACAATCTCACACTGCTCAGACAATGGCTCAAATATTCATGTACGATGCAGAAATGTTTAATGAAAAAAAGGATTTAGGTCAGTATCTTGACTGAAGAAAAATCGTAAGAGCCACCTTTCAAGTCTTTTATTTAGAATTCGCACAATCCACTCAACTCTAACTAGTCTCTCAGGTTCATCAGACCACCATTGTTCTTTTGTGCCAACGTCAGTTTTACCAGACATTTAAATAAGCCTGGCAGGATCAGACATGTCACGAAAAATCAAGTTCAAACCTTTAACATGCCAACTTTCAGGAACACATTTTTGATTACTTATTGACATTGTAAGCCATAACGATAGAACTGGAACTTAGCAAGTTAACTTCCGCAGACACAAAGTATGATATGGGTCCTCTTCCTTGGTAAGGAGATCACAAATCTAAATTCAGGTGGATAAACTTTGGGCGCAGTACCTGACATGCTGATCACCTGACAAGCTATCTGCAGTCCATCTCCATGGACTTTTGCAGTATGTTTATTCTAAAACAGGGTTATATTACATAAATTGAGCTTAAGATACTTTGAATTTTCGAAGACAAATACTCCAGGGTGAATGCTTTTTGAATGCCAGAAGAGAGGATGATAGTGATGTTAGTTTCGCGACGAGTTAACTCGATTGACAGGCGTGAGTGAATACAAAATCCTGCTTCTGTACGGTGCACGAGAAGGTGAGTGATCAGGTGATCAGACTTGTATTTGTATGTTTGTAACGACTCTTTGATCCTCTCAGCCACAGGACCGACATGTGTCAGCATGTGCCAGCCTTAGAGTATTCGACAGCTGTTTGTGTACATTCTCACATATGTGTCCTCATGAATCACACTATGGAGAATGGTATGTGGGTGTGAGTTTTTTGAGGTGCGTCCTGGTGTAAATGTGCATCAGCCTGTGTGTGTGTGTGTGTGTGTGTGTGTGTGTGTGTGTGTGTAGCAGGGCAGGCAACAACAGAGTCATTACAGGACAAGGCAGTGACAGGGCGACATCAAGGCAAGGTTGTGAATGGCCTGCTCTCTTCTTGCATGACAAAGCTCTTTATCGTCATAAACTGTCTTTTCTGTGCATGTCCCCTCCCTCTCCGTCCATGAGTGTGTGTGTGGGAATCAGCACAGGACCCTAGTCACAGGTCAGGGGCTCTAAGGTTACTAATAGCCCACACCAATAGACTTGTGATCTACGTCTTGCCCTTTATGGCGCTCTTCCCCGCGGCCAGAGGAGAATGCTTTCCCCCCCAGGTGGGGAGCGCGGGCCTGGCCAGCCCCGTCCCGAGAGGACGTAACAGGAGGCTTATCGGAGTGCCGGGCTGTGCTGTAATACTCCTGTGAAAGGTCTTTCAGGCCGCCTCCCAATATTGATTTTTCTGGGCAGGAGGGAAATCGAGAAGGCCCCCCTCAGAAGCACTGGAGCTGGGGAGGAGGAGGAGACAGGTAGAGATAGAAGTTTAGGAAGGGGGGCAGACATTGAGAGACACAGAGAAGAGCTGCACTTACTTGTACATCCGGCAGGGTTAACATTTTCTTCATGTCTGTTTATGTAAACAAAGCACTCGGATGGCCACCGCAGACTTTTGTCTGCCAACAGGTCAGCCTAGTTCCTGCTAACGTGGTCTGAATTCCTCAGTTTCCAGCTTTTTGCAGTTGTTCCTCCACACAGGTCAGCAACGTTTGGTATTCTGAGGTTAAATCAATCAAATCATTGCTGCCATAAATAAACCAGACAGCTAAACATTTCCCGACCACACCAGTCAATCCACTTTGAGAAGAAAGAAAGGTAAATTAAAAGGTGTAAGAAAGAGTATTACACTGTATATACAGATACAGACGTACTGTAGATATTTACAGGCAATAAAAAAGTGAAATAACACAATATAATAAGACTTTTGAAAAGGGAACACAATTTATAATATCTGTAAGTTACTTTTTATACAGAGAAAAGAGATGATGATTGACAGTAACTTGGGCCTACCTTAATCTCAGTTTGCAACCAATTCTGTGAAAATATTTCCCTGCCACAACAACCCATTTCCAATTGATTATAAACCAGGCTTCTTTTTTTTTAAATGTGACCATAAGTTGAGAATTTGAACCTTTGCTGAACAGCAGCCACTGTGGCAAGTGACAACTACAGGATTATGGCCCTTTCTCCTTCATTTCATTAGGTGACAAAAACTAGCTTTGGCATCAATGGTGGTGTATGGGGGGGGGGGGGGGGATTGTAACCTCTGTCACTATTCAAAGATGGTCTTTGATGTCGGGTGTGGACGTCCTCCTTGATCTTTCTCCGGCTGTCCACTGACTCCTGATTGATGACTTTGACGTCTTGACGTTGCTGTGACTGATTTTGGTCTGCTGTTGAATGCTTTGTGGTTAGATTTGACTACTATCTTTAAACTGAGACAGGGGGTTACAGTCACCGCTCATTAAAGGACCACTTGTTATCATGTGACCCATGTTCCACAGTTAGGCTACCTGATGTCACCTCACTGATAAAGACCTTGAATTATGGTTGAAAGCTTGAGATTATTTTGTCACACATACTGATGCCAAGGTCAAGAATGAATTTCCATGCTCAAGGAAAGGGCACTTTTTAGTATTATCAACTTTAAGTGGAATATTTTGATGATATGATCTTATCATGTTATCTTTTCAAAATGTCTGTTGTTTAAATCTACAATTCCAAGCAGATTGTATTTGAAAACTGACAAATGTAGTTGTTAAACTTTTTCAGTTTTTCAGGAATTAAGAGTTTGGAAAATGGTTCCCAACATTGAACATCAATTTCATCATTATATATGTGGTTTTGACTACATTTGTCATGTTGTGATATGCATCGATATTGGAAAAACCTTCTCATTAAAATGACGATTTTAATTTGAGCCATGTAACCCAGCACCCTTGCAAATACATTCATTTAAAAGTAAAACTGAATACTGCACAAGCACCATAGGTGTCCAAAAGTTAGGACTAGGATTAGAAATGTAACCAGAGTGAATGAAGTGGGTGGGCAGAGAGAGTGGGAGACTGAACAGAATACTGATGGACTGAGACAGACAGAGGGAGATGGATCACCTGTGTGGGAGGAGGCGACCGAGGGGAGGAGGGGGGAGGTGTGCGGATGAATCGGTCAGACAAGGCGGCCTTGAGAGCTCTTGTTCGGTGTCACCTCGGTGCAGAGCGAGAGTGCGCGACGATTCCAGCCCCCGTCATCTGATCTAAGGTCACCCCTCCACAGTGTGACTCAGTGGCTCCTGAATGCTGCTTTCAGGCCTGTTCAGCTCTACTTGGGGATGAATCACTTAACTTCAGCCTTTTATTTCTGGAGAGGATCCCGTTTCCTTGCAGCCGTGTTTCCGCTCTGAAGGGAACATTGGTCAGCGCCTCGCCCCCACACGAGGGCTGCTGTAGGTTTGATCAGACCATCTGGTGAGCTGTTATTTTAATCAGTGTCGATTAAATAAACCACAGGAGCCTCTGTAATGGTGTACAATATGCTTTGTGCTGGCTTTGTTCTTGTGTCTACCCCCGTATATGGAATTACAGAGACACACGGTACATTCATGCACTCACATTGCACACGAACATCTTTAGGCCTGCTGAGTTATGAGTTACCGGGAATGGCCTATTCGGTATCCTTAAAAAGTCTTGAACATTGAATAATCCCAAATGAAAGAACATCTTTCCAAGCTTTTAAGAGTAATGAAATAGTTCTGCCAAAACCAAATGTCTCCCCAGAGGCACTTTATTTGCAAATGCATCGACAAAGGGAGTTGGATGGGTGTTGCCATATTATCTAGACTTGAATAACGCGCCGCTTCCCTATTCATTCTCCCTTTTGACTGATTTCAAAGGGGAAACATGATAATACTGAAAGCTAGCTGACAAAAAATGCAAACAATGGCTATCTCCCTCTTTTAGTATTATGACATGAAAGACACCTGTTCTTTCTCATATGTGGCACAAAAAATATGTAATGAATACCGTAGATAAGCACATCATCTGGCAGATTGACTCGGAGATGCTAACGTCTAGAACGTAATATACAGTGTGTTCAGGCTCCGTAGCAGCTACGGAGGCACAAGACTAGCTTTCTGCTAAGTAACCAACTCAAGTCCAACAGTTTGTTGACAAAATTTTATTCCAAGCTTAAAATATTCTGTGGTTCACACTTGACTGGTCACAAGTTTTCTTGGGCTTTAGAGTTGTTAGGAGGTGGAGGTCGCCCCGGGTTCCAAAAGTTAAAGTCCCATTCATTTTTCCCATAGAAAATGTTATGTGACTCACAGTCAGAGCAATTCTGTGGTATGGATGGGCGTCAAACTCTCCCAGTTGAATCACCAGTACCAAATTGATGTGCTGTGTTTTGTTCACAAATTCATCGACTGAGCATTTCACAACCACTTTGACTCACATCATCTCTGACCGGCCTCGTCACATCTAAACCAGTCCGCTGTGCCTGGATGATGGCCCAAACTTCATTTCTCATGTTTACTTTGTTCACTTTCATTTCAGTCAGCTGTAGAAATCCCTTTGGTGTAAAAGGTTTCAGGTGGAATAACAACCTATTATCCTGGAAACCAACTGAGATGAGAGACGTGTTGTCAACAAATGACCTTTGTGTTGACTTATATTAATTCCCTGGTGCCTAAAACCAACCTTAACAATAAAAGAGTGTTGGGGACATTCCTCTCACCCAGTGATCAGCAACATTTCTGGTTTGATTCCAGCTTGGGACCATTATCCTTCTCACCCTCTTAACCTTAAAATCTGCAGACAAGAATACTGATATTGGATGAAATATCAGTATCTGTAAAACTCCTGGACTATGTTCAGTGACAACATTGTTTTGATATCCAATGCCAGTGTTTTCAAAATCGGCCACTATGGTAGGGTCAAGGTTAGGGAAATCTTGTGGTTATAATAAATAAACTATGGTTAAGGCACAGTTAGGGTTAGGCTTCTAAAACGTTTGATTAAGGATTAAAAGTTCAAGTTAATAAAAAGGACACAAACTCCAAAAGTCAGACAGGCTACATGTTCATTTCGTTTATTTGATTTGAATGTACAGTGTCATGTTTTATATGTAAATGTTGTTATTTTGCACTAATGAAAAAAGCAAAAATCGGAAAGATATATAAAACATCATCCTGCCAACAGTTAAGGATTCATGGTTCTCCAATCAGAGAGGAGCTTTGGGAAAACTGGTATTTATGTCAGAGCAGCAAGGCGGGAATCTCTGCTCCCTGATGAAAATAAATGAATGCTTGTCCAATGTTGGCCCAAAAGCACATGATGATCCTCTGGAGCATTGGAACAATGCTCTATGGAAAGATTAATCAAAAGCGGCGACTGGAGAAAATCCATCACCGCATTTCACAGAAAGTAACTCGTACAAGGGGTCAAACAAGTTGGTGGTAGGATCCAGATGACAATTGTCAAATTGAATGATGTTCTGCTGCATCACAACCTGAACAGCTTACCAGTTTGTGACGAATCATGAATTCTGCCTCTGTATCACTGGGTGAGCGCTCTGCTGCTGAGCTGAGGCTGAAATGCCTTTGGGCTGTAAGACACAAACTGTCCTTATTTTCTCTGCTGATCTATTCTTGTCTGTTTGCCCATTGTATCTTTTGGCATTGACAGTTGCAGCATGTTAATGATGTTTTTGCAGCAATTTTTTACCAACTTAAACAAACTTCACATGCTGCAAATAAGATTTGGTAGAAAAAAGTGGAAATTCACAGAATGATGTTTTCCTTTCGGTGAGCTTTTTAAACCCCTACAGGTAAATCTAAAGATTAGTTTTGGATTTTTAACTTTGCTTCATGCGCCAGCCACAGGAATTTCTTCTTGCATTTCGTCGTTGGATGGAATTATTCTTACGTATGTCTTACGTCTGAAGGTCAGCTGCTGGCAGTGCCAAGCATGCATGTTCAATCTGGAACAAAATCACCATCACGTAAACCAAACACTCTGTGACAAACTGTGAGGGGAAATAGAGAGACAGAGGACGGGTGGTCTCAGCTGGATTTAAAGGAAAATGTTGGCCATCGATAATCTCTTGACAACCCGGTTTCCCCTTTTACTTCCCCTTAAGTAGCTTTAAGGTTGTAAAAGTACTTTGTTTGTGTAGTATACATTCTCATACATACAACTCATGATTTTTGGCACATGATGTTTTCACTGAGACTCACAAGTTTTTTTTTGTGGCTGCACCATTCCATTTTATACACATTACATATTTTATACTTGGTTATGGGGCGACAGTGGTTATGGTTTAAAAAATACTACATTGACTCATCTGATGAGCCATTCATCCACCCTGACCTCCTCCTTACGCAGACTTTGTTGCTGCATAATAACAGCACCTGACTTCCTCCTTTGATCTCATCATAATTAATTCTGCTGCTAGGGGGCTTTGTCACTATAGTAAGTAGGGCAGGTCAAAGTTAACCCTGGGCTCCCCAAAAATATCTTTTTCTTCTTTAAAATACAGCATATGAGCATGTTGTATTTGGCCGCACACATCTACGGACTCTGAGGTCAGTTCATGTTCAGATGGCCAAATGTACTGACGACTAATTCCTGAAAAAAGTTGGGTCGATGACAAAATACACCCTTTTATACCAGCGACTGTCGTCACTACTGTGAGCAACTTTCAATGTGAAAATAATTAAATATTGATAACATTCCAACAGTGATTGATTAAAAGCACTTTTTACAGACTCACCCTCCTGACATGTTCCCTCTGGCTGAATTCCTCACATTTTCTCAACATTTCTTTTAAGATATTCAGGTCCAGACCCTGTGGGTTAGCGTGAGAAGCTCATTTGCATCATTTCAAGCCTGACAGACAAAGCAGACGGAGCGATACAAAACACAAAGTAGAAACACCCTAATCAGGGCAGATCACAAGGATCCAAAACAATCAAAAGCATTCCAAAGGGGCCATTTGTCTGCTTAAGGACAAACTGTAGCACAATGAGTGGATTTATAAGGAAAAGAGCAAAGAGAGAAAAGTGAAAGGAGAAGACTCATTTCAACAACCAGGTTCGATTTTCTCACTAAAAGGAAGCATTGTGATTCTTCATGCATGTGATTCTCTACAGAGTTTTGTCCCATTTAAGGAGAAATAATACATCTTATTCTAAACATAGTGATTATTGAAGCATTCAACTTTTCAACCCTACATCATGTGGTCATATTCTTAGTGTGTGTCAACTTCTTGGATATTAAGTTTTTCTTTTCATCAATGCAAAGTACATTATGTCATGCATGAAGCAGTTCCACCACACACCACGACATGTTACCACCACACTGATATCCCTCATAAACCGCAGACGTGCATAACATCAGTGTAAACCCACATTCAAGCTGCACAGGGCCCATTCATAGGAGAAAACTGTCACAGTCTGCAGTGTAGTTCCACATACTTCGCTGCTAAATCACCGCATCGCACAGAGTTACTCTGAATAATTCATCAAATAAAAGTTAAGATCCTGTCTCACACATGCTCTCTCTCTCTCTCACACACCTTTCCAGGAGTTGGTTATATGATGTTTAGACATCAATATATTTTTAATTACTTCCATCCCGAATAGAGATGTCTGGTGACCAGAGCCCCAAGACCAACCCCGGTCGGGAGACGGGTCCCGGAGGAGAGTAAGTTGATGCCGTTGACCCATTCAGTCATCACGGCATCACGGTGTCGGACAGAACGGAATGTTCTTTAAAGGTGATGATTAATGAGCCCCAGGCTGCATTTTGAAATTATGAACTCTTTGGTGCTTCGCGAGCTTTGCAGAGTTTGGTCTACTGGACATAAAGAAACAAGAACAAAATTGCATGCGGGTCCCAACTACACACTGAAATCTATGAGACTCATATATATGTAACTTAGATATTAAAATGTTTTCATCGTTAGCTAAACATTGAAGCACCCCAGCAGCATTTTCAGTATATTATACATAAAAGATTTGTATCATTCATTTAGAGGTTTGCTGCTCTTTCTCAGACTTGATCTTTTTCATACTGCTGAAGTCAAACAGACAAATTCTCTTATTTATGTTTGCCACTGTGCAGCTCTGACACTGAAGTGTTGAATGTCTGGTACAGCAAAGCAGCAGTTGAATGAGGGAGCCACATTAGCTCATTCACTTTTACCACCTGAGGCTACAAACATTTTTTTAAAGTCAGGTGTTTGTGTGAGTCAGTGGGTGAGTCAGAGTGAGCTGGCGATTACAAACGCCCACACACATCACACAGGGAATGAGGAGTAACCAGAAGGTCGTAACATAACATGAACAAATCCATCATCGAGAGATCACAGCACTTTAATCTGCAGAGGATTACATTGCAGGAGATTAAGTAAGCATGTCTTGAGGAACGAGTTGCGATGTTGTCGACTATCCATGTGGCCAAAACCACAAAGATACAATTCACTTTGAATTACATGCACTGTTGTGCAACCTTTGAACATCAATCAAATTAAGTAATATTATGGGACTTATTTTTCCCACGAATGTAGGCATCAGTAGCCAAATTTTTTACAAGTCAGTCATTTAACCTTTGTGGTACATGCAAACTGATTTTATGGCACTCAAAAATTAATTGCAATGTTTGCTGTCTTGTTACGCAAGATAAAACTAATGTTTGAGTAATTGATCAACTTTGCTATGACATGGTTATATAATCTTAAGTATAAAGATTATGTTGCAACAATCCCGGTCAATCAAATTAACAATATTGGCGTAATGTGACAAAATGGTCCTCTGTTTGATGATTGCACACTCTCCACAGAACGTACATGATTTCCTGTCCTTCAGATTTCCCAATGCAGGTGATAATTATCAATCTCTCACTAGTTTGTTACAGGTGGTAAATAACAGTAAGTCAACCACTGAAGCACATCAAATGCTCTGTCTTGTTTCTAATAAAATTCTTACAGTTGCCAAGTTCTGTGCCAAGTAAAGTCAATTCTTGCCAAAAAATGTGCTGCCAACGATTGAGAGCTTTGCACCTGGCGTGAGGTGAGTGGCACTCCCCCATGTCTCACTTTCACTTTGTTGTTATTAATTCAGACACAAACAAGACAAAATGCCAGTGCCAGACTCATTATCCTTACTGTGGCGTTACAAAGGCCAAACACACATGCAGAGTCACAGTGAATTCTCAGTGGATAGGCATCACAGGTGCACGCTACAATGCCTTTGTTGTGGCTTTAAATGTTCGTCATACTTTGATGAAATTTCAGCGAAGTGCCAAACGTAGCCGAGTATCGTGTAATTCTCAGGAAAATACACCCGGTTGCTGTACATAACGAGTCAGAACGAGTGATATGACAAGAGCCAAAAACCACAACGGTAATTCTCTTTGCACTGTGTGAGCGCCACCTTGGAAGATGGTATCCAGTTCTCTTAATACATCAATGCAAAGATCTCAGCAGAAAGGCCTCCTTGTTGTCATAACATCTAAGTCAAACTCATCAGGCAATAGAGCCTTTCCTACCATGACCCCTTTCTTATGAATAAACCCCCTCATCCCTTTGCTGACCTGCTGCCTGCAATGCACCCTGCAGGCTTCCCCCCTACTGGTCTGCTGCACAGCCGGACCTCCTCCACCCTTCAAGTTACCCCATTGGCTGTTAAATTTGCAGTCGTCTGATTTTCTCACAGCTAGGAAATCATTTTCTTCCAGTAACATGTTTTGCATGTAATCTTCCCACTAAGGTAAACATACCACGTCAACTCAGCTGTTCAATCGCGGCTGTTTTGCATTGCGGTGGGTTGGGTTTCCAAATGGATTCATTAGAGGAAAGCTAGAGTAACTTTTTAAAGAAAACAGCTGATGTAGAATGAATGTGTGTAGTGATCTGTTGTTTGATGAATTAAACATTATGAACAGGGAAAGTTTTCCAGTGGAATAAATCTTTCTGACAGCAGAGTGACTTTGACAGTACTGACTAAATGCCTGAGGTGTCAGCGGATTGAGAAGATAACTGAAATGCCTCTTCTCCCACAATGCCTCTTAACTGTGTTTGATTTGAAAGAGAACAGTTACAGCATAGTGTGCCTGTGCCTTGGGCATGAATTAATCAAAGCTCTATGAGCTCTTTTTGTCTACACTAAACATGAACAGCAGCCAAACATCTGAAGTAATTGTCTTGATGATTGAATTGTAAAAGAAAATCTACCATAAGGTTGTGTTTTGTAAATAAATGTTTCCTCTTACATTAGATAGTTTGAGTCCTGGATTAAAAAAAGTATGGACTTTCTGACAAACAGGTTCCTCTGATGCAAGTCTGTTCAAAGCTCACATTTTCACGTTAGTATTGAAGCAAACCTCTGTGAACAATCCTGTCTCATAGAAATAATGTTTACACATAACTAACCTGCAACATCAAATATGTTTTTAATGCCGTTTCTATTAACCTAAGGAGGAAAAGTATCTGGCAAGTCGCAAATATGTTGATACTGAACGTGTCAGTAAAATGTTCACTGACAACGTATTTCATTTATTTTCTGCCAATCAGAATCAGAAATACTTTATTGACCCCCGGGGGTTTAGGCACTGGCAGCACTTGGTTATGGTCAGGGAGAGATCATGGTCTGTTTCAATACAGAAAAAGTCAGCAGTGACTTGAGACGTAAGATCTTTTTTATCAATATTTAACCGAAATCATGAACCAGAGACAGGAGTCTAGTCCTGAACCCGAACCTTAACCACCTCCCTGAGACTCCAGCATGGTACGTAAATGTAGGGTTTCATTCACTCAAAGAAACGTTGTCTCTGAACATAACCCAGGCAGATTTCTAGGAGACAAGGTTGCTACGGACACTGAAGCCAATAGTTGGAGAAAACATTTAATAATCCAATGACATCTTGAACAAAAGCACACTTGGAATGCTGCACATTATAAACACTTTCTTTCTTACACAGTTTTCAAATGAAGGAATAAATTAGTCCATTCTGCAGTGGTGGACCGCAAGAACGAATGAAAAGCTGGAATCATAAAGTAGAACATGAGACCCAGGCCTGGTTTAAGTTACTGTGGTGGTTACTGGCACGAATTCCCAACTGCAGAGCTTGAGCTCCTCAATTAGTATAAAATTATCAAGACTATTATGCCACCAAGTAGACCTATAGTATAGTATAGGTTTCTAATGTGTGTTTGTGTATAACATGGACAGCCACACAATGAATCCACGCCAGAGAAGATTAAACTGATTCATTCAGTTATTGTGAAATAGGATATGTCTTTCTAACTTGATCGCTAACCAGACAAAGAGTAGAGACAAACAGTCTATCTTCATGTTTACTCTGTTAATCCAGATTTTCCTTTCCGATCCTCCTCCCAAGTCAATCAACTGATTGAGGGCAGTCACAGATTTTGACCTCTGTGAGCCTTTTTCCGCCGTCTGTTTGCAATGAATAGATTTCAGTCATAGATTTTGCTGTGATAGATGCTGGCGTGACCTGGCTCTAACTTGATAGGAAACTTTACTGATGGACTTGCAGGCTGAGGAGCAGTGTACTGTGCACTACAAAGGCGGCAAACAAAAGAAATACTTTCACAGAAAAGCAACTGCTCACTGTTTGAAAGCACCTTGAGGCAGATGCCAGTGTTGTGGATTATCACTCGTCTTCACCTGTCTTTGCCCTGCAGGAACCAAAAACGACAGTAGAACATAAACACTGACTTATACCTTGTGCAACATGGGACATGTTTGCCTCGGGAACAAACGTATGGGGAGTTCCTTTCTTCTATCTCTGTATTTGTCAAGAGAGATCAGAGCTCTGATTCCCCTAAGGACAGTTCTGAGGCACCATCCAACATGCAAAGGCGAATGCAAAACATGCCACCCAGTGACGGTGAGTGATAAGTCACTTTATTTTGACCTTGAGAAAAGGTTACTGTTACTGTTAGTGTTACTTGTTACTTTCAGGCAGAATCCCCCCAAAAATGTGAGGATCTAACTGGGTCTCATGCGCACATTTTCGGGTTAGGTCCATTTTAATTTGCTGAAGGCTTGTGAAATTTTTTCTTTTTACGTGATCATGTCGTACTGAACAGTATATTAAGAAAGTATACAGGCTACTATATATATTGGGGTTAACGGCAGCAACTGAAATGTTGAGATTTATTGCAGTACATATCATTATGAGTACTGCTTTTCTAACTGTGCAGCAGTGGTTGGAGGTAGTAGACATATTTTACATTTGTCAAGGCAAGGCAATTATATTTTTATAGGCTACTATATGTACTGACTTTAATGGCAGCAACTGAATTGGCTTGTGTGTTTGTGTGTATCCAGCAGGTTTATGGATCTCATTATGAACCAAACCAATGTTTTCCGAGCCATCATCTTCCATTAGTGCACTTTGTGAATTGAGAATTCAACCATTATTATTAGTAGTAAATCTAAAGTCTAACCATGCAGCAGTGTGTTTTACATTCTGCAATCTTATTTTTAATGCGTATTTTACTACATGTTAACTCAATGCACTATACATTGAAATGCATGCACACTCACCCACCCACCCAAAGACTGACAGGACCTCACAACCACCATCACAGACATAAACCACAAACAGACACTCCAGGTACTCCAACACATGCAAAGCTATGTTTTCAGTTTCTGTCAGATCTGACATATTTACATTCATTAAAATAATAACATTTTATAACTTTGCCCCTGAGTTGCCAAACATCCTTAAGCACACTGTGTTATGTCCGTAGGCAGTGATTCTAATACCTGCTCCAAAGTCAACTCCAAAGGAGTTGGAACATTTGTGGTTTGGGCCCCTAATCTTTGGAACAATATGCCTACAGGTATGAGAAACAGTGATTTTTTTTTAGGGTGGTAAAATCTCTAAAATTGCTTTCAGTGTTCCTTTGAATATTTCACTGACCTGACTGTGCTGTTTTGTTCCTATAAAACTTTGCAACATAAATAATACCATGTTTATTGTGGTTGAAGCGGCTTCTTTTAATTCTTTTGAGGGCTGTTTGGTATGAAAAAGGAAACATGTATTTACATATCGTATATAACCTTGGATTCTTTTTATTGTGGACAGCATGTATTCACCCCATAGATGTGGTCAGGTTGGCCCCAATTCTTTTTCTTTCCACAATGAGGTGGGTTCATGAATACCCAACTTAATTTTATCAACTAGCAAACACAGACAAAGCAAGCCAGAAGTATGATTCTGCTGTCCTCTCCTTTTCTCAATAGTTACTGTCTCTCGCTCCAGTACTGTTTATAGCCCTTTTTACTGCAGGGACTTCCTGAATCCCTAACCTGTCCATAGTCTGAACTAAAGCAGATGCTTGACATTTTGGCAAATATGATTATTCGCTTTCTTGCAGACAGTTGATAGATGCAAACATCAATACCACTCTCATATCTGGCTGTTAAATGTGAAGCTACGACCAGCAATTAGCGTAGCTTAGCATAAAGACTGCAGACAGGAGGACACAACCAGCCTGGCTCTGTCCAAAGGTAATGAATAAAACTACTTAACAACACCCCTAAAGCTCCACTAATTAACACATTCTCATTTGTTTCATCTGTACAAAAAGTGTAAAAACTTCCTTGAGTTTTGTGATGATCGTGAGCTTCGTCGGATTAGCAAATAGTTTAGCATATAATCCCCGTAAAACCACAATGTGTAAGCTAACCTATCTGGCTGCTGAAGGCAGTTTCATATTTACCATACAGACATGAGAGAGGTATCAATGTTGTGCAACAAAGCAAGTGTTTTTTCCAAATGTCAAATTGTTCCTTTAAAGAATCTTATGAGGCTTTGGTACTAGGCTCTTCCATGTGTATTTTACAAACCAACAATCGAAATTTTGCTTTAGGAACTCGTCCCGAAAGCAGAGGGAGACCACTGGAAAAAAACAACCTGTGACAGTGGCTACATGTTTCATATGGTTGGTTAAGTTATTGCTGAGAAACGATGGCTATTGGTGGTCAACATTGGATGGCTGAGATGGTTGAGAATGCGCGAGAACATTGTGCAAGCAAACCTCAAATGGCGCATTTGTGTTATGTGTGGAACCAAAATTCAACAGTCATTGCATGTGAATGTAAACAAATGACAAATCAATATTCAGTCTTTGGTAAAACTTAGAAACAGGACTTAAAAGACAAAAACGTCAACTGAGAAAATCTGCTCATTTTAACACAGTTCAGATGTTACATCCTCTCATTAGTCATTGGAAGATGAAACAACATTCATCAGTCATTCATCCCAGATTTTAGATGCAATGAAAATCA
The DNA here is from genome assembly GCF_043641665.1 of Enoplosus armatus. NCBI lineage: Eukaryota > Metazoa > Chordata > Actinopteri > Centrarchiformes > Enoplosidae > Enoplosus > Enoplosus armatus. The sequence continues at coordinate 3,383,855 of NC_092185.1, read as the reverse complement.
AACATGTGCTCCACTTTAAAATAATCTTGCTTTTGTTTTGTGTTATGAGACACGAAGAAAAAAAAAGTTTGGGATTGAGAAAGAGCCGTACTATCTTGTGCATCTTTTAAATCTTATCTGGGATTACGGGTAAATATCTATCCAGCAGATTACATGCCCTCGCCACCTGGACTATTTTTTTTTTCTTTTACTATTTTACTAACCATCCCAGTCTTCATCTGCTTATGCAAAGTAGAACTGAGTAGAAATTTAGGACATGCACAGTTACTGGCTGAAGGTTTCTCTGGCTTTAATAAAAACAGACCGAACATGTTGTTCCAGGCTTGTGATCATAAAATCATGATAATTTTATTTGTAAAGGTTTGTTCTATTTCCTTCCTCCCCAGGGCAGAGGGAGTTATAGTCACAGCTCAAAAATGAACAAATAAGTTTGATTTCTAAAATTCCAGAGACGATGGCGTACTTATACGTGTATCTGTAGACAGTTCAATCAGGAGAGACTTAAATGAATGAACAACTATTTATTGACACATGAATAATAAATTAGACCCCGATTAGACCCTATCGTGACGGCATCATACTTTAAGGGGGTAGTGAAGTTTTAGTATAGGAACAACCCCCCGATGGAGTCTTAACACTGGTGGTGGTGAAAGGATGCTGAAGATCTGGACGTGATGAGAAGTGGTCTTCTGATGAGACTCCAATAAATTGATCAAATGTGCTTCCATGTCTGGTAACAGTTGTAATAACTGCTTAACATGCAATGTACACTACGGACAAAACTATGTGGAAACCCCTCCACACATACTGTTTTTATAGTGTGGCCTTGGGCCCCCTTGTTCCAGTCAAGGAAAATCTTAATGCTACAATTATAATCTAGAAATAAAATGGGTTTCAAATTGTGTGCTAGTAGTTTGGATAAGGCCCTTTCCTGTCAGAAAATGGCAAGACCAGGTCCGTGAAGAAAAACATTTCCCAGTGTTCAAGTATCCTCGAAATTACTGTCACATTGGATGAATCAGCACTTCAAGATGTACGCCCAGTGCTAACAGTCAGTGCCAATGCAGGAAGCAGAGCGCCCGTCAGGTAGTTTGTGTCCTCTCAGAGATCTGCAATTAACGTTTTTTTTATTGCAGCCACGACATTACCCTGACCTTAACCAAGTGTTTTCTGAACCCTAACCACACCCTAACCATAGTTTGCTTGCCATAACCACAACATGTAATCCGATATTGGTAGTCTTGCCTGGCAAAAGAGTTGGTAAAAACTTGACTGGCCCGACCTCCACCCCATCCAGCATCTTTGGGATGATTCGTAATGCCGACACACCTTATCACCCAACATCATTGGCTGACCTCGTTGACTAAATGGTTCCAAACTCCTTTAGAAGACCCCCCTAGAAGGGTCTAGACCGTTAAAGCAGCAGATTTATGTTCATGGTTTGGGAATGAGATGTTAACAGTCACATATGGGTGTAATGTAGTGTGCGTTAACGCTAACAGTGGTCACAAATTTCTTTACGAGATGCTATTTATTACATTACTATGCCAAATAATTAATTTACTACTTTTCTAATTGGGGAATACAATTTATATAGTCCATAATTTGAGTTAATAATAAACCCCATTATTGACAGACTTCCCCTCTTGTTCCCACATTACTCTTCCATGTCACTGTTACAGCTGCCAACTCTCCTTAAGAACAAACGCAGTCTTAAATCGGCAGGTGGTGTTCACTTTGTGACCTGATTCTTAAAATAAAACTTTAGAATACGATTATTGTGTTTGGAGATGTATTTCTCCTCTCCAACAATATTAAGCTGTTTGCACCATCAGTATTAAAATACCCTGTGCCGTAGATGCCATGGAAATTTAGCCTAGAACGATCCCACTGCAGTCATGGTGTCCTGTTTGAAATTCCCACATGCCACAACACTGAAAATTCAAAAAACTGTTTGAATCTTGGATCCATCTTATTTTGACCCTTCATGCATTTTCAAAGCAACCACAGCTATGTGTGCTGTAAACCACTGGCATGGGGCCATTTTTCTGTTCCCTGAGGTCAGGTTTTAAGATTTTTACTTTCTGCCATATTTAATGAATACTAAATAATGCTTTGATGTTTTTTTTTTTACTCTGAATCAGCAACACAAGCAGCATTTTCGTGATGGAGATTCATCACCGTGCCAGCATCCTACCTCACACTGAATGCAGCACTTGATTCTTGTCATGTGAAATGACTTCAATGAATATTTTATCAAAGCTTAATGGAGTTAAGTCATGTGTCTCTGGAAAGGAACTGTTTTCATAATAATTGGATTAAATGTTCAGTTGATGGTTTACAAAACAACATAACTTCCCAATGAGAGGAATGAAATGATTGTCTGCGGTTGTCGGTCTTTAACTGGTTCACATCCTGCGAGGAGATATAGGAAAGGCCCACACATGCACACATACAGTGGGCTGAATGAATCTGTAAGAATGTTGAGGGTTCTGCACTTTGACTTTGAACTGTACTTGAGGTTCTTGTCCTACATTTGACCGCGTTACTATATTGTTTATAGATGAGGCCCCAAATCCCATAAAGACAAATTCCTGGATGATGGTCAATGAAGTGATTGTGATTATATGGTAATGAAGACAGGGTATAAATCAATCCGGTGACTGGGGAACAAACTTTGCTCTTTTCTTCTATTATCAGTATGTATTTACTCAAGTCGTGTGCTGAAGTACTCTTTTGAGGTACTTTACTTGACTATTTCTATTTTATGCTATTTTATATTTCCACTTCACTACATTTCATAGGAAAGTAATTACATTTCAGATTAAGAGTTTACATAAAAATCTTATGAAATATAATAAAATATCTACTCATAATGGAGTATTTTTACACTGTCGTATTCTTAACTGATGTTTTGGCAACACAGCATGACATATTATCACCTTGTTGATATGGAGAACTTATTGACACATCCAGCAGACATGGAGGAGCAACATTCGCGTCCATTTGGAGTCTTGTCTGTGCAGTTGGTTGGTGCTGAGTAAGTTGTGTACTGTGGATTTATTTGTTTGTTTTTTTCTTTTGAAAAGAGCTTCCTGCTGCTGCTGGAAACAAGGTGGATGAGAGAAGCTGAGGGGGGGGGGGGGTCTGATCATTCCCTCTGTGTTCATCATGAGTGACCCCATTTCACATAATATGTAGTCATTAGACCTATTGTTAAAATATGAATATTCATTGGAGCAGCTTTAAGTAAAAAAAATACTTTTACCATCTCTGTCTATTGTAATATCAAAAATTACATTCTGACATGAATCAATACTTTTTATATTACTTTATAAGTAGAACATTTTGCTTTGTCTTTCAATAGCACCAAGAGCATCCCAGCGGTACGCTGATGATAGTAAGGAATTTAATTGAATTTTGTATTAACTACATTTTAAATTGCATGAATAATTAAAGTCAGCCACACCAAATTGTATTTAGTTGGGAGTATACTGGCAGCCTGAGAACCCTCCATTACATGCAAACAGCTGTGTAGCGTTTGCTGCACCAACTATTCACACTCCTTCAGCCACTCCTGTTTTCTTGCTCCTTGGCAGTCAATTTTTTTTGCGCTCTTAGCAAACACATTTATCTTCTCCAGAAGATGCAGTTTATTGTTAACAATTTCAAACACGACTTCCTTCAATAGAGGAGGCCATGCATGGCCAAATAATCAGTCGTCTTTGCTTGAGGTGTTCATAGTTGGGGTGTTTGTAGTTTTTTTTAAGATTTTAGATCACAAGACTGATATGAATCTTGATTCTCTGGTGAGGTGCCTGGTCCTCCCATCTGTTGTGCAGAGATTACCGAGATTGAGATCTTCCATGTGAAACCAATGTTACACATTCTGATGCATTTTAATGACTGCAGTGTCCAGCACATACAGAAAGAGGCAAGAATGGAAACCCCCTTGTGCTCTGTGAGAAAAGTTATATTTAGCAGCGTGGTCACTGGCCTAGTCAGATTTTTTTTTAAAAACAAAAAAAACCACTGAGAGTCCAGACCAGGAAATTGTGGGAATTTAGTAAATAGATGTTGGAGCAGACTGGCAGCCAGAGGTCAACATATTTCAATGAGTGCTCAGAGTTCTTTTTTACACAAGCAAATCTGCACTTCAGCTATAAGTCAGTGTATATACAAAAAACCTCCTCAGCTGCTTTACTACAGAGCCAAATGCACGACTGAAATGATTGGTCGATTAATTAATTAGTGCATCGACAGAAAATGATGCTTTATATATTGTAAATTCAATATTTTTGGGTTTTGAACTGTTGGTCAGACAATCAGAAGAAGAAGACGAAGCCGTCATCTTGGGCTCTGGAAATGTGTGAAGGGCATTGTTCACCATTATCTGACATTTTATTGATAAGCAATTAATTGACTTGTTAAGGAAATAATCAACAGATTAAATTATAGCGAAAACACTTGTAAGTTGCAGCCGTAGCTACATGTATTTACCAGGGCTGTATTTTCTTTTTGTTATTCATTCGGATGCTGCAGTACATAAACCCCCCGGCTCTTCACTCCATTGTTGGCCAAATGTGGCACAAATGCTACGGCCAGCGCTCAAAGTCATTTTGCCTGTCCTGCCTAATCCTGTGTTTCATTGTACTCAGGCTCACCACTCTGCTCTGATCTCCATTTTTTCCGTTCGCTGAGTGGTTACTGAAGCTCAGTCAAGCAGTAACATTTCAAGTTACAGCATTACAAATATGAGGTAAAGCAGGCTCCCGCAATGCGTAAACTGTCAGATTAGGAGTGAATTGGATGTGGGTCAAGAAAAGTCAAAAAGGAGTGTGGCTGAGGAGGCCAAGCATAAAAGGGAACTCCGTCTTATTTGATCACTTGGTCAAATGGACAGTAAAGTGCAGAACTCAGTGGCCTCCCTTTCTGGCTTCACATCATCCATCTCTTCTCTTCACTCCCTATTTCACCCAGTTTATATGCCACACATGTGTATCCCATACCAACCTCTACGCAGCCTTTCGCTTTCCCTCTTGAACTGTCTTCCATGTTTCCTCAGTGAATCATATGACTGCTTCACTTCCTTAATTGAGTAGAGCTGCACAGTGACTTTGCATTAGAGCAGGAATGGGAATCAGCAAAACTACTGGCTGTGGTAAAAAGGATTTATAATGTGCCCTCTCATCTTGCTGAAGACAGCTCCCGACCGGGCTGCTGTGTGTTGAATTAGCTTTGACCTAGAAACTCTTTTATACTTGGATGTCTCTAAATCATACTGAAACCACTCAAAGCAAGACAGTCAGCCTTTGCTCATTCCCGAAGCCCATTATTGTGACCTCTTTTTCACTGACCCTGCCATTGAAAACTAATACAATACAGTAATAATGCAGTCAACGGCAGTTTGTGCAGCCCAAGTGATGAACCTGACTTTAAACATTTAAACACAGTACATTCTGTATAGGCCATGTTTAAAAACGTCAACACAGTACTGAAACACCTGTGTTTATTTCCTTTTTGGGAATGTAAATCATAACAAGACTCAGAGTCTACAGCCGTGCTAGCAGCTCGGTGAGGCTAAGCTGCCAGTGATAATGCTAGCATGTTGATGTTTAGCAGGTATAATGTTTACCAAGTTCATCATGTTAGTTTAGCATGTCAGCATGCTAACATTTGCTAATTATTGATGAGAGGGATCAAAGTTATTATTATTTATCCCCCGGAAACCGTGAATGTGTGTACCAAAGTGGCACTAGGGGGAAAGTCGGGGGATCACCAAAGTCACCATGAATATGATGTAATGCAGTAAAAGTTTCATGGCAATCCATCAAACAGTTGTTGAGATATTTGAGAGACAGACCGACTTTGCCATCACTACTATGTGCTTGCTTTAAAAATCTTAGATGATGTTGTGTATGGTGTCATTATCGTTTTTGTTTTTTGAGAAAGTTTTATTTTCCTACAGTAAGTTTTTGTTTTATTCGCTAAAGGCATGAAGCTCGCTCTCGTCTCTATTCTGCACTTTAAAACAAATGTCTTGCTGGTTACTTGGTGTGTGATGAATGGTGTAACCATTTTTATTCATGTTTATATCCATGACTGTATTCAGCAACCTTTAATTGTCATATAGCCTGTCATTGATCTTTAATATTAGTTAGTAAAACTGGGACAGGGACCAAAGGTGGGCAGCTTGTCCACAGTCTGTTGTGCTGACCGAATCCAATTGGAAGCTTCCTCATCAGACTAATCCAGTCTAAGAATAGGAAATGACACTGCAGGGTCATTATGACAAGACCGTGGTGGCTAGACTATTGTTGGCCCTCAGAGAAAGAAACTACTACTGCAAAATGCTCGTTGTCACTCTATTCTGTGGAGAGCTGAAGCTGTGTCCCCGTTTAAACCAGCCTCTGTTCCACTAATTATTCTTGTGTTAACATTCAACAACGTTTTGATAGCATACCTGTCTGCAGTGGCCATGACGCCATCCCTAATGCGACTACAGTGCATGTTCATCCTCGTGGTCAAAGAGCAAAGAAACTCTGTTCATGGCAACACAAACAGGAAATACCGCACTAGAAAGACAGTAACTTTGAAAGATACTCACTAGATTTGTCCAACTCAGACGTAACTCAGCTGAAGCCTCACATTAGCTTCAGTCAAATTTTAGAATGCATTTTTACACAGAACAAGGACTGTGGCTTTTGTCCCCTATCTTTTACAGTGTAGTTGCACTACAGGGATCACTATTATCTATCCGACAAACTCTCAACCTACTTACAGGCATGAGAGTGTTGTATTAAGATGAACTTGAGCAAATACAAACCTATCCTTTAAAAGGAGAGAAAACTAAATGTTTGACCACAAATTTAACACTTTATTTAGTTCTTTTGAAGATATTCCACGGGTTTTTCTCACCACTGCTTACATTTTTTTCTCCCAGCTCCTCATTTCCTGTTTACTTTACACTACAAAATGCTTTAACAAAGGGTTCTTACAGAACGAAAATAAACACTGTTCTTACAAGACAGCATGTGACTTCTGTCCATGTTTGTCAGTTCTTTAACAAAATCTTAATGATATGTTAGATGTGTGAATGGCTTAGTTCCTTCCTATCAGGCAACTCTTTGTGTAATACACAAATGAGTCTTTTCATTCACAAAGGCGGTATAGAATATTTTGTATATATTTAGAACTTGCAAAAAAACTGTGGTTATGCATGGTGCATAGCGTGGAATTTCAAAGATGGAACACAGGGATACCTATTTTTTAATATGGTTTGACGTAAAGAGTTTTGCAATGAAAGGAGAGAGACTCTTTCATTTTTGCAGGAAGTGAAGTGAGAACACATGCTTGTCTGTCTGTGGCCTAATTCCCGGGTTACGGTTTAGTTGTTTTTAGAACTACAGTACATAAAAAAAGTGTTTCTCCACTGCAGCACAGTTCAAACAATCTGTAATCCTTGAAGGACAGGTATGGCCTTTTCTCATGATAAGAATATCATGAGTCAGATGTTGACTTTGTGTTTCAAAAGACTTAAAGAGAGTCAAATAGTTTTGAAGTGACCAGCACACCACCAGTGCCCTGATTCCCTCATCTTAACGCTCTGATCTTTCTTCTGCAGGTTCAAACATAACAGGGAAAAAAAGTAACACACACAACAGTGTTTCTGAGTGAATCAAGGTCAGTCATGAGAGCCTGCACATGGTAAAAATGCACATAGTTACAATGGAAAACCCCTTATTTAATTCCATATGTAGCTTCCCGTGAGCCAGCGGGATATCACCGCATTTTCCTTTTCATTCTTGGAGACGCAAAACGTTTTGGCTGCCTTATTTTAGTTGCTCATGACTGTAATGTCAACAGGTCAAAAACTTAAACTGTGCTGCACTGTAGAAAAAGTTTTTACACAGACCGTGTTCATGCACCAAGCATATCTTGTCAAGGACGGTAACAGCTGTTTGAAATAGCTATTTAATCTAAGTTTGAATTTTAACCAGTAACAGATGCATGCAGAAGTGCATGGGTGGGATAACATAATGGCCAGCAATACATTATCAGTGATTTCACTGTGCAGAGGAGTCTGTGTTTTATCATCCGTCCCTCACAGGACCACATTATGACAAAGCTTCAAGTAATGATACTACGTCTCTCCACTGTACTCCAGCAGTTTCAAAACTATAGCTGGCTCACAGGGCTGAATTTACTGTCAACCATCCACCATATATAATGGGCTAACACACCACTAACATCCTCACAGAAGCTGGATCGGTATAAACAAGCGACAAAGTAATGCAAACGACCATTAAGCACTTTTGATCAGATGTTCTTATACAGCTATCCCTATGGTGCCCACTCACCACAGGTGTCGACTTGTTGGTGACTGGTCTCTGGCTACAGCTTCTACCTACGTTTGTTTTAGGTGTTACTCAAAAATGATTGAACATTGAACATTTCTAGACACACTATCGCAATATAGCAGTACCTGAGGCTACTTATCAAGTAACATTATCCAGCTTCCTCATGAGAGACTTTTATTTCACTTTACAGAGTAACTGTCCGCTCAGGCCTCAACGCTGTTAACACTGTGTGTTGCAAAGTTCACTGAGGTTGAACTTGACAGGCAGCTTCGCTCAGATTTACAGTCTCTTTACTCTGCCTTGAGGAACGAGTCGTGACTACTCAGAACTCTCACAGGTATGCCTCTCCTGAACTTTGTAACCAGTTTTTAACCCATTTCAAGGACAAAGTTGATTTCATCAGATCAACATTCAACAGCAATCAACCTCACGTGGGAACCCCTAAATCTAGGAGATTAGCAGCACCCACCCGAAGCCCATCTATTGGCTACCTCTCCTTCAACCAAATTTCCCTTGAAACTCTGCTGAAAATAATAAGTGACATGAAATCCTCTACCTGTCCCTTGGATATTTTACCAACTTCATTTTTGAAGGATGTTCTCCCCATCATTGGCTCTCACATTTTGTTCATTGTTAACAGCCTCCTGAACTTTTCCTAGCTTTTTTAAAACTGCTTTGGTCTCTCCCCTCCCTAAAAAACCGAACCTAGACCCCACAGCTCTTAACAACGACAGACCCAGCTCCAATGTCGTTGAAAAAGCCGTATTCCACCAGCTGATCGCTTATCTCAGCAGTAACAATCTCTTTGAAAGAGTTCAATCACTGACACCATTGACCACACTGTACTCTTAAACTGTCTGGAGGACCGCATAGGTATCTCTGGTGTAGCCCTTAAGTAGTTTACCTCCTACTGGTAGACACTGCTCTGTCAGTATAGGTGATTCTGTGCCCTCCCTGGCTCTTACCCACTATGGCATCCCCCAGGCTTCCCTCTGGGTGACATCATACAAAACCATGCGTTCCATTTCTACGCTGACGACATGCAACTCTACCTGCTGATCAAATCCAACTCCAACTGACAACTTTCTCCAGCTAAATTACACCAAATCAGAGGTCATCCTCTTTGCCCCCGCCCATGTTAGGGCTCAGATTGATAATGACCTCCTTGGTCCACTGGCTTCCAATCTAAAGCCCGATGCCATAAATCTTGGTATAATATTCGACTCTGACCTTAAACAAGACCTCCGCGTACTTGTCTCCCCATGTCTTTAATTGCTTTGCTCTGGCATCTTTGATGAACAGAACCGGGCTGTGGGGTGAAATAGCTGTTGCGAAGTGCTGAGAGCTGTTGGAAGCAAAAATGGCAACCAACTTGGAGCTCCTGAATTAATTTTATTTTCAAGTGATTGGAGGCGGAGACATAAAAAACATAACAGATAACTCTAAACTAACACTGATCATCCACTTTTGTTGTCTTGTTCCATGTATCATAAATTCAGCAATATGCTGAGATTATTATTTAACCTGGTCACAGTGACTGCTCACAGTTTGTCTTCTTTTTGCTGTGCTTGTAGGTTAGAAAGCAACTGTTCAGATGTGCTGGCAGAGACGGCCCTCTCTTTTCCCCATGTGAAGTACGCCATCATTCAATTACGTGTTGTTTGGCTGCAGAAATATATACCTCCCAGGGAAAGTGTCACTTTACCTCCTCTGCTGGTGTTAAATTGCTCACTTCGTCCTTGTTGTATTATTTTTTCTCCTTTATTTAAATTACATAATTACCTTCAGTAACATAGTTTCAGACATTGACTCCACATGTCTTGACTTGTTCCACTGTGTCTTCATTTCCATCACTGATGTCTTGAAGGTATTGTAGCTCGTGCAGGAACAGTTGGAGTGGGAAGTTTCTGATCTATGTGATCTATGAATAGACAGTTTTACAAAAGAATTTTTGTTACTATATGATACATTAAAAAGAAAGTTGGGTAAAATCACAAGGTGTAAATACTGAATGACAGAAATATCATACGTTGATATAAGATATATGGTGATGTTTAAAATAGGTCAAATATGTTTAGCCCATTGTAAAGTCACTAAATCATATCATATACTTTCTACATGCTTGTAGGAAAATTACAGAAACTGTAAAAGGAGACTCCAAAGTTTATTTTTTATGTTATCTAAAGAATGGAAAATAATGGAAAAGCACAGCTTTGATGGTCAGAATAATTACATTCTTCATGCAGTCCTGCTGCATAAAGAACCTGTGACTAATCATGCGCTTAATTATTATTTCTTATGGCGAAATTGATGAAATGAGAACCAGTGTTTCACCTCTGGTTACTGTCCAACAGCTATCTGCACAATTAAGTGTAATATGTTGTAATATGTCCATAAGATAATTCTTCCTCAGTATCTGAAATAATATGTTCAATTTTTCATGAGGATCATGATATCAGTGCAGTGGTTCATATGGCTGGTATATGGATAACTCCTTATTTTTTTAATGAAACTCCGTTAAAATTGCTGATTTACAACAACAAAAACCCACCCATAAATTTTAGAGCTATGCCTTTCACACCAAGGGCACAAGTCTCTCAAGTGACAAACATCGAGTTCACACAGTTTTAAGAGGGTCTGAAAATATGAGTCATATCCCGTCTCCTGGAGGGTCGGAGAAAGGCTTTGTTTATTGGGTGCAGGTGTAATTCTCCAACATCAGAGTAACAGAAATCCAACCAGCTCCAATTACAGAAGGAACTCATTACAAGTTATTGTGTGTTTGTTTGTTTTGTCGTCAAGAAACTCACTGCAGCTTCTCTCCATATTCCCTTCCTCTCTAAAGAACGACAGGCCTTCTTAAATCAGACAAAGACAGTTCAAAGATTTGTTCCAATTCTACGCAGAATAACATGCACTCCTTTCACCTACACTGGGTGCCCCCCTATTGAATCTTTCTTTTACCCCTGTGATTTAGTTGAGCTGCCGATTAAATAATAATAATTTTCTTAATTAATTCAATTTTGTTTTACAGAAGGTACCACCCTAAAGAGTGGTTTAACTTTTGACACTTCTTTAGTGGATTTAGACATGACTAAATGACGACCAGGGGAGCTGCTCACTCATTATTATTCATTTTTATTGACATTCACATTGAAGGCTCAATGTGGTATGTGCATCAAAAGTGGGGGGTATTTTCACGTGAAGTGTGTAATTCTTTCAATATATTTAAGGTTCTCTCACAGGTTTGTCCCTTAATTTCATGTTTATCCATTTCTCCATCAAGTTTGTCTTTACTTTTACAAAAATCCATGCATACCAGTCTGTGAACACAAACTACATAGAAGAATCAGAATCAGAAATACTTTATTGATCCCGGGGGGGGGGGGGGGGGGGACTATTTATGCTACATCTCCCTTTCAAGTATCCCTGTTGCAAGTATTTTGCAATGCTCGTCTCCCAAGATCTGTGGATCTGCCTTTTATCTTATTTTGGAAGGTAAAAAAAGTTTAAAAAGCAAAATTGTCGTCAGTCAAACAAATTCTGGACTGTCCCTTTTTTAAGTAGAGTCATTCTGTGTGTTGGAAGCTAAAAAAATAATTTGAAAAAAGTGTAAATATCAGTTTATTAATTTAGACATGAACAGCAGTAATCACACACACGTCCTTTGCACTGTTGTTTTACTGTCTACAAATGCTATTCTTGTTTTTATATGTATTTATATCTGTACAGTTTACCTTGTCAAGCTTGTTGTCCTTATTTTAAGCTGCACGTGTGTCTATTTCTGCGTATGTACATTGAGAACAACGACAAACCGGAGTCAAACACATACTGTACCTGCCAATGAAGCTGACTCTGATTCTGATGTCTGCGATCATTTGTACGTACGCGGCATGTCAAAACCTAATGGGCAAATGAAGTTTAAATGGAGACCCAGATGTCTTACGTATTATTTCCAAATCTGGCACTTGGCTCCCATATGTTACTAATCTTCTGCTTTGATGTTTCTCCATCGTAATTCTGCATTCTACACTCTTCCATGACATGTGGCCTCTGAGAACAGACTGCTGTGATGGTTTTTCATCCTACAGTGCTAAATCAACATGTACCAAGTGAATCAGGCTTGTTAAAAAAATAAAATCCAATTTTAACATTTTAATGATTAATAAACCAAATTCAGAAATGCAGACAGACAAATACTTGTCTCAAGAATCACTCTTGATGTCAAAGGAGCTGTTATTGGAGGGGTTGGGAACTTGATTAACGATAATTTGTGGATGCCAGTTACAAAACACTGTCATCTGCCAGTCTTTGAACACATCATTTTCCCTGTTTAGTTCTAGACTTTCTAGTTCCTATTTTTAAAGGACTGTAGAGATTTTTGCATTTGTTGCATAATAAAAACACATCTATTTCTCTTTCCAATAAAAGAATGTCGTGCATTTATTTTTTACTGCATCCAAAACTTGTTTCATGCCGCACAAATAAAAAGCATCAGGGAACTATGTTTAGCTGACTGTTTAACTCTGTATAATCCCAAACAGACTTTGTTTTTGTTTTGCTGTCTTTTCCTCAAGGCTGGTTGACATGAAAAGCAATAGAGGAAGCACTACTTGGATATATGACCATATGAAACACAAAGCAGGTTCTCCTAATGCTTAAGTGACTAGTTTTCACAACAGAAGGAATGTATTTCCCGGGCAGCCTGTGTGCAGTCTATGTGATTTAAAGACTTTTATACTTTTTGTATTTTTATAAACCAGCGTCTTGAATGTTGTTTGAAATGACTTGTGCAAATTAAATCTGGTAATATTTTAGGCTGTGACAATATTGAGCTTTGCTTGGAGTGAGCTGAGCTGTGTTAAAGGTTGAAGGGTCGGTTCACCCTAATAATGAAAAAAATATTTTTCTCACTTAGCCATTAGTATCTACTCATGCAGACAGTTTTGACTGACAGGTTTCTCTAGGATATCCAACTCAGAGATTTCTGCTGCTGCACCAATACAATAGAGGATCATTTTGCTAAGCAATGAATAAGCAATGAATAAAGGCATTTGGAAAAACAGACAATAAATTATGTCCCACATAATTCATAATTCATAATTCACTGGAACTACTTACTTTTGAAGAAACAGTTCCAATAAAACTCTTCACAGAAATGTTTCTTTCCTTTGGAAACAAAGTTTATATCAATTCTTTTCACATATCTTGAGAAACAAAATGAGATTTTGAGGCTTTTGAGATTTTTTTACAGTATAGAATCAAGAATTTGTCAAATTTCAGTGTAGGAAACTACAGATATCAGATGACTGTGTTAAGGTTATGTTAAGTTTGATATTTTTGTAGAAAGTAGAAAGTAGTTGTCGAGTGTCAGTGTGTTTTCTGTGTCGGAGCTGTGTATCAACCGTTGTTCACTGGTCCCATCCTCCTCCTGGATCTGTTATAAAATCTGCCCGGGGAACACACGCACTTCCTCTGTCAGTATGCGCTGCCATGTGGGAGCTCACTTAAAGTGGTACGGCGTGGTGAGATGTCATTATCTAAACAGTCAGTCTCTCATTTTGCCCAGTTGTAAACAAACGGGAAAAAGCACAAACATTTCATCTTTTTTAATTTCATGAACTCAAATTCAATTTCAGTCTTTTCACCAAGTCGTTTTCTTTTGTTAGTTTAATCCTAAGTGAAACACAGAACATCTTTTAACTGACTTTTAATGTGGTTTCTGTGCACTTTCGTGCGCTCCATATGAAAGTAATGTACAGGAGACAGTCTGAAATTATGTTGCTGCAGACCTGCTTCTTCACTCCTCATTCCAGTGATTAAATTAGCTGAAATATTTTGGTAACTTAAAGCAGTTGTACAATGCACTGACTTCACAGCCAGATTCTGCCAGAACCCTAAACAAAGTTAACATGTTGGAGAGATGCAAGGTTTTCACCCTAGAGCAAAATTCTTTAGGTAATTCTCTAAAAGAATTCCTCTAAACCAAGCCACACATGTAGCACTCGTGACACACTACTGTATATGCAAATCTTCACAGAACAGGTGAACACATGCAACAGTTTACAGGTCAGCGTGTGTCTCCGTCTGTAGCATGTAACATGTAACAAAACAATGGACATAATGGAGGAAATCCAGACCAAGTCATGACTTGAGACTGTTTAAATTGTCGTCCTGTTGAGTGTGTTTGCCGTCTAAGTTCGACTTCTTTGTCAGGTCGTGTTTTTACATATTTAAAAAGCATCTTAAAGACCCATTTCTTTTCTTTGACTTTTCCTTTTTTGTGGGTTATAAACTTAATGCTCATATATATATATATATTGTTTTCTCCCTCATTTGCTCCCTCTTTCCTCTTTCTTTCTTCCCGTTAAGCACTTTGTAATTTCTGTTTTGAAAAGACATAAAGTTTGCTACTTACTTCACTGCCAAAATTGTTGCTGGCATATAAATAAAATAAGTTGCTTAATATTTTGTAGTGTGGATTTGCATGAATCCCCTGAGCTGTATCAGTTGGACCCCTAAAATGCAGTGGAATTTTCTGTCATTTCTCGGGTGGGAAAAAAAGCTATCATTGTTATTTAATAAGATGATTTAATAATAAATTCCATTATCGCAGTATTGTATTGCCTTGACATGTCACAGCTATCTATTCCACAGTTTTAACTGACAGCTGCTGAGCGTCACTTAATCTGTGTGAAGGACAAAGTAAAGAGAGGCCAGGTGATGTTACATCCTCTCATTAAATAAATACTAATTAATGCCACAAGAAGACTCCAGGACGTTTGGAGGCAAGCCAGAGTAATCCGGTCTGACCTCAACAAAGAAACTTTAGCATTGTCGTAGAATTAAAACAACCCTGAGTTAGCTAACGTTAGTGTTTAGTTATAGTGCTTTTGTGAATTAGCTTGCTTGCAGCCATGGCAGGTGGAGACAACAAGTGCCCTGGGAGATTATGTGACATGGATACACACCAGGTAAGAACAATGGCCCCTTCAAATAGCGTGACCCAAGTCTGTCCGTCTGTCCGTCCATCTGTCTGTCTCTCTGCGTGGCTCCTGAGGATTTCCTGACGCTAAACGCCAGCTGCGTCTGCGTCTATTTACTGGCTGTGCAGTTGTGGATGTTAAAGATGTCGACGTCGTGTCCCTGGCTTGTCTTGTCTGTGCGCTGAAGCTGCTGTTTAATTGCCTGCTGTCTTCACATGTACAGACAGTCGGCGGGGACAGAGCGCGCTGGGGCTGTGAATTCATTTGGAGTGTCATTGTGTGCTTTGTGGTCGTGCTGTCACAGTCTAAACTGGACTGTATACTGAGTGGTGACTTTTAATAAGTAGCTAAGAAATGTAGGCATTTTCTTTTTTCTGTGTGACATGAATGAGAGCAGTGTGTGTAAACAACGAAACAGCTTTAGAGTTGTGTTCAACTATGGTCATTTCGGTGGCTGTGGTTTCATCCACATCATTTACATCAATGAGGGTAGACCAGATATTAGAATAAACTGGCAATTTGTGTATTTTTGTATGGCAGGACGACAGATAAGAGATGCACAGTATCTGTGATACATAATAGATTCTCCTCCTGAGGTTTACTAATTGAATGATATTTGGGTTGTTGTATTACACCCCCATGCAAAGGTACTACAAGTCTGAATATCACAAGTCTGTTAACCTAGTTGGTAAAATGACTCCAGCAGTGTCTTTATACGTTATGTTGTTAGATGACCGGCCCTCTCACTTGGCTTCCTATTACAGTTTTCAGAGACAAACTACTTTTAAAATGAACACTAACTATCAGGGTTCATTAAGCTGGCCCCTCTTAAAGGATAGCTGTCCCCGGTGGTTTGTTGGCTGTGGTCTGGCCCCTGTGGTTTAAATGGGGCCGACAAGCCTTCTTGTTGGCCCCAGTATGGCCTCTGTGGTTTCAATGGCCCTGACCGGCCTCCCTGTTAGCGAACATGAAGGCTTGTGGTAAACTTTAGACGGGGCTCACAACTCGGAATATGAAACTTTACCACTTTGTTGTTCATGGTAATTATGTTACTGCAATGCAGACGATTCTGCAACACACGACAAGGTGTTTTGATATATTTTCGACATATATTTCCATATATCAGGCTGCTTGCGACGGAAAAGAAGTAGATTGTGTTCGTGCAGTCACTCATTCTTCAAAGTGTTTGTGTAGTCAGGTTAACCCCTGGTTCATTTAAGGCAATGTGTCGTCATGTTGCTATGGTTACATGTTGTTTAACTTTCAAAGACAGAAGTACAATAACAGACACATATTGCTGAATAATTTACAGCAGAACGGTGCAGTTTGGTCTGTAGTAGAGGATTGCTGCGTCCATAGTAAATCAAATGCAAATTCAAATGAGCTTCATTGGCATGACGGATCAGAAGTCTATATTGCCAAAGCAGTACAGAAAATGATTAAAGTCATAGGAGACGAACTTACTTACTACTAGGATACAGATGTAATCATTCAGAAACCTTTACTGCAGAGCTTGTTTCTCTCACTGTGCGGCAACAGTCAACGTATTGTGCAGCTAATACAGCACACTAACCTTTATCTCCACATAGATCGGGCCGTTTCTGAGGATCGGGGAGATGGATAAACTCAGGGTATATATGATTTATTTTTTTCAAAGAAAAACCTCTCTCACATCTTTTATATTTCTGACAGTAAAGGAAGAAGTGAGATCTGATGACAGAGGGAAAGGCAGCCCGTCCTGCCTGCGATGGCCAGTTTCTATGGCCCGGCTCTGCGTCCACTGAGTCTGTACATTGTCTTTCTAGCATCCTATCTGTTGGTGCAGACGGCCTTCCCGTGCCTTGTTGGCATTTGGGTAAAAATAAATCTGCCTGAAATAATGGTGTGTCTCAGTTATGTTGATAACCGTTTCATGTGATTCAGTGGGACAGACTATTGGGCACCATGTGTAATCACTGACATTCCACTGTGTGACAGTTTTCTTAAGGACTTCAGACAGAAAGAAAAATCACATAGACCGAGAATGTTGTTTCACAGCTTTTCCACAGCTGAAATACTGGAGACCATCTTCATAATGTGACTGAGGAGGTAGCATTAGCAGAAAAGTCATCATATGTAACGATGGAAAAGCGAGAGAAAAACTTGGCCGACTCGTGTGCTTTGTCTAAAATAGACGTCATTAATATCTTCCAAAAACTCGAAGTGTGGCATTCTGCGTGTTACAAATAAAGCATCGCTCAGTGGGTGGCTCTGTTATCTGACATCTTTAGGCAATGTTACTCAGTCGATATTCTTTGAAGTCTCTCCTGTGGGATTACACCACGTGGTTTTCTTTGAAGCTGAAGACAAATATCCACGTGACTGGACAATAAAGATGTCTATTTTATTCTGCTATCATCTTCAAAGTGAGGCTTGAGCATCTTTCTTTGATGGTCATCATGTAAATCATGAACTGATTTCTTTGACAAGTGGTTGTAAATAATAGAAACAAAATACATAATGCATTTACATAAATGAATAAAGAATAAATAGCACAACATTTAAAACAAAGTGATTTTTAGTTTTACCTCTGGGAGCACTACTTATTAATTATTTACTTTATTCATTGAGCCATTTAATTGGATTTGCAAACCTGAATTATGTGTTTGGTGTGCGCTCTCCTGCCCCACACAGCATGTTCACGGACCTTTGTCTTTGCATTGCAGTGTGAAGTTTACCACCTAGGGTCAGACGGAGCCGAGCACCCAGGTGGCAAACTCGGCTTTAAAGAGGATAAGGTGAGGAGTCACATTTGCTCAAGGACTTAAAAGTCCTTTTGGTTAACGGGCGTCACTGACACTTGAATGATGTATTGTCTGCCGTCCCAAAATAAGCTTATCTGCCTTGTTTGCGCGCCCCTCATCAATGAGCTACAAATGTACCGGGGTCAAAGGTACCAGGCCGAGTAAATAAATAGGGGTGACAACAGTGGCCTTTCACCATACAAGCAAAACTACTGTGTGATGGTTGCTGGGAAACTGGACACCAGACCTCCAGCAGACACCCTAACACCTACTTTTAGTTTGATCCTCTAACCTACAGTGAAAAAGCACAATGGCCTTCATCTTTGGGCCAGCAGTCCTTGAGGGATTGTAGGAGGCTGCTGGTGGTAAAGAGACTGCAGGCGGATGAAGGACGCTCCTGTCTTTGATTAGACAACTTTTCAACCCTCCTAGCGTTTCCAGCGGTACTGTTGGCGTCGCTGTAGCAAACACAACTGGATCGCTTCTCGTTTTCCTCAGAGCCGAGCAACTACCAACAACACAGGACTCACTGCGTTTGTTTCCAAATTTCCGTGGAGAAACAATCACAACTCATGAAGCTCATGGTTTTTGTTGACGAAAGTTACACTGGGTTACACACAACGTCATTGTCTCTTTAATTACACACATTTGCTGTGTAGTAATTCTACACATCACTGTTACTGTGGATCTGAGTAATCCATTGAATTCTTGATCAGGATGAATCTTAATGTTCCAGGTTCCTGCAGCACCACCAGCAGGCTTTCTTTAAAAGATCTTTTTTGTTTTGAAACAATCACATGCCATATATCAGCGATTATTTGATCATTTTCTCACACTGTACATGGTGTCATTTCATCATGCTAATTTCTGTGGCATGTCTGCAATCCTTTCTTAGCATTCACCTGTCAATCATACACTGTGGGTGCTACTGTGATATTTTCTTCCTCACACTCCTCGTTGGTAATCCTGTAGGCAGTGCATCTTTTTCTTTCTTTAACAAAACATATGAAAAAGCTTTGAATACTTGTAATAATAACAATAGCACTTCTACTAATAATAGTGTTTATTTGTATAACCTTTATTTATTCAAAACTAAGTTGAAACTGCTTAAAAAAATAAGACTGAACTCATGCCAGGACAATAAAGTAACTTATAATAATTTAGACACACACAGAGATGTGGTTTGATCTGTAAAGACCACTTACTGCAGTGAAGCAAGTTTATAAAAATGACTTTCTATTAGTAGAAAGTTGAAATTCAAAAACAAGGTGACTGCACAATCATCTTTAGTGTAGTATGAGGACACATTCTGGTCTGGGGCTGTTTTTTGTTGTTTGGGCTCGGCCTCTTAGTTCCAGCATACAGATATTTTAGACAACGTGCTTCCAAACTGTGTGCCAACAGTTTTGGGAAGGCCATTTCCTATCGCAACATGACAATGCCCCCGTGCACAAAGCCAGGTTGGTGTGGAAGAACTTGACTGGCCTGCAGAGCCCTGACCTCAACCCCATCCAAAAACTTTTGGGATGAACTGAAACGCTGACTGCATGCCAGACCTTATCACCCAACATCAGAGGCCAACCTCACTAATGCTCTTGTGGCTGAAATGGGAGCAAATCCCTGCAGCCAGGTTACAAAATCATGAGGAAAGCCTTCCCAGAAGAGAGGAGGATGTTATAGCAGCAGATTAATGCCCATGGTTTTGGACGAATTGTTCAGGTGTCCACATACTGTGCTTTTGTCTATGTAGTGTAAATCTAAATAGCGAGTTTTGTTACAGGAGGTAAGGTTGAGTGCATGTATTTCTGGGCATAAAAGCTCACAAATGTACAGTATACAACAGCCAGACCACAGAGTACCTTAAAAGTAATGAGTAGACTTTTGAAGTCCATCCTAGAATCAACTGGAAGCCCAAAATGAAAAACGGGCTAAAATGCAAGTTATGTGATCTCTCTCGTTTGTTCTGGTTCGTTCTTTATTCAGCTGAATTCAGAGAATTACAGTAATTAATCCTGGGAAAGATGAAAGAAAAAGACTCAGAAAATTCTATAAAAAAAGACCACATTTGTAATGAAATAAAGACTACTTACTTGACTTGCTTGGCATAACAGATTTATACTGAAACAGTGCTCGAGTCGGTCCAGTGTTCTCTTGTACAGAGCAATGTTTGGCAAAATGGACCCGTTTCCTGCTCAAACGAGCTGCGAGAGGAGGCAAAAATGTGCAGCAGTGAAGATACAATATGTGCTGTGGTTCAGTCCGAAAGCTGCTGGATAAGAGCTTAGATTTCTGCTAAGCCTCCAAATTCTTCTGTCCTTAAATAGTCTTTCAGGTATCGGAGGCAAATTTATATATATGTGCACATGAATTAATGTCAGTATTTTGTCTTATAAAGTAGTCATTTGTGCACAATGTATGCCCCCAAATGCCGAAAGTGCATGCCGCACAGGCTGCTGGTTTAGAGTACTGGCGCCTTTTTTAATCCAGTTGAAGCGCTGTACTGATTTTATTTACCAATACTCCAAAATGAGTCGGAAACCAGTAAAGTCGTGTCAGAATTCTGTTTTACCTCCGTCTTCCATTTTGAGGCAAAGCAGAGTCGGTGACTTTGGAAAGACGCCAGCAACTGTCGGTGTTTGTTGAATAGCTCAAGGCTCACCATCAGACAGGCACGTACTCCAAAGCCATACCACCACTTATTATAGATAAACATCTTAGACAAATATTTCCCCCCAGTTAATAAAAAGTAGATAAACTACGCATATTTATTGTTCTCAGTAAATTCTGCCATCCACTCACACATTGATATTTGAGAGCTGCGTGGCGCAACCTCAGATGTAATCTCGGCTGCGTTGCGTTCTTCATCAAGGGCACGCAGAAAGTAATTACTCAGAGGAGGGTCGAGTGATCCTGCATTTCACTTGCACAGCTTCACTTGTCACCTGAGGTCTCAATCCAGCCTCCTTTGACTCACATCTTGTGTTTCTTTTACCGTGAAGTTACTCGTGTCCTCCAGACCTCGGTCATTTAATTCCAACAATTAAATAAAAACCTATCGAAAGCATACAGCTGAATTTGGATCGTCGGTAACTTTGCACGGTTGTAATACATTTTAGGGTTCCCATGACAGTTTACAAACTCCTTCTCTTATGTGGGGGTGCCTGGAGCAGAGCCTGCCAAGAATGTCATGTGCCTTAAATTGAATGCAACATTTCACACACTATCTCCTGGCAAGAAAGCCTCAGATGATAACCGCACAGCAGGTATGTATGACAGCAAAAGCCCTTAAGGAAAGTGTTCCGGCCAACAGCAAATCGCGCTGCATTGCAAGACATTGTGACTGACAGCTCGACAGTTACACTCTGCTCCAGTCAAGCTGACAGATCAGGCTCTGGCTCGGCTCACAGTGTTGACAAGTCCTCCCTTTGATTTCCTGTGATGCTTCACTCCCACACTGTTCAAAAGTAATGAGTTTTTATGCATTGAAATTTTGATGGACATTAAGTCCCAGGCGCTGTATTCAGATCGGCTCCTCCATTGTTATTCTTTGTCCAAACACAGGAGATTCCCCCAGTCACCAACTACTCAATACTGCAAACTATTCCATGGCAAAAGACGAGTGACAGGTGAAATGCATTTCATTTGTGGTGCTCACAGCATTAGAAAAAGTACAAATGTGTCTTTCCATCTTATACTCTGGATAATCCACACAGCTCACTGTGGACAGCTTTCACAACTGCTTTCAACTGAGAGAACAGACCCTACAGTGAAAAAAATAAAAAAATAAAATAAATGTTGCTGTTACATTTTCTTAATGTAATTTTTCACTGTTGCAAAAGCACCACAGACCAAATTCCATTCACCTTTATTGTATTGGATTGGAAGCAGAAATCTTTTTTTTATGTAGGTGAACTGACCTTGTAAAAGTCTCTATCGTAGAGCAATACTTTACTCCTTCTACATCTCCAGCTTTCTGTAATGTTGTAAATAGAGCATAGTAAACACATTGTTACAAACACAACCCTTTAACTTTCCGTATATTTCCTCACAGACACCACATCACTGCAGGAAGTCAAATAATGCCGAGGGATAGATAGTTGCATTAGTTGCCGTGCATTTGTAAATGACATTACATCGAAAATGTAATTGATCAGAGAGACTAACGACGGCATATCTTTGGAACATTGGATTTCAATTTGGAACTCAATTTGGGATTTCAAATTGGATTGGCACTGTCCTTAACATCCTGTGAGGGATGGCACAATGTGCCTGTGGCATGAAATGCCCTACAGTACATGATGAGTACATGTGCCTCACCACATAGACCTCTGGAGCAGACCAACAGTTGCAAACAGACACAGTAGAACAAAAGCGATGAGTTGTCATCTCACTTTATTTAATAACCTAGACCCCCACCACCAAGGGCTATTGCATAAAAAAAAATCTTAAATCGTACAAAAATCAGTCACTCAGCAAAATGAGGTGAAACAGAAAATGTTGCAAATGGGATGCTTCCTCTTTCAAAGCTGTGCCTACGTTTGGGGGGGGGGGGGCAGACAGTTGATTGAATGTTTCATACATGTTTCACACATGGCATGGGCTCTGCTGTTTAAAAAGTGAAAAACAAAACAATGCACCATCAATTTAACGCATACTGTCAGTGGTAAACAAAAACATCTACAGCATTTGCAGTGCATATAAAAATAATAAATAACACTGGATACAAGTACACTGTAAATATATGTACATAGAATATCAGGGCTAAACAAGGTCAATGCATAGCAAGGCTCCTTAGTACCACCTCAGTGCACCTAACGTACAGTAATTCTTGCCTGTAATTTCACAATCAAGAACTGCACTGAGCAGAGTCATCGCACTGAAACAAATTATTGCACTTGAAGCAAAAACGGGAACATCGTGGGAGCTGTGAAGACATCTGCTTCCGAGAAAAAACGCTGCTGACTTGCCTCACAGCTACAATCACAGGTTTGCTCATGTTAAAGTGAAATTCTGGTATTTTTAAAGCTGGGTCCTATGTCTACATGCTTTGATGTCTGGATGAGTAACGGTTACAAAGGTTTTGGCCGGCAACAGGCTGCATCGTAATATTTAAGAGCAACTGCGACCGTCAAAAGTGCCTCCACTGGAAGTGCTTGTTTTTGCCACCAACAGGCTCAGATTGTTATTCTAATGTCTGACAACATTATGGAAAGGATCCCTTCAGAGAGAGACCTTTTGTTAAAGAGTAAGATCCAGAAAACCAGAAACACCGTTGTCTACCTGCAACTACTGTCCTCTCGTGAGATTTCAGAGCAAGACTTCTACTTGAGCGAGACTTTTGTTTCTGGTTAAACAAAAAGGACACTTTGAATAACAATCTGAGCCTGTCAATGGCAAAAACAAGCACTTTCTGTGGACGTACTTTGACGGGCGCAGTTTCCCCCCCAAGGTTGACGTTGCAGCCCGTTAGGCTGCTGCCAGTTGAGGCGATCTACTGTATCAATTCCAAAACTTTAGGTAACTATTAGTCATTTAGACATCAACATTTTAAAAATGTTGGTTTGAAAGTACCGGAATTTCCTTTTAAGTTCATGACCATCAGAGCTCCCGTTGAGGCTGTGCTGTTGACCATTTGTTCAGTAACAAAAGTGTTTTTTGATGATCAGTTATTGGCCTCTTATTTCGTCAAGCACTCTCAATCAGAGCAGAGAATTGTTTATTATTTATTATCTATTATCAGACCTCTTGGAAAGCAGCCAATCAAGCGCTGGTGTAGTGATAGAAGAGAAAGGCCTGAGGAAACAGGAGCGGAAGAGATTTGTACGTTTCAGATTTCTTTTCGGGATGTTATTTGTGTTCTTGCCCACAGCAGCTTTAAATGTTGGTAGTAACAACGGAGAGGTGCAGAGTTTATATCTGAAACAGACTGATCACAGCTGTAAATGCTGAGGAAAGTGAATACAAAGGCTACTACAAAAACTTAAACATGTGGAACATCCCGATGACATTTTAGTGCCAGGAAGCTAAAACAGCATCATCGCTGTGGAGCAGGATGAAGGAAAAGATCTGTTTTCTGTAAATGTGCCGTGAAAAAAACTTTGGAAAATGAGGACCACATGATGAAGCCTAACGCTGAGGATGAGTGCGAGTTATAAAACGGGTGTTGCTCAGGTCGAAGCGATGTGTATGGGGTAGTTTATCAGGAAAAGCACGAAAAACATTCACCTCTAATGTGGCTGTAGTGTGTGAAGGATGGGAGACGGGCGTTGAAATGCGAGGGGGTAATGTGACAAAGGGAGTGAGATAATAGTCTGTAGATGGGATCACAATGAAATTTTGAGTTGAAGGCAGCTGTGAGCACAAAGGCTGATGATGTAGTGGCAGGAAGTGCCGAGTGAGATCAATAAAGGTTAGAAGACGTTGCTGCAGTGGAACATAAGCCTGGTGTTCATGTAGTGTGAAGGGTTATTTTGCTCTGTGTGATTTGGGTTATTTTGAGGCGCAAACTCTGCAGTTATCATCCTGCCTTGAGGAAATCGGGGGAACACGTCATTTCCTTTAATTGTCCATGATACAATCATTCTGTTTTTAAAAACAATAACACACAGGAGTGAGTCACATCTTAGTGAGAAAGAAAAATCCAGTGATAAGCGATGAGTACACATGGAAAAACAAAACAAATATTTATAACTACTGCAGATCTACGATATGTGAAATCACATTCAGATGAAGCACACACATCGGCATCTACATCTGCCATAAGCTTTAAATAGATTATCCCAAATTGGCTTTGTGCTTATTATTACATGACTTTCATGTGCAGACCAACATTTCCCTTCTTTACATGATTAGTGTTAAAACAACAGGACCATGCAGAGCGGCCTGCAAACACGTGAATAAATCAAAGGAATAAGATGACAATTGATTAAGAATACACATGTCTAAGGGGGAAAACGCAGTCTTATCCTGGAGCATTAAAGAGCTCTATAAAAGTAGTCCAGCTATAAATTACAACAATGTCAATCGCCACTTAATATGCGCTCAATCTCCTCTAGTCTCTTCAAGGCAGCTGCCCTTTTTTTCTCTATATCTTTAATCTCTTTAGTGGACTTACCCTTAGTCCGCTTGTCAGACTGGCTGCCGTCCAAAGACTCTGATTGGTCCACACCCACATCTCCGAGGCTTTCTGCAGAGGATTTCCGCACATTCTTCTCATCCCCAGCCCCCTTTCCAACAGCACCAGCACCCCTCCCTTCCTCCTCATCCTCTGCAACCTCTTCCGCCCCCTCCTGAACGCTCTTCGGCATTTCCTCCTTAGCCGACATGGTGGCTCCCTCTGCTGAAGTAAGCAGTTGCCCTGCTGCGCTCATGGCAGCCATTTTACCTCGTACAATACTCAAGTGACGCCGCACATACTCCTCATTTGGTGCCAGGGCCAATGTTTCCTCCAGGCAGCGCTCTGCCCGCGGCAGGTCGCGCTCCTCAAAGTAGACCACGCACAAGTTGTGCTTGCCTTGCACATTGGTGGGGTCCATGCGCAAAATGCGCTCAAAGCAGGCTTTAGCGCCATGTGTGTCCTTCTTGTGGTTCATGAGGATGTCTCCCTTCAGGATTAGGCCCTTGATGTGCTCTGGGTGGTGGCGCAGCAGTTCGTCCAACACAGGCAGTGCATCCATCTCACGTTTGGACTGAGAGTAAAGCAAGGCCAGGTTAAACAGGGCGCTGCGGAAGCCGGCCTGCAAACCAATGGCTTTACGCATCCACCGCTCAGCTGCTGCATTTTCATTGGCATCCATGGCCAGCATGCCGAGGTTGAAGTAGCCGTTGGCGTCTTCGGGCTCTTCCTCCACATAGGTTAGGAAACGACGGTTGGCCTCAGGCCAGAACTTTGGCTCACCTGCCACAGACAGCAGAGACATGACATTGTTTTTATAATCCACTACTGATATTCAGTAACATAGTCTACAGATATTTAAGGTCTGGTTTAGGATTATTGAAAGGAATCGGTGTTACAATAAAGATCAGAGTCAGGGCCTAAACATGTTCTCTGAGAACAGGGTCTGAGGATGCGTCACTGAAAAAGCAACAACAACAAAAAAACTAACTGTACATACTAAATAACCTAAAAGGGAAAAAATAAACGCAGTATTCACACGTAGCACACACAGCCTCATTTCCTGTCTGTTAAATACCAGCTCCACAACTGCGATTCAAAAACACAGAGTGGAGGTTTTTAGAGTCTGTCTATCAATGCATATCTGCCCCGCCTGTTGTTCAGAGCCCGAATCTGTTTTCAGTTGAAAAACGCATACTTCTCCAAAAGCAGAGCGCTTCTGTAATAGCTAGACGCAGTTGGTATGATTCAGAAAAGTGAACATAGACAGTAGAGGAAGTTGGAATTTGAGGAATGTGATTCATTTTCATTTCTCTTCAGGGATTAATAAACTCATCTATGCATCTATCTGTCTATAACAATTTGTGGCATGCATGGAGCTCTGCCCACTTTCACACCTGACCAGAAAATCCAAAATCCGAACAGTTTGACACAGAGGCCAGCTCTCCAAACATTCAAAAAGGGCTTTCACACTGTCTGCAAAGCATTTCTGAGAGCCTGCACTGACTGTCAGTTACACCGTCTGTCATGCTGCAGCATACCGTCAAGTGACCCTTTGTTGAACTTTATTTGTCATCTGCGATATAGTATAAACAATGGACTATACAAATAAAGAGCTACTGGAAAATATGTGAAAATGCAAAATGAATAATAATATCACATGTATGTTTAGCGTTCTGTGTGAGTTTATCCACATTTAAAATCTTATATCCATATAACCTCATACATGAAAACGCTGTCATTTCAGGACTCAAAGAAAAGGAAACAAAAAAGTTTATAGGACTGAAATGAAGACAATAATTTAAAGAATGTGATGTTAAAAAAACAAACTGCAGAATGGAGGAAGCAGGCTAATATGAGTTTGGCAAACATGGAGCATGTTGCGTAATATTATCTGGAGAGAGTTGTTATTATTCTTGTTATAAATCATAACATGATTGATGGAATAGCAATGGAAAACCTTTACACCTGTGCTGACATATCAAAGGTTGACTGGTCACAGAGTCAAGCTGAGGTGAGTGTGATGGAAAAGGAAAACACACTATTCATGACAAGAAATATTGCTACCTTAAAGACCCACCTCTTTGAATTTGTTCGAACTGCACTACATTAAATTGTGAAAAATATACATGTCATCCGTGATGTTTACAGCCTTAACAAAGTACTCTTCATATATGCATTAACCTGCAGCAGGAATGTGCTGGTAGTAGAGTGAATGAACACTGTGGCATGATTTACAAAAGCAAAGAAACATGGGTGGAAAAGCTAACATAACGCCTAAACTCCAGTCAAACCTGTTGTAAATATAACTGCTTATTAAATGTTTCTATTGTCACGGAGTTGATGAAGCATGACCCAACAGAAACTTGGCCATGAACCGGGTGCCAGTGCACGTAGGGTTCATTGCAACATAAGGAACCTGGTTACACCCTAAAGGTAATATCAGGTTATATTCTTTGTTCATACAAGTTGGCGTGAAAAGGCCTCAAATAAATGTCAAGTAATGTGTTCTATTAGCAACGGGAGTCCTACTTTTACTCCAGCTGGAGACTGGATTAGATTTAAACTAGACTTGTTGCAGACCTGGCAGACCTCACTCACCCGACTCCTGCATGAGAAGTGCTGAGTTGAAGAGTGCCAGCTTGTGGCGTGGGTTAAGCTCCAGGGCGTGGTTGAAGTTTTTCAGGGCTTCTGATGGGTCCTTCATCTCGATGTTGACGATGGCCAGGTTGTACCACAGGTCAGCGTTGGTGCGGTCAAGCTCCAAGGCTCGGAGGTAGGCGTCCCGGGCTTCTGTGGGCTTGTTCATCTTCAGCAGCAGCTCCCCTCTGAGTCAAATACATAATATATATAAAAACATAAAATGTTAGAACAGAGTAGAACACGTTGAAGTTATTGTATTCCTGTGTACGTGTGGAAAGAACGAAGGCAAGTGACTCAAAGATTGGTATCTGATGGGTTGAAAAAGATAAAAATCTTGCCTGCTGATGTAGGCTTGTTTGAAGTCTGGTCTCATGCTGATTGCTTGTCGGTAGAGCTGGTCAGCCTCCTCCAGCCTTGATTCGTTGGTCCGGATCAGATTGGCCAGGTTTATGTAAACGTTCAGATGATTAGGGGCCACACGTGTTGCATACTTCTTACCAGGAATAACCTGATGAGTGGTCAACAGAAGTCACGTTAGACACATTTTTCTGAGCTGTGTTTTTCTGAGACTAGATTATAATGTAGATTATATTTTTGGGCACTGACTTCATCTTGGCTCAATGTCCCAATTATGGGTAATGTGCCTTGTAACTGTAAGCCTCAAGAATAACACCGCTCTCATTCTAAATGCTGTCTTGGTGGTGGCTGCCTCTTAGACTTTAAAAATTTAAATTCCAACAGGTGCAGGCCAAAACTCAGCTCTTGATATTCAATTGCGGTGTGCTGTGGCATGTTCCAGTTGACCTGCTTCAACTTGGTGGCCAAGACCAACGATGACACACACACACGCAAAATATGTGTGTGTGACATGATGAGATACCTGTGGCATGAGAGATTTGGCAACCAAGTAGGCATCTTCTGCCTCTTTGGACTTGTTCAAGTTCTTGTAGGTTCTTCCAACATTCATGTGAGCACCAATGTCATCTGTAGAAACATTGTATGGAATATAAGAAAGGTAACAGGTAAACATTCAGCTCCATACGGAAATATGTTAGTCTCTGTGTTTAATTCAATTCAAAGGGGCTTTATTGGCATGGGAAACAGGCATCTACATTGCCAAAGCAAGTGTGAAATAAAAACATGTACAAAAGCAGAAGAATTAGAAATATATCTACAGATAAGTGCCTGTTCTTTTTAAGTCCATTTTTACCTCAACTGACCCTGTTTATTTCCAATGTATTTGAACACGTTTCTACAACTTTGCTTTGTTTTAACATTCCACAAATAAGCAAAACCAATGTTAACTATAAATAATGAGAAATAAAACCTAAATGTGTATTTAAGAGAAAAATGAAACTTTGTTCTGAGGAACCAAGAAGCAAAATAAATGAAGCACAGCATGCTTGATGATTAGCAAAACAGGAAATCCTCATCGTGTTAATGTGTTTACATTGATAATCTCGGGGAAACACTCTTGGGTGGTGAACCGGCGAAAGTGACGACAAGCTTCCTGAAACTAAGCTATGAAGCAAAACAGAAACGCTGGGAGAAGCGCAACTTACTCTTAAAGTTAAAGTTCAGTAACTTTCACTGAATGAATCTATAGTTAATGGATTCATCAAATAATTGGCTGTCTGTTAACCACATTTGGAGAGAAGTTTCTGGAATGAAATAACCATATAAAACAAATCCATGAAAACAAAGCAGAGGATTTTTTGGACACGGTCAAGTGTTACTATATAAGCATTTAAGTTTATTTCCAACAGTCATCCCTTTCATCACTTTTGAGATCTCATATCACACTCTTTCATGTTCATGTCTATATTCAATTTGTATTTTATGTCTTCCTTGGATATTGTAATATTTTGTATTTGTATATATATATATATATTGTAATAATTATGTCTTATTTCCTCTTATTTCAGATGCATTTCACACCTTTCCTGTCCACTTCCTTTTTGTTTCACTGTGGAAAACTAGCAACTGCATAAACAGAAGCTATTATTGATCCTATGAACGATACACTATAGCCGTTTCAAGTAGTCACTTTATACACAGTAAGATTCACAAGGGATCAAAGCCTTAACCAAAGGCCAATTGACCTGAAGCCAATGCAGACTATATACACACATATATACATATATATATATATACACACACACACACACATATACATATATACATATACACATATACACACACACACACATATATATATATGTATATATATACATACACATACATATACATACATAAACATATACATACGATGATGATGATGATTTACGAACGCCTGATTTGTTTCTTACCTGGCTGGACGCGAGTGGCCTGGAGAAAATACTGTAGAGCCTTTGCATAATTGTTTTGGTTCTCTAGAGCGTGGCCAACATTATTCCACAGCTTGGCATTGTTCTTGTTGACCTGGAGTGGCAGACAATTGAGAAACATGACATAATTTTCCATCCATCATTAGCATTAAGAGTCATCTGTTAGACAGTTTAATCGGGCCTTTTATCGCACAGTGATTAAAGATTTGTTCTAACATTGTAAAACAGCCAAGATACACTGGCAAGGCTGCCTTAATTGTCTTTCCTGCTTACCTTCAGGGCAGAGGTGAATAGAGTATATTCTGACTCCCAGTCCCAATTCCTGTTGAAAGTTTTCACTGCATGTGTAGTTAAAAGCACTCCAATTATCAACCAGGATATCTTCTTCAAGTGTCTACAAAGGAAGATTTAAAGAGTTTCAAATTATATTGATTTGGTAATACAATAGACCAAAGACTTCAAATTGATCACATTTATAATTTCAGAGAAGCTGCTAATACTTCTGAGTAGTATCAGGGTACACTGTGTTCTTTAATTCAATAGCTATGCCTGTACTAAGGTCTGCAGCTCATTTTGGAAAATAAAGGGAAAAATTGTAGCCACTCAAAATTGAGTAACCCTTAACATTGTAGTAACACTTGCCTGTAGTGAAAAAATGTGCTAACAGCACCAAAAATTGTTTGTTCTGTTATTAATTTTTCCCTGAAGCACAGGAGTGTGAGTAATTTATTTTAATAATAGACAGGTTACAGTTTTATTACATTCAAGGCAGTAACATCATTTCAGAAAAGTACTCACCCTTTATGTGAGACAATCTTGAATCCATGTGCAACAAGAACACAGAAGCCCATACTGGGCACATAAAGTACCCTCTCTGCCACGACAAAACCCACAGGGAAGAAGAGGTTGGACGCAGGAATAAAAGGCAGGACAATCAAAGACAGGGCCTGAAGGAGAAAGACAAAGACTGACTTCAGTCCATGTGAGCCGTCTTATTTCATTGCACTAAACATGTCTAACAAACATTCAGAAAACATTAAAATGATGCCCCTGGGGCTGAAACAATTACTCAATTTACCAATTACTCAAACGACAGGAAACTTAATTGGTAACCATTTTGAAAATCTAAAACGTAATTTTTGTGACAATCAGAATTATTGATTAATTGAACCAATTATCCGTAGATGAATGAATAATAAACGATCTTTAGCTGCAGTCCTAGATTGAGCTTATAAAAAGGTTACCTACAATAAGCGCCTACATGCAAAATCAACTGATGTTGTTTCAGTGGTTAAATTCGATATGAGCAGGCGCTACAGGCAGGCTAAAATCTAATGATTAATCAAAACAATAATTAGCAGATGAATTGCTAATGAAAATAATCGTTAGATGTAGCCCTAATGCACAGCCAGCAGCCACCAGCAGGTCTCCTCAGTAAACAACGGTTCTCTAAAATAATTGTCTTGTGCTCCATTCGAGACAGCTGGCAGCCTTGCAATAAAGTTAAGTAGCTTGATGTGGTATGATATTGTTATGCAACATATTCCAAAATGCGCTTAGCAAAGCAGAATAAACACTACAAAGGTCATAATTTAGTTTATTTTGTGGTGATTTGTGGTCCCCTTTTCTCAACTGAAGCAAAGAACAATACTGTGAGGAAGTTTACTGACCTTCAAGTAAGAGAGACATGGGCCTGTTGCGCAACAGATACTAATATGTTTGTATGCAACCATGAACAATCACCAATCATTCATTACTTCAAAGCTCAAGTAAAAGCTTTATGTTTTAGCTCTCTTCATTTGCGCTGGCCAATATTGCCTGTTTGTTATGTTATTTACTTGGTTTGCTAAATCAAAAAATAAATCTTAATTGATGTTTCATTGATAAAGCTGGTAAGAATGTTCTGAAATCCTGATTTTGTCTCAGCTAGTGGTTCAACAATGTAATGTAGCATAAATCAAAAGACATAAAATTAGTTTCTAGCAAATGATGATGTCAAATTTAGTAGGATAAAGTTCCATTGACTGCAGTTTCTGTTCAACAATGGATGTGGCTGGTGAACATGAGGAACCACTTAAGCTGATGGCTTTGGTAAAGCCAGTTTCTGGCCCTTACATGGCAACACAAAAAAACACAAAAGGAGTCCTTTCATTTCTGAACTATTTACATCCAATGAAGCCATTCAACACAGTCTGGGTAGTTCAGAGTGATTATACCCATGTTAGTAATGGAGGGGAAAAAAAGTTGTGAAAGTTCCTCAGGGTATTCCACAATAAAAAATGATTGGAGGCTCTTTGTTCATTTAAGAGAGACACTTTAAAACGTGTTTTAATGAGCTTGTTTACGGGTATCTAAAACGGAAAAGCTAAGCTGCAAGTCCATTATGACATTTTTAAAGAACACCTCACTATCCTCAAAAAGGCAACTAGAAATGACAAGCTAATTTCTCAATGGCTGCTTTCTAACAATCATAATAATCCCAGAATGCTTTTCTCAACTATTGAAAAGCCACTCTATCACATCAACATTTCAGAGACAAGATAAACATCTGGTTGGATCTAAAATATGCTATACACAAAGTACGTGAGCACGTCTTTGGACACTCTGCCTAAGACTGCTGTGAATGACATACTGACCAATGCAGCAGTCTGACCTCTGAATTTAGTTGAATTGTGACACGTACATATTATGTGTGCATTTGAGTGCATTTGAATAAACGGACTAAACTTCCTCTCACCATGATGACAGTCTTGGCAGAGCTGTGTCTATAGCGCAGGCTGTGGTAAGCTAGCAGGCCCAGAAAAGTGTAGAACACCAGGGTGGCCAGGTTACGAAGGTCTAGAAGTGACTCCACCAGAGGGATGGTGCCCATAGTCCAGTCGCAGCAGAGCTCAGAAGGATATAGCAGAAGCCATGCATTCACAGGAAGTAGGTAGTTGAAAGTGAGTTGTCTAGTGGGAGTGGGGCTGACTGCTGCCGGGTTATCAAATCTACAAGAAAGGACACAGAGAAGAAACGTTAATATGACAAATAAAGCATGGGATGGATAAGGCAGGAGACGGTAAAAATGTGTGTAATATGGTATAGAAAGAAAATTATAAAGACCTTTTAATTAAACTTGAATGAAATAAAACTCTCTCAACCAATATAATAATAATCTTGTGTCACACTATAAAAGACTCCAGATATCCAGATGATTTGCCCTATTTGTTTAAAATGCAAAAACAATGCTACAGAAAAGTACAAATGCGGCCTGGTAAAAACTTGGTGGCCATGGTAGAACAGAAAATCATGTAGGAAAAGCGCTCAATGCAAACAAAATTTAATTCGCTCACTTTGTGCACACAGTCCTGCCACGACGTATTAGGGCCACTGTGTGTAAAACAAATGAGGGGTGCAACATTTTGGAAAACCCCCCCCACAAATAACTAACTTCTTAAAGACATAAATTTGTGAGAAAACAACTCTGTAAAATTGTGTTGCTAGAATTAACGTTTCCAATTATTCAACACCAGACACCCACCGAACGCACAGTTAGGAAATAGCGGGCTAGCTAGCTAGTCTCATTTGTGGTCTGATAAACAGTAAATGCATCACATTCAGTGCCCCAAGACGCTATATATGACAGCTCCTGTAGCGGTCATATCTTTTCTGGAGCCGCATGACAGCGGTTTCCATGGGAACATCGAGGCTTTCGTCATACGGAAGTAAATCCAACTTTGCAAAGTGAAGCGATGTGGTTCCAGCATCAATTAGCTGTGCAGCTAGCGGTTCTATTAGCTTAGCTGACTCTGTCCGGACTGGGAGAAGGAGGTTATCAGGCCTAGGCTAGCCAACAGTAGCTACAGTTAGCAGTAGTTAGTGATTACTTTAGCAACAAGTAAAGCATCTGTCCATCAAGAAACTAACTTTCCTTCGCAACTGAAAAAGCACTTTCTGTAAGACATACTGAACAACCTCCAAAAACTTGAAGAGTAGTCTTAAACAAAACTTAAACAGAGTGAGTGGGTTGATGAGTGTGTCCCTGTACTTTCTGTCACTTAATAATAATAATAATAATAATAATAAAGTAGGAAACCTAGCACTCAAAGCAGTCTGAGGTCTGAGCTTTTTGCTCATAGGAATTACTTTTACATACGCTTACGTCATTATTTGAAACTTTGGCCACGTTTAATATGAAAATCCAACATTGTAGCATCATATATATGATAGAAAATAAGGGAAAGCATAATAGGTCCCCTTTAATGTAAATCATGCATAGTCGACTCTCCTCGCCGTTTAGAATGGCTTTTTCCCAAGGCCATGGCATAGTTCATGCAACTGTGATGTGGTAAAAAGAACATCTGTTTAGAAAGGTAAAATACTTTGGTCTTAAAAATAAAAGAACCATTGCTAACATATGAAATAGTAAGTGTATTCCATTTACATGGAAGTGGAATGTGATGAGGTACCGAATTCGATTAAACATGACTCAGTGATTTATGATCTACATAAATAACATGAGGTTTGACAAGCACACAGGTGTACAATATATATATAATATAGTACAGCACATTATATTTTATGTTTTGATTGATATCTTTTGCACAACCTGAACTGCATCACACTCATCCATCCCTATAAAGAAATATCGTAACATACCGCGTTTCATGCATTTGTTGATACACATCTGTATCTATATATCTGAATACATCTGTATGTGTCCATTCTATATCTAATAAATCAGGAGTGCAACAATGAAGAAAGACAGCAAACCACACTGCATGTGATATGCAGTGTATATAATGTATTTATGGACGTTTACACTTAGTGCGACCGATTGTTGCATCTTACCGTCTACATTTTTTATATTTAATCTGGTATGGGATCACCCTATCATTACGGTGAGCCCCCAAATCTCCCCTTAACAACCATAATCCTGACATCACTGGCAACATTCTGCCCTAATTTTTTGCGACACTTTGTCAAGGACTAAATTGCTGGCCAAGGGGAAAGTCTGACCTCATGGTGGTGCTACATGAAAGGTTAGGTGGTCTTCAAAGTCATTATGAACCACTGACTCGGGAAAAATGAATATCTGTTCTAAAACTCTGTGGCTGTCACTCTATACCAGCGTCAGATGGACCAACATTGCCATCCCCTTTGACCCTGGGCAAAAAACACATTTGACTATAAAAGCAACTGTAATCATGTAAATATACATAGAAATATATAACCCATCTTATGAAAGCTTACAACAGAAACATTTGATTTTAGAAAAGAAAGACAGCGCTCTAAAATGTGAATGAAGACCAGGTTTATCCTGCAGTCACAATGAACATGTTTTGTCTATATAGCTGCCAGTGACATCCCCACATCCTTAACTCACAATCTGTCTCTCTTTGGTGTTTAAGGTAAGCACCTCCAGTCTGTATCTAAACTGCTCTGGTACAGCAGGTAGTCTGTTTTAGAGGACCACTTTGGAAACTAATCACAACTGGGATATCTAAATATACAAGATTGTTATGACTTGAGCAGAGGAATTCTCTCAGACAATCCGGAGACACCTTTAGGATTACGGCTAGGGGATTAGCATATCTAGGCTAATTGTCTGGAATTTTATCTTTGCGATCAAATGCCATTAGGTTGAGTCGGTGTGAAATCCTGAACAAATAGTGTTAATCTAAATACTGAATTTCTAC
Organism: Enoplosus armatus; assembly: GCF_043641665.1. Taxonomy (NCBI): domain Eukaryota; kingdom Metazoa; phylum Chordata; class Actinopteri; order Centrarchiformes; family Enoplosidae; genus Enoplosus; species Enoplosus armatus. The sequence continues at coordinate 3,347,961 of NC_092185.1, read as the reverse complement.
TTTTCTACATTTCTGCTACAAAAGACAGATTGAGCACAAAATTGAAGTGAAGTAAAAAAGCAGGAGCTTATCTACCTAAAACAAAAAATTGTGAAGAATAAAAAATGTCCTCATAAAGACAAAGTGCAAATGTCTGAACACCATAAACTCAAATTTACACACCTTCATGCAAAGGATTTTAGACTTTTGGAACAGGACAAGGACTTGTTTTAATCTTGCCACCATTTGTTTTGGCAGAAGTTGAGACCTCTGACAGTTCAGTAAGTTAATGGATTAATTAATTTTAAATTTAGTCTTCCATCCATTCCGTCCATTAAATTATTACCTACAGTACAAGTATTTGACAATTAAATTATTCTCAAATAGTGCAAACATGAGGATCTTATAGAATATGATGCATTGCTGTAGAAACTACCCAACAGTATATAAATTAGTTCAACTTTAGTTAAACAGTGAAAACTATATGGTCATTTGCTATATTGCACATAAATTTATAATCGAACATAACAAATATATCTGATATATCGCCCAGCCCTAATTAGTATGAGTACTTCATTACTAAACAATAGGCCAATACGTAATGCATGCACTTTTCAAAGACCGCTAAACCTGGTCTTCAATGTGAAGCTAGACTCTCTCGTGAATGCAAAGGGTCTGCGTGTGGAGCTACAGAAGTCGCACTGAGCTCCATGCTAAGTTCAGCAAATACTTGTCTAATGTCATTAGCAAAGGTGTCATGAGCAAGAGGAGATCCTGTGCTCTTCCCAAGCGCTATGCACCTATCATGCTTATCATAAAATTCCTCTGCAGTGGTGACAATCTCACCGTGAACTCCACCAACACCATAAATATCACAAAAAAACAGAAATTTGCTTCAGCATGTGTTAAGGGGGCACAGCATATCTGGTGTAGGATGCTCATAACTTAGCGGAAAGCATTTGAAGAGCAACATTTTAAAAACACACTAGTCTTTTTAAATTCACTGTCATGTAAGAGGATTACAGAGAATATTTTTACAGTTGTTTTCAGGTTACTGTGGCTTTGGCCTATCAACTCCTAACAACTGGTTGCTTTCAACAATTCAGATCAAGGAATTAGAGCTACACTGAATGAGAACTACAATGCAAATGTATGTATAAGTAATTTTTCATGCGAAGCTCTACACACTGCAAAATAGACAGTTAATCACATCAGCTGCAGGAAGTCAGAAGCCATGGGAAGATTTTCTACTTTAATCAAATAAATAAAGACATTATGTAAACTATTACATAATCTGAAATAAATAAAGAACCAGACTAGTATAATGTGTTTATATAATTCTGCAACCCATTTACATTCAAATCATGACTTTGACTGTATTCCACTGCCCTTTAGCTCCACAGCTGCTGTATCTTATCTGCACAAAAGGAAAAGACATTTGTAGATACTAAACTTTTTAAAAACTGGTCCAACTGGAAGACTTAACTACAACACATTCCAAACTAATTTAAATTTCCTAAAAATAATCACATCACGCTGTTCGGAGAAATACAAATTATTGTGAACAATTTGATTAGTAAAATCAATTCCAGATACACTAAACTGGCAGAAATAGCTTTAAAAGGTTGTACGACTGAAATGCAATTTAAGCAGCATTTCGTTGCAGCTAATGGGATAACGCTGCCTACCTGGTGAAGACAGGAAGCTGGGATTGGATGACTTGGACTCGGACGATAACGAGCAGCAAGGTGCTGATGACGAGGACAATGAGCTTCAGCAGAGTTTGCAGGACAGCGTAGGGGAAGCCATCTTTACCCTGCAGGACTTGCCGCAGTGTGTCCAACAGCAATGGCAAGGTAAACTGAGAAAGACAGGAAGGAAGGGTCAACGCAACATGATAGCATAACGGTAATCCTACACACTTTTAGATTTAAATGCAATTTATTGTTTATACTTTCAATGACTGTTCCATTGTGATTCAATTTATGCTTAACACGAAGTTGATAGCAAAATACCAGCCATGCTTCAATGTTGCCGGCATGACCAATAGGAGCAAAGAGTGACCAGGTTTTGGAGCCTTACCCCTTGTGCAACAAACACTTCATGGACACAGCAGATGCCGACGACAGTGATTCCCTGCTCCTTACACAGTGTTGCTGCAGCCACTAGAACCACTGTCAGAGCAATAGGGGCCCAAACTGAAAAAGAAAATACATAAATAACGAGTAATTATATTATTATATATTTACTATTTATATATCAACAATCCTTGGTCAATATTCTGCATATTCTTACGCAAAACTGTACAGCTCTTTCTGTTTAAACAGATATTGTACATACATTTTTTTTCATATTGTCATTGTCAATTTTTCTATTTTTTCTATTTATGTTCTTGACTTTTGCGGTACTTGCTTTTTATTGTTTTTATTTTCTCTTACTGTGTTTATTGTATGCACCACATACAAATACTTCAAATTCCTTATATGTGAAAACCTACTTGGCAATAAACCCTGTTCTGATTTTGGCTGATAAGCAACAAGAAACACAGTACAGAAACGTAAAAGATTTTGTATGCCTGAGGTAATTTAATAACAGTATCACCATCACATAGTTTGTACCAGAGAGCACTGACAAGTTTATTTTTTAATTGTAAAATGTTCCACTCTGTACGTCTTGGTCAAATTCTTCAATAACTTAATTTAAGGGATCCTTATCAAAAATATCCTGGTGTTCCAGTGGTTGTTCTAGCCAGCTGATTGAATTGGACAGGATGTTTTGATTTTAAAGCAGTGAGGAGCCGCCCCTCTCTCGATCCGACTGTCCGTGGAGGCAAGCATTAAAGAAAATACGGAATTACATTACTGTGCAGCTCGTGCTCCTCTACCCGGACTGTGTGCATTTCTCTATGGACTGAGTGTCTTCATACTTTCACAGTATTTATACAGCACCAAGACCTGCCTTATAATCAAAAAAGACATGGAAATCTCATTTTCTACAATATGGGACCTTTAAACTTTACAGCTAATAGGCCGCTAACTGCATAACTAACTGAGCTAATTAGTTAACAGCAGCTACAATTAGCGGTTACTTTAGCAACAAGAAAAGCTTTCTGTCCATCAGGAAACTCCATAAATCACAGAGAGTTGAGGCAGAGCAGCCGCAGGACATCAGAGGGAAAACAGAAAATAATTCCTCCATAAAACACGATTCATTTCACCAAAACCAGTGAATAAAGTTATAAAGTTGTGTTTTTGTACAGTAAGCAGTGAAGCACGGCCCTCGGAAACACTGTTTTTCCAACCTAATTCTTGTCTCATTTGGGGTCTGATAAACAGCAAATTCATCAAATTCAGGTTAAAAACATATTTGGTCTTTGCAAACAGAAATGATGCACGTGTTTATTTGCATATAGAGCGGGGAAGTGAGATCCGATCAAAAGGGGACACTCGAGACACATGTTAATGCCAGGTGTGCACAGAAGTACTTTGAGCTGTCCACTTATGATCGGACCACCCAGGACGCATGTTAATACCAGGTATGTAGAGGGCTTCACTGTGGTTCGTTGTCCCAGAGCCTTAGAAAAGGCTTTGTAACCCATTCCAGACTGATATTTCAATAACTCTCTTTTTCATCTCTTCTTGAATTTATTTTGATGGTTGCTTGTTGAAAACTTTCCATTGCTGGAAAGGTTCTAACTAAATGATGTTCGGATTCAACAGGACTGGCAGGTTAGATGATGATGGATAACTTTTTTTCCTTCAATACATGAAATGTCATTTAAAACTGTATTTTGTGTTTACTCGGGATGTCTTTGTCTTATGTTCAATTTTTTGAAGATATGAAACAACTAAGTAACAGTCACAAGTGGGAATTTTGGGTTTGGTTTTCTGCCCCCGTCTTGAATGTTTGCAATAATGTCTTAATGGAAGAGCACATGAACAAAAAGCATGTATGACAGGACCCCAGTACGTTTCTTATATGGGACGTAAATAAGTGAGAGACTCGTGAGATACATCAGACTTACCAATGGAGTGATCTGAACCTGTTGATTTTGTGTAGGCCAGAAAAGCTGCCAGAAGGAAGATTGAAGAAAGAAGTTCGGCTCTGCCAACCACACCTGTGACCTGATGATGAAAGTGACAGCAGTCAGTACTGTGGCCCATCCACACTGACTTGTATTTATCATTTGTTCATTTTAAGTCTCATTCAGGTGCAGATAACACTGTAAATTAATTTACAAAGTCTACCAAAATAGTGCATGTTCAATCATACAGATTGAATACATTACTTTCCTGATACTTTATGAATGCCATGCTATTTTGCCATGGACTCTCGGGTGTCAGAAATATCAGAGCCTTCCACCAGCACATGATTCTCTCTCCCTAGCGGTCAAGAACCACCATAAGAGAATCCTCAACCTGTGGGAAACTGTCAGTGTCAGAAGTGTAGTAACAGATCCCACAATAGGATATTCCTGATACACCTCAAGTTAAGAAATACACAGTGGTCTCTTTAAAATTAGCAGTCAGTGTCCACATGTTTAAGACCTTGAGTCCAACTGTGAAAACATATCTCTTCAGATAAATCAAGTCAGCAGATGGGAAGCAGATGTGCACCTCCATGAACCAGCCTCTCTGACAACATCTGACATTTGTGTAAATGATGACTGCCCTCATGTGGAAGAAATAACTTTCTCACTTCTACCATAACCAAACACCTGAGTTCTTAAAAAATAGACATACCCTAAAACTGCACACTCCACAAAGGGTTCTACAAAGCACTTTAGAGAAGAAGAATCTGTTGTGTCTAGTGGGTATCCAGTATCCCTTACGAGCACACTAAGCATTACAAGACGGTTACAACTTCATGCAAATAGGTATAAACATCTAAATTCAAAACAAGGATCACGCATCGTTCTCTGATTGGCCTACCATTTGTCATTTGGTGGCAGAGGAAATAATTCACTGGCTGCCCATTTAGCTACAACCAGCAACTAGTATGTATAAATATATACACATTTATGTAAATCTAGAAGAAAAGCCACTACAGAAACAGAGTCACAATACATACCTTATTTTAGCTTATTTAATAATGTGGCTAAACTTCTTATGCAGGAGCCCTTTTGCTACAAGGATACTAGGAGAGCATGTATGCCCCTGTGCTACATTCATTGTTTTAGTTTGATTACACCAATTGCTGTTAAAAAAAGACGGTAAAGAACTGCAATATCTGAATAAGTCAAGAACTACTACATGCTATCACGTGTCACTGTGGCCCTAATAAGTTAATACACTGATTTGGAAGCATACCATTTAGAAGACAGTTAAGTAACAAAGAAATCTAACAAACATGCAGTAAATCTTCTTACAACAGCCTTAATATTCACTTGTCAGTCCATCAAGCTAATTCAAGGGAATGTTATAAAGACTAACTACAGTTAGCTTAATTTGGCTGAATTACTCCAACTACAATTCCAATTTTCTGTGTGCATCTGTACTGTGTTGGGACACAGCGTTTCAGTGAGTGCTGCCATTTTAGAGCCTTAAGATACCGTTGTGGAGTACACTAAATAATTTGTATTTGAAGATACTTGGAGATACACAAAAAAAACACTGAAGGCTCCATTCAAAAAGACAGATAACCCCAAAACACAGTGGGAAAGACATGGGGACACACAGGGTCTCTTTGTATGCACTTATCCTGAAGGGACCTTCAGTGCTTGGAGCATAACTCAAAAACAAATGATCCGTTCAGAGAAAGATTCCAGACGGCGATAACATGAAGGGCATTTGCTGGACTAACTCTAAGGGCTCATTTGTGAGGCAAATTGTTTCCATTCAAGAAGTCTGAGAGACTCTGCATAGATTAGAGAACACCATGAGGAAGATTGGCGCAGTGGTGCATGCTGTGTAACAGTAGCACTCCACCCCAAGAAGCAGAATGTTTTCTTTGTTTTTCTACTCTGGTCAGGGCCTGTCTGGTCATCAGTTCAGCTATGTTGAATAGGATAAATTACAAGTCCTAATTGGGGAAGAGGCTTTTCAGACAGGCCCCATAGAAGAGAATGAGATCAAGTTCAAATGATAAACAATAAGCAGAAGGTTTTTGGTTTCCGATCAAGTTCAATAAACTTCGTGGTCCTGATAACATTCATGACAAACGGCTGTAAAAAAAAAAATAATTTAAAGTCAGAGGAAGAGGCCTGATAAGCATTATCTATAAGCAGAAGGGTTTAAATGAGAGTTGCAGTAGTTGGAGTTTCCTTAATCTTGTTATAGGTGAGTTAATAGCATGTACGTAAACACAGCCCACAACGGGGAAGGATGTGTTGGATGAGGTATGGTCACACCCTGAGCAGGCCATAAGGGTTTCTTTCCTCAAATCTACATTCGCTTTTCCTGTTAATAGGATACTTGAACTTAAACAAAAAATGCTACTTCCAAGAAAACAATGTCTCTTCAGTGGTGACTATATAATAATAATAATAGCTCATTAATTTACACTTACTCACTGATTGTTTCAATAGGACATACATCACATTAAGGAAGTAATGATACCATATCAGTGGACCTTTGGATGAGCAAAGATCCATCTTCAACTTTACAACAAAAGTCCAGTGGATCCATTTAACTGCCATAACATACATTACATAACTTGCTTTGACACAGTAAATGTACACTTACAGCTTCAGTGTGGATGGGGTGCACAGCAAACAGCAACGCTGCCACCAAGCTAGAAGTCTTGTCCAGGAACAGTCGGCACACTCGCAGGAAAAGCACACATACTACGCCGTGTAAAACAACATTAAGCAGATGGTAGGAAGCGGCGCTCAGCTCACTGAAGAGGTAGTTCAGTCGGAAGGTGAGTACGGTCAAGGGACGATAAGATTTATGGCTCCGCTCCTGTAGTTGGACAAACACAGCGTACATACTGTCAGATGCAGGTCAGTTGACTGATTGAAAGACATTAAAGGCTGACAAATATTTATTCAAGCTTTTGAGTAATTCTTTAAATTAACCTTAAAGTTAAGTTAATCGAAGGAGGTTGCAATTGAATTCCTTGTTTCATTGGACTATTATACATTTCATTGACCTGAATAAAACTGATAAATCACACCTGAAATTAAATGCAAATGCTTGAGAGACACTACTTCAGCTTTTATCAATAATGTAATTTTCTTAATTAAGTGTAAACTAAAGGTAAGCCTGTAGTGATAAAGCATAGAGGTGCGTCATGGACCATGACTTACCTCGGCCATGGGTGTTCCCCAGAAGTCATTGAGGAATAGGTTGCGGAGAGGGGTTGAGGGCCGCAGGTCCTTGTTGTCAAGGATTGCTGAGACATCATCAAACACAAAGCCACACGACAGACTGTTCCAGTAACATCCCACCACCAGTCCAGTCAAAAGTAAAATCTCCTTCCATGACACGACAGCCATGGCTAACCAAAGCCGTCATTGATCTCTGTCCAGGAAAACAAAGAGGTTTGACATACATCAAAATTAGATGACACCAGGATGTGTAAAACAGGTATCTTGTCATGTAGATGGATTTCCTGATTGGACTTACATTTTCAAAGCAACCATTCAATCATACCAACAATGCAATTCTCCAAAGGACTTGGTATGGTTTTTAAAACAACCTCAATACTCACACTCACTTAAATAAAACTACGGGTGGGGAATTTAGCTCACATGCTAGAAAATCAAATAGTCTGGCAGCCGGTACAATGACAGCTGGCTGCAAAAAAAAGCAAAAGCAATGGAGGGTGGACCCTAACAGCAATCTAAAACCATTGCAAGCTAACTTTACCCTCTTTAAATAGCTATCTCATGGCGGGCGCTGGTCAAATAAATACAATCAGCATTCCTGTCGCTCGATCGCGACAATATAAAAGTACAAAAAGCCCCAAACAACATGCTCTGACGATTTCAGACTGTCTGCTGCAACATAACGTTAGCTAATGGTAAAGCTAACTTAGCAGCTAATGCTAACTAGGTTGATACCAGTCTTTATGTCGGTTTAAGGTGGACGCAGATGTATTTTAAGGTATTTGGTGAATTTCCTACCTACCGTGTCTATAACAGGGCAGGCGGTGACTGCAGAGGTGACACCAAAACCTTGGAATAGTTATACACATACGGAGTGCACAATTCAGTAAGCGGTATTCCACTTTTGGAAGCTAGCTTCAACAGATCATCACTATCACTTCCGGTGCAGAGGTGACCGCGCAAGTTAAACGGGAAGCTAGGCTATGCTCGGTATGCTATGCTTGGTATGCTATGCTTTGACAAACTGACAAACCAATACCAAGTTGTTCAAATGCGATTTATAAGTAACTTACTATGTGATAATGTTATATCCGTCATGTGTCTACAGTTTGGTAAAGTTCCCTGCAAAGGTCCAGTCGCCGCTTTTTACTAGTTTTATTTTCTTGTGGACTAGCTTAATTAGTTAACCGCTGCTGTTGTTGTCAGCGGTAACCTAGCAGCAAAAGCATCACATCATGGAAACTTCAGGATTGCTGTTTGCTGTCATTTCAATTTACATGTAGCCTATATTCTCCATCTAGAATATTTAACGTAACGTATTCTTCCTGAGCGACGTTAAATAATAACATTTTGACATTTGGTTTTAACGTTTCACTTATAAATCACAGCGCCGAGCTAGCTAGTTCATGAAAACGAGTGGATTTGCTTTCTCTGAATTTCTTGTGGCAGTTCGTGGAGCTAGGTTTACGTGCCTAAACGCCTTCACATGTGTAGCAGTAAATTAGTGTAGCTAAAGTTTAGCCAAAGCCTCCTAACTACAATGAGCTAGCTAACCAGCTAACACTAACATTGTGTAACTAGTTATCACTACGCTGTCTGCTGGTTAAATCTTTACAAACACGCTATGGCCAAGATGTCTGCTGTTCTTGAGTGGGATAAAGTGACGAGAATTGACCCAGCGAGCCTCCATGAGTATGAAAAAAACCAAGTGGACGAGGTCGTCTGCATGCTCGTTTTGGTAATGTCCACACTTCACACCAATATTAACTGCACCTCAGATTTCTGCTCAGTTGCCCAGCAACCAACTGTTTTTTGTGGTTTTGAATAGATAACAAGTTGAGTGGTGCTCTGTATGTTTAGTCCTGGCTGTGGTTACTTGCACAGAGAAAGACTGCTGTCCTGCTGATCTGAGATTATTGTTCAAGGTATTACAGCTCCTTTGGTCAATAGCTTTGTCAGCAAAATGTACTTATCCGATTGTTTTGCTTCGACTGTCCGTTCCTTCTGTGGCCACTGTTAACCAGGATATTTCACATATCCGCCTTATATATACACACACATTTTGTTTTGGTTCAAGCTCTTTTGCTGTAGCAGAACATTATTGTTATTATTATGAGATTAAATGACTATGCATTTTACTGTTTTTCATATTAAACCATGTTTTCCATGCAGGCAGAAGAATGGGAGGTGAAGGATAAAACCGAGGAGAGCATTATTCAAGTCCTCAGAGTGTTTCAGGCCCTGTTGAAGGTGTTCAGTCAGTGTTATTGCTATATTCTTATCTCTCTTACACACATCCATCAACAACCCCTATAGCATATATAATGTATTTAAAGAAGCAAGAATATTTTGTATATAATTCACTTTATTTTTTTTTTACCTTGATGCTATTTGGGGGCATATGCTGCATGAAATATAGCAATTGAAATGATATAGGTTTTTCATTTGAGATGTAATTGTCTTCTCTCCCTTTGCCTGTTAGATGAAGGATCAGGATTACTCTGTTGCCTACAACTTCGTTGGGGAAATTGGTGTAAAGCATGCTAAAATCGGTTAGTGCACAGATAAAGTTTGGTAGTCTAAATGTTTCATATGTTTAAGTTTCAATTAACAAACAGCAAATTGTTTACATTGTTGATTATGTCTTCTATACTGTAGAAAAGGAACTCCTTGCCAAGGTGTCAAGGTTGGAACAAGAGCGCAAGGTAACACTTTTCAGCATCTGTCTGTCTATATACTGTATGTTACTCATTAATCTACTGAGGTGTACATTTTTATCACTGGGATGAATGCTAGTGCCAATGTAAATGTGAAAAAAGCGCATTCATGTGTCTGACTAGAAATCCCCTTTCATGCTGCTGTACTTCCGGCACCAGTGCCAGATCTTTTAGCCAATCATAGAGTGTAACCCTGGCTACAAAAGGATTGGTTCTGGTGACCACTGAATGACAGTAGCTAAGAAGATTACAGCTAATTCCTTGCATGCTCACAGCCGTTGCTTCTAGTTTGAACTTGATTATTATTTTCATTTTTTAAGTTTTGTATGTAATCAGAATTTGCACTCCCACAGTTTGCCTTGCAAAGAGAAAGCTAACCCTTGTCTAAGACTTGTTAATGACAGTGTCTGCGTATATTAGTGTTGCGAACAGATTGAGGTGATGCGAGACTAAGAGGTTTCTTGGTGGGGGTTGTTTGGGTGTTTGTATATCTTGTTTCCGGTCCATGCGGCTCAGCTCTCCGGCACAGGGCCAGACACCCGCTTTCTGAGAGATGAGATTCGGCAGCTCGAGACCCAGCTGGAGCAGAGGGAGAAGGAGTTGACCCAGTTAAAGAAAGAAATGGGCAAGGAAAAGAAAAACAACGAGGAGGTATTAGCACAGTACCCATAGTTCCCATACATAGCATAGAACTATGGAGTCAGTATTGAGTCCTTGGATGACCTACAAATGTTCATTAGTTAGCACACACTGTGTTGACATTGTGCTGATATGTCCTTTTATGTACATGCTGTTGAAGACACAGTTTTTTGTCCTTTCGTGTTGTCCATTGAAAGAGATTGTGCCGGTGGATTTTATGGAACTGCATATATTTATATAATTTCATGTTTTCACCAAGAATTTTAAACTAATTCCTTAAAAAAACAAAATCTAGACATTCATTATGAATAGTTAATATTTAATATAGTTAATAAGTTAATACACTGGAGCAACACTATTGCCAAGTACAAATGTAAAATATGTTTGTTGTGGATCTGGTGTGTTAAATTCGCAGTCTTTTTTTGTTTTCTTAGTTGGTTGTGCGAGCAGAGGAGGCTGAGGATGAGGTCAAGAAGCTGAAAAGAGAGGTATGTGGCAGCTGGCACTACGTCATACAGATCATAAAGATCTTTTCATTTATCACTTCATCCTCCATCTATTCTTACTTAATATAAAACTTGTGTAGTCTCGTGTGCTCTGCCATCATTTGTGTATGTGCCTTTTCAAAAGTCATCATTTCTTTTCATCTCTTTCTATTCCATTGTCATAGATAAAAAAACTTAAAAAGAAGGTAAGAAATATAGGTAGTGAAGTAAAATTAGTTGTCACTTATTCAAAATAAGTAAATAAATATGCGTTTGATAGTATTGTAGTTGTTTATAGGTACAAGTGAGCCAGTATATGTAGTACACGTTTTAAAAATTTCTCTATAAATGGTCACTTATTGTTCATGAATTACTGCTGTAGAATTGTTATTACATTATTTTGCTTCAGCTTTTTATAGAACTCCGTAAAAGGTTTGAGTGTAAGGTGTGAAAGTTTGAAAATAAGTACAAGATAAAGTAACAGAGAGGTAGGTAGGAACACGATACAAATAACAAATAAAATGACATTATACAGTCTACACAGTACTTCAGTACTTTACTCTAGACTCTAGTGTGCATAAATGAAGTGTGCTGTATGTATAAAACCAGTAGTGTTCAATTCAAGTTTTAACTAATATGGTATATTTTGTAGTAGTAGCAGTAGTAGTAGAGTGTATTTGAAATATATATTTAAATGAACCTGCCATAAAGAAATTTTCCCAGCATTTGGACATTGATGGAAAACTTGTGATATTTTTGTTATCTATTAATCTGGCTCGTGTTTTCTTAATTAAAAGGTTAATAGGCCTTTAACATGCCTATCACAAGTTCCCATAGCTCAAGGCGATGTCTTCAAAATAGCTTGTTTTTTCAAATGAACAGTCAGAAACCTCAAAATACTCAGTTTACCATCATATAAGACAAAACAATAGGTAATCCTCATTTTTGAGAAGCTGAAACCGGAGAATGTTTGCATTTTGGCATGAAAAATGGCTGAAAGAAGTATTAGATTAGCAAAACACAGAACACTGGATCCGGTTCCTTTTCTGAGACTAATTCTGTCCTTCCTGAACCACAACAGAATGAGCAGCTCCAGCAGGATGTGGACTTCTATCGAGGAGAGCTGGACCAGAAAGAGCCGGCCCCATCCAGAGACGAGAATGCTGAGACCCAGAGGAAGCTCAACTCGGCCAACCGCCAACTCTATCAGTGCTTGGAAGACCTTCAGGTGCTTTGAAATCTATTTGTCTACTATACCATCTGGTGAATGAAGTAACAGGCCATTATTTGGCAAGCCTGGCAATAGCACCATGCTTTAGTCTTTGAGAAATATAGAAAAACCCCTGGCGAAGGAAAAACACTAAGTTTGTGTACTGCCGAACACAAGATCAGTGTTGTTTTCAATTAATAATTTAACTTTTTACTACTTACTTTTATGGCTTTCATCTATTTTCATTACCTTCTCTTTTAATGGCTGATTTATAGCAAAGTATGCAACCACAAATCAAATTTATTATATTATTTTGGGTCCATTAGCGAGCGGAGGATGAAAACTTACACCTGAAGACACAGAACGAGCAGATGCAGAAAAGCCTGGAGGAGTCGGTGAAGGAGATGGAGAAGATGACAGATGAGTACAACAAAATGAAGATTGTTGTACAGCAGACGGACTCCATTATGGACCAGCTCAGGAAAGAGAGGGATCATGCAAAGCTCCAAGTAAAGACCCTCCTCAATTAACTACTTTTTTATTTTGTGTTCTGTTCCCACCCTAAATCTGTGGGTGGTCTGTAAAATATATTTTCATGCTGAGATGAGTTACCAGACACCATTTATCATTAGGTACTGAACTGGGTTATCATCAAAAAGACTTGAATGTTGAAGCTGTTTTTACTTTGTGATATTGTGTGCAAGATACTGAATCCTGCCTGTGTGTGTGTTTAATGTGCAGGTCAGAGAGTTGACAGATAAGATTCACAACATGACTGAAGAGGATGACCCAATTATGGCAGCAGTCAATGCCAAAGTGGAGGAGTGGAAGGTGGGTGTTAATCAAATGTCAGCAACTCTCAACAAGGCACCTCTTTTCTGTTTTTGTCTTTAAGCCAGATTTACTTCAAAGATATGTGCTATAGAGCAAGAGAGAAGAAATAAAAGTAACCACGTAGCAAATTATAACGCGTTATAGCCTTTTTTGACTCGTCGTGGAACCCAGACACGTTTTTTATGAACTCAGAAACATAACTTTTGTTCTGCAGGAACCGGAGTCAAAATTTAGTTCCTGAAACAAAAAGTCCCTGTTGTGGGGGGAGCACTTTCTGAAGGCCCAGGAACTATCTGGGTGAAGTTTGTCACGGATTACGTGAACCCGTGCACACGATTTACCAACTACTCGAACAAGAGAAGCAGGAGTACAATAGCATCATGTACTAAACCAAATATAAAACTATGAAACACTCAGCAGATTGTAGCTACTTTGGAGACAGGTATTTCGGCATTTTCAGTCTACTTTTCCACCTCTGCACACCTCCTTTACAATATCCATTAAAACATCACAGACACACAGTAAACTACAAAGACCAGCACTGTTTCTCTTGTTTCAAACAAAACCTCCATTTTTTTAGTCCGTTATTTGAATAGTAGGTAGGAGTGCAAATAGGAATATGTAGAAGGGACTTCTGGTGCTCATTATGCTTCTTTAGTCTTTGTTGAACTATTCTGCAGGACCATCATGAGCCTTCCATTGTGCTGACATGATCTTTTCTTCACGCAGAGAGTGCTCTCTGCGAAGGACGAAGACATTTTGGTGTACCAGCAGATGATCCGCGATCTGAGGGAAAAGCTGCGTTCAGCCCAGTTGGACTTGGACAAAAGCAACATTATTGCCTTGCAGCAGGTCTGTTCCAAAGCACAATTTAGATATTATTCAAAGTCACAATAATGGACAAGTTACATTTGCATTAGTTGCTTGAGCATTCAAAGTCAGGTTGGAAAAAGAAAGTTAACCCTTGGTTTTATTAACTGGTTAAACCTTTTTTTTTTTACGACAGTGACCTCAACTAAATGTTTCCTGCGTGTGTTGATCATATGTCCGCTGGCCAGGAAGAAGTTTGATTATATCGATATTTTTTGGAATTTCGTGAATGGCTCTCTTCAATTCATGTTACTGAATATTACTTTTATTATGTTTGTAATTAGTTTTCACTGTGTTTAGGGGCATTTTTGTGTTATATCTCCCAACTATTGGGATCTATTAAGCAAGAGATGACTGACAGCTGCCCCTGAAACGTATTATAAAAATGAAATTAGAAATATAAAAAATGTTTTTATGTATGTTCGTTTTGCTTTATTTGTAATATTATTCTGGCTTTTCTGCAACCAACTTTGTCTCAGTAACATAGTAGAACATTCAGGTTGCCAGTTTGAGATGTGCAATGTCCTCAATTTATTTTAAGGGAGAACCGCGCTTTCCTCCATGGTGCCCTTCCATGAGCATCATTATCGGCTTATATTTTATTTATTGGTGAGACATACATCGCGACCTCAGTGATGTTCAGATATTTAGACAGGTCTTAAACTGTAACCCAAGGGTTCTCTTCCACCTTTTTAAACCTTTTTTTGCCATTTACTCTGAAAGCACATGTGAATGAGAGGTGGTTCACATCAGTTTGTGAAGAGATTAGTGTCAGTAACCAATATTTGTCTCGTGTTAAGTACAGAACATAGCACATTTAACCATTCCAACTCACTGATGGGAAAATCTGACTTTTAGCTTTTTTAGAGGTCATTTGTGAAGGGGTTCACGCACTATTTCCTATTTGGATTTTTGATATTGAGATTATTTAATGAATCGGAAAACAATTATTTTAGTGTTATTAGTTTACATAGAGTGTATTTGTCTATTATAGTGACTTTGATAAGATCAGACCACATTTTATGCCTGAATTATGCATAAATGTTGGTAATTCCAAAGGGCTCACCTTCTTTTTCTTGGCACTTTTTTGTAGACTGTCGTTTTCCTACTTTCTGCTTTCTTTCTTTGCCTTGGCATGTTTTATCAATCTGTCCTCCCTTCCATCTCTCTATCGCTTCCCTGGGCCAGGTCATATATGAGCTCTGCACTGTAAGTTTCATCTGTCATGTGCCTCTTATCGTCCTGTTGCTTTGTCACACTTGGCCCATGCCAATTCTCTCCGTATTTATTCCAATATATCATATGTGCTGCCTGAGCATGCCTCTTATCCTCAGCCTCCCCTAGTTTTATTTTCATGAATTTCCTTAATGATGATTCAGTGTGCTATAGCTGTGTTTAATCTTACACATACATTTTTCTCTTTTAAACTGTTGGTGAATGCCCTAAAGGCCGTCCAAGACAGAGATAATCAAATCAAGTTGCTGAGTGAGCAGGTGGAGCAGTATACAGGGGAAATGGAAAGGCACACCCTGCTTATTGAGGAGCTAAAGACATCCACAAAGAAAGAACGAGGTGGGTGGATCACAGTTTAAGATTCCTAACTGAACACCTTCACACCAAAGACAATTGTGATGCACTTCTGTTCTGTCAACTGACTACAAAACACTTTCATCAGCCTTTCTTCTCTCACTCGTGGACTACATGCATTTGTAGTAATAATGTAAAGGCAAAGAAATTAGCCTCAGTCACCAGTTAAATGCTGCTGTCACACAAATGTCACACTCCAAAAAGAGAAAAAATATAGACAAACAGTTGAATTAGCCTCAGAAAATAATAAAGTGGTCGAAAGGTACAGAAATTACAAGCTTTGGACAGGTTACTTAAGGTAATCTGTATTTTCAATGAATGCACAGGGACATAAAGATGAGAAAAATCCCTCATTGTGGGTTGAGGACTTTTTGTTGTCCGTCTTCTTCAAGTGGCTATTTAAAGCTGCAAAAATCTGTGTTTTTATATTAACAGTGAATGATGATGTGATGTGAAAGGGATAACTTCTAGTGACAAGCCCACAGAGAATTATTGCCCAACTCTGTTGTTCCCCTGATTTTAGCGTCTTTCAGTTCATTGTTTTGGTTTTATGGCCAACAACTGAACTGTTTGGGTCAGTTGCGCGTCTCTAATTGGCCTGTTTTCGCCAGCAGCATGCAGCTGTTTTCAGCGAAAAAGCTTTTAAAAGCTTAAGAGCCAGATATTTCCCTAAGGGGTTGTTGGAAACCAAAACAGAGCAAAGATGAGAGTGAATACTAATGTTTCTCCGTGCCTGCTGGATGTGTACATAGGCAATTGTTTGCAAACTTATCAGGGTGATGTCAGTGTTGTGTTCGACAGCTTGTTCTCCTCCCTCCAAGTGGTCAAAACAAATGTAATAAAAGCTGCTTTAATAGATTTTAATAGTTTTGTTAAAGGTACAAGTTTAGCATTTGATAAAAGTTAGCAGTAGTACCACCCTAAAATTCTAGTTTAGCTATTACTCAACCCGCATGTCAGTGAATTCAATCTCAGCCTTCTGCCAAAATAAGTATAAATTATAGCTTATGAGCTATCTTCTGTCTTGTGGCTATTAAACGCAGGTGAACATGAGTCAAGTATGTAAGTCTGGTAGAGGAACTGGTAAATTCTGACTGCGATCACATGATGCTCACTTTTGTCTCCAGTTAAAGAAAGCGTTTCCTTTTCTTGTCCAAGGCCCACCATCGGCCACACAGCAGAGAAAGATGGAAGAGCTGAAGTCCAAGCTGGAAGCTGCAGAGACCAGAGCAGTGGAAGCAGAGCGGATGTTTAAACTTGCAGAAGCTCATGCTGAGGAAAAAGACAAAGCACTCATTGAGGCTTCAAACCGCTTGAGCCAGTACGAGTCTGTGAGTCTACAAATACCCTCTCTTTCCCCTTGTTTTTTTTTTACTTTCGGCTTACATCAAAGAACTTTTAAATCCAAATCAAATGAATCGAGACTTCAATTCCCAGAAGCAAAGCTTATGTTTTTTTTCCTGTCCATCCTCACTTTTAATAGAGACATTGAAATGACTGTGACTGTGGTGTGATCAACATGCTTTTTGGGTCTACAAGCTAAGTGCTTGTCTTTCACCATGTCTAATCACATCCTGATTTCCCCAAAAGGCGTACAAGTTGAAAAACAAGGAAACAAAAAGTGAGACAGTAACTACAGCAGTTCTTCTTCTGCATTACAGGGCACTTATGGCCTGGAAGCAGCCATTGTGGAGATCAAAGAGTGTAAAAATCAAATTAGAGTGAGAGATCGTGAGGCAGAGGCCATGACCAAAGAGATCAACCAGCTTGAGATGAGAATCAATGACCTCATGGACGAAAATGAGGATTTCCGAGAAAAACTAGGTCCGATTTTTTTCTTTCAATTTTTACTGTTCCCATCTGTCAGTCTATTTAGACAACACTGACTGACCTGGAGTTGTGAAATTAATTTTACTTTTGTTTATTTCTGTCTTTTTCATGACTCCCAAGGTCTGGGACCAAAGCAGGAAGTGAATCTGACAGAGTTCAGGCGAGCCAAAGATTTCAGACAACGGCAGTACAAAGCAGAAAACCAAGTTCTCACCAAAGAGGTAAAGTGCAATTACAAAGGTTATAACCACTGCTTTTATAACCACTATGTTGTCTGAGCACCTCTCAACTCACTGCTTGATTTCGTTCTAGATTGAACGACTTGAAGAGGAGAGATTGGAGCTAAAGAAACAAATTAGACGCATGGTGAAGGAAAGAGGTGACACAAAAATCCTGGAATTAAGTAACAGCAATTATTGTAGTGACATTCTTTTGCCATTTTATCCCCCAAGAGGTGTTTGATATTGTATCTCTGTATATCTCAGACAAAACTTCTACCGCCTGATGAGGGCACATTGAAGGACATCATTTGTAACTCAAAACGTTGTTTCTGATTTTGTCTGAGCTTCGAGGGGTTAATGCCTATCACTGATTTGTACAACTGCCACCTATTTTCTTAACTTGTATTCATATGCACTGTTGTTTGACAAATGTCTGCAATGCAGTACATTGATTCACCCAAATTACACAAAAGCATTTTCTTTCAATTATATCTGGTGGTATCTAATCATGTTAATATTTGTGGCTTTTGAGATATTAACCTTAGAACTTTGGCCTCCACCTCAATAAAATGGAGTGCAAAAGAATTTTGTTTGTTTTCGCATTGAGCTGTTTCTTAAATCTTAGTAACAATTAGCTGTGTTTACAGGGATCCCACAGTCAAGCTTGCTGCTGGAGGAGGATGTCAGGCCCAGCAGAACTGTACAGCTGCCAATTAAACAAAGCAGCACTTACGCAGATGAAGAGATCCGATGCAAAGTAAGCTCCTGGCTAATGACGTCATTCCATAAACCACAGAATTAATTACATTTTAGAGCTGATTGCAATTGCTATCCACAGTACAGTGGTTTTTAGTTTTATAACCAATAATATTCACCCCAAAGTACGTGTCATTCAGAGTATCGGTACAAATGAATTTGAGATTGCCAAATACAAGTACTAAAGAGCTGTATCTGGTTTGGTGGCCGGATAGTTGACGTCATACATCTTGCACCTGTAGCTAAAAGGTTTTCATTGTGACCTTTTCAGTGACATAAACTTTTCTTTGCAGAATGAGTACCTAGAGAAAGAGTTGAGAAATAAGGAGAGAGAGCTGGAACGTCACAAGACCCAGTTTCATGTCAAATGTAAGTACAGCCCCGCTGTCCATCTGGTTTCCATTCAAAGTACATGGACCTTTTGACAGTCAGTACCATGAGCCGTAGACGGTATGAGAACGTGCATATGAATCGTTGTTGTGTTTCACAGACTTTCTATGTGAATGAAATACATCAGAGACCACAGCTTCACTGATATTGTTCCCCCCCCCCCGTGTATTAACTCATAGTGGATGAACTGTCAAAAGTGAAAAGAGACCTGGAGGCTGCACTGAGAGATGTCCTCCAAGCCATGAGGATTAATCAAGAGACCACTCCATCTGACACTGCCATCAATATTCCCAGTCTGGAAAAGTGGGCTAATGTAAGTGTCTCCCATGCACCAAATGTGATGTTAAATGCTCATTAGTTTTTAAAGGTAGGCTAAAGTGTATCTATAGCCACAGTGGGGTTTTTTTTGTCCGTTTTAGTCCTTTTCCTTGGGACTTTCCATTTTGCAGAAGAAATCTGTCTGTTCTATTATGTTTCCTAAGACACCTAGTAAATTATCAGATATTTACTTAGACTTTGGCATTGCATCATAACATATTTATACTTGTTTTTGATTCAATAACAATGTAAACCATTGTTTAGTTTGGCTGTCAAGGCAGTAAATGTGTTTCACAATCTCTCATAAACTGTCCTGGCCTTGGTACTTTACCTGTGTCAGTTTTTGTGACGTCTTGTCTGTCTTCTGTCCTCTTGGCACTGATCAAATCTGCGTCCCCTGTGACATTTCCTTGGCTACATGAAGCTGACTGAAAAAAAAGCCTTTTTTGTTGTCTCATCCTCTGATATCGGATCTGTAATATAATAAAGTGCCAGTTGAGGACATAAATGCATTTAACGTAACTGCATTTTAATACAATATAGGATCCAACTGAGATGGTACTTTTCCTGACAGAGATGAGTGTAATGAGATGAGCATTAGTGGAAGTGGTACTAGTAGCAGATGTAGCAGTGGCAGTATTAGATATTAGCAGTTAATGGTAGTTTTAGATTGAATTTAGATCATATTTTTGTAGTCAGATTACTGTTTCATTACATTAACAGATGCAGTTTATATAGTTTATATTTATGCTTTTAGACTGTTTTTACAGTTAGATTTGCTGTTCTGAAAACACTGGGCATGCCCCCCCCCACCGCGGTATGTCAGTGTTTTTTGTCAGTTGAGGAAGCAGACAGCTTAGCAACCTAATATGCAACAAATGCGTTGAACCAGTGAGAAAGTCAAGAGTGGTCAAACTTTTGGTGGATCGTGCTGTGCAGTCACTCAGCATAAGACAATCCAATAGCAATATTTGTCATTATTTGTATTATATGTGATCTGTAGTGTCAGCAGTGTGCTGCACATTTATGTTTATGTACAACAAGTGTTAGTGAATGTTAAATCTGGGCAGTGAATATGATAGTGGTGGACCTGTTACACTGACAGGCAGCACATGAAATGATCTTTTCTATTCCACAGACTGGGTCTATTGTATATCATCAAATGTTCTTTGGGTTTGTTTTAACAGCATTCTTGCTGTGCTCATCCCCCATTTCACAGGCTGTCGATGTCAACATGAGCGGGCAGTCTGAGTCAGCCCTGTACCTGAAGTCCCAAATACATCAGTTGGTGGGGAGAAATGAAGAACTGAGGCAGGAATTGAAATCGGCCCGGGAGGAAGCAACCAGCAGCTTCAGTCATCTTGCCAGAGCCAAAGAAAAGGTACGTCCAGATTTTGTTGTGTTAAGATAAAGAGATGATGCTGTTGACTGATGATGACAGACAACGCGTTGTTTTTTCAAATCACGATATAAATTTTTCTATCGAGTCCTTTCTTGGCTATATCCCGTCCTTTGGCAAGAAAACAAAGCAGTGCTGTTCACCTTGTCAGTTTTTTTTGGCTACACATTTAAATGTGATTTGTCAAGTTGTCCAAATTTGAGCAGTTATTAAACTCAGGTTATTCAAGGCCAACTCCAAATGCTTACAGCTGTGTGTCGCAACACCTTTTTCCAAATCAACACAATAAATATCTTACATGAAAGTAGGTAACCAGGCAAACTTTTGGAAGATTTATAGAGAGAGTGGCAATGCCTGACATGCTCTTTGTCTCTGAGAGTAATTAGAGTGGAACATTTCTTTGAACAATGGGTGTCCTCTGTTTTCAACATGTGTTGCTTGTTTCATATAACCGGAGAAAGGAGGTAAACAAACTTGTGTCTCAACGTTTCAGCTTACATTCACTGTCAATATTTAAACCAATGCAACATCTCTAACAAATTATTTTGAATAGAAACCGTTTCCCAGAGCACACCCAGCAAACTGTTTGTTGGATCCCTGTTGGCTTGTTTTATATCAAAGCCTTTCCTAAAAGCGGCTGTCTTAACTCATCTCTCTCTTTTTTATTCCCTTATTAGTTTGTCTGTCTTTGGTGGACTATGTTTCACATTATCTTTATTTGAATGACACTGGTATTGAAGTGAATCACCTGATCATAATCTCCCTACAATGGCTTTTGTCCTTGCGTGAAGGACAGACTCATTGACATTTTTAGTGATACTGAAGTTGTTATCATCAAAACAAAGGTTCGACTGCCAGACACTGCTTTATATTTTATTTATCTGTGCTTGTCAGGTGAGCCAACTGGAAGGTGAAGTGGAGCTGATAAGGAAGTCAGGCAGCAGTGGAATCGTCCTGCGACCTCTGACCCTCCCAGAGGGCCTGGGGCCCAGCAGCACTGAGGTCATCAGTTCTTTGAATGAGTATGCTGTTCGACTTCTTCAGGTCAGTGTCACTGTGTTCCTAAGACCTGAATGGAAAAGCTGTAAATGAACAATATGTCTCAACATTTATAATACTTATGTTAATTAGGAGCTCAAAAACCAGGAGGAAAAAAGCAAGAAACTCGTAGGAACACTGGAGGAATACAAAGAGAAGTTTTCTGTTATTACCCACCAACAGGGACTGCTCTATAAAGAATACCTAAGGTTGGTCAACAAGAATGTTTCTTGCTGGTTTTCTAACCTCAATTGCAAAATTCAGTAAAACTGCTTTTATTGTGCTTTTGCTCAGTGATAAAGCGGAGTGGGAAAAGAAGAAAGAGACATTTACGGAGATGAAGAACAAGCTGGAGGAGCAAAAGCAGGTGGACGCTGTTAAAATCCAAGAGTTCAACGTAAGTCAGACATATAAATTTTTGAGAGGTTTATGGTACTTAAATACTGCAAAATGGACCTTCATTTATGTAGCACTTTTACCAGAAGCACTTTACAAATGTGCCTCTTGTTAACCCCCCCCCCTTGAGAGTCTAGGAGGGCCCAGATTGACTCACAGCAAGAAAGCCCCCCCCCCCACACACACACACATATGTATATGTTGAAATACATAAATGAATACATTAAATGAACATGGATGAGTCAACGAATATGAGATACATTTTGTAGAATTGTTACGGATATCCCTCTTTGCTTCACTGTACTTATCCAACCTTCTAGATTGTTTTTCCCCAAAACCTTCATGAACGATCAGTTTTATTTGAGCCCTTATCCATTTCACCCATAAGGAGCTGCTTGACACCCTTCAGAATGACCCAGAGGAAATCAGGAGACAGTTGAGCGAAGCCTTGCGCACGTTGACTGTGCTGAAGGTTAATGAGAAGAAACTGACGCGACGCTACGTCACCCTGCTGGAGCAGGAACAGCACCTCCGCAAGGAGAACAGCAAGCTGAGGGATGAGAGCAGCCACATGCAGGCCTCTGTCACCCAGAGGATGGGCTACCTGCAGAGATACAAGGTAGAGAAACAAATTTCCTCCAAAAGTTAAGATAAAATGCATAAAACTGTAAAACTGGTGCTGCTTTTCTTAAATCATTTGAATGGGAAAACACCAGATACCTCACTATCAGCTGAGGGTATACTACTTTACACTTATCTGGATAAATAGTGGCAGAAGCTGGCATATTCTTTCAGAGGTAGAGAAGATTTACCAACTGTAACTATTGGGCACGATAACATTTTAGTCACCACCTTGGTTGTAGAGACTTGGGAAATGCGCACTCAGAAATTATTTTCTTGACTCGTCTTTGACAACCAAAAGTGAACACATGAAAATCCCTTTAGCTATTGTAGTAAACATCAACCAAAATGTGAGAGTAACACCCAGATTGCCAAATACCAAGTAATTTCCTTTTATAAAAGGAAAAAAAAGGAAAAGCTGCATTTGGATTCAGCCATTATTACCACCATACAATGGCCTCTTACGGCTCTGTCATTTGTTTTGTCTGTAGGAAATGGCTGCATATAAGATAGCAGCACTGCAGAAGGCCTTGGATGATAGTGTGCCCTCATCAGACCTGGAGAGGGCTAACAAACAGTACACAGAGCTAACAGTCAAATACAGAGACATGCTACAGAGGGACAGCCGCCTGATACAGAGAACCACCAACCTTGAACATTTGGAGGTATTAAAACACATTTTCATTACACCTGCAATACTCACACCTTTATTATTTTTGGCTGTTCACTGTTTGCCTGACCATACCATATTTTTATCTTTGTTTTTTTCCATCTGTCAGAGTGAGAATGAGTCTCTTCGGGAGCAAATCTCTGCCTTGAATAAAGAATTGGAGATCACAAAGGAGAAACTGAATACTTTAGAGCAAGCATGGGACAACATCAGTTCAGTTGGTAAATTTTGATGGGAACAATCACTGCTACATGCTTAAACAGTTAATTCTGTATTATACAAAATTAATTAGTAAATTAGTATGAGACTATATGAGTTTCAACACAATTTTATAGCTTTGATTCAACACAATAAACCATTTAACTCAAGAGTTAATACCAAATTCTCATCCCAAATTGTGTTTTTTCCTTAATATCAGGAGGTGAAAATAGCATGGACAAGGCGGACAAGGCGTTGGCCAACAATGAGATGGTATCTGCCGCCAGGCGGATCACCACTCTCGAGATGAAGGAGCTGAACGAGAGGCAGAGAGCTGAGCATGCCCACAAAATGTATGAACAACTGAGAAACTCCCTTAGGCAGGTGGAAGAACGTAACTTAGAACTTGAGTCCAAGTTTGCAGAGGTAAGAGGCCAAGGAAAAGTTTTTTCACGCACTTGAGACTTGCTGTTGCTCAGGGCGTCTTGGTGACTGATTTGTAATAAATTGTGCTATGTGTAAAAGGCCATTTGGTTCACCTGGCAGACATGCAGTCTTACAGTAAAGGAGTAAATGCTTTTTTAATTTCTCTATCTCAACATTATGGTTCGTGACCCCTAGAAACAGCAATACAACTCAGCTACGTGACTCTTTTATCGCTTGTCTGTCCGTGCCAGACTCTCACCCATTTAGGCAATTTTTATTTAAAGAATCTTATGAAGTAGCGTTGCCTCGGTTTTTCCTCAGTTGACCAAGATGAATGTAGAGGCCCAGAGGGTGGAGCGGGAGCTGAGAGATGAGCTGGCAGACAGCATCAGCAAAGCTGTTAGCGATGCTGACAGAGCCAGGATTGCAGAGTTGGAGAAGGCTGAGGCTGAGCTTCGCGTCGAGGTTTCTAAGTATGTTTGACTTTGAATGTACAGGCCTGAGATTGATCATATATGCTCTCATCATGAGATTTTGTTAAAGATTACATTTGCAGTCCTCAAATGACTTTGGAAATAAATGGTTTTTAGGTCATAGCAGTGTAATGGAAAGAAAACTGTCAAATGGTTGTGAAAGATAAACCTCCTGGAAACATTTAACATTCCTTAAAAATACTTCTGTCATGCATGAGCTGACACTCACCCTTGCACTGTTGTTTATAATGCTTGTAATAAAGGAATTTAGGATCATTCTACTATCTAAATGTCAAGGTAAAGAATTAAATCTAAGTTGTTGGGGTTTTTTTGTTTGTTCTTTTGTACAGGCTTCAAGAGGTGTCTGATGTGGCCATGATGCAGGTGTCTGCTCTACAGGCCAGAAAACAGTCCAAAGAGAAAGAAGTAGAAGCTTTGAGGAGACAAATACTGGACTACCAGGTAATTTGGTGTTAAGTGTATTTTATTTTCTTAAACTTTATTGAACATAGGATGGGTTAATCATGAACTTTTCCTGTTACATTAAAATATAAAATATTATACTGGCTGACTGCTTGATAAACAGTAAATCTCTGATTCACAACTTGAGCATCTTAGATACTTCACCAAATCAGATACACTTATCTATTCACAGGCGACTTGATATTTGTCATTGTTTGTAGTATTTTGCACTGATTCATGAACGTTTTCAGGCTTTCAAATAAAAATATGGTGGAGATGTGATATGCTGCAGACAAACTGAAGTTGAACATTTGTATAATAGCTCTGCCTCTCAATATTGGAGCAGTAGAAAGTATATTGAAATGTATGAATCAAAACACAAACAACCCTGGTTGTGTAGCAGTCTGTTGCGTACATTAGTGAGTTGATTTTGATTTTAGCTGTGTGTCTTCACAATGTCATCTCTTTCCCTCAGTCACAGTCAGATGAGAAGGCCCTCATTGCAAAGCTCCACCAGCACATTGTGGCTCTGCAGCTCAGTGAGTCATCTGCTTTGGCCAAGCTGGAGGCCGCCACCTCTCACATCCAACAGCTGGAGGCCTACAAGCTGCGTGCTGAACAGCGGCTGGATGCCAGTGAGTGCACTCTGTTCCTCGCTCGCCAGGAGAGCAGAAACCGCTCCAAGCACCTACGGCAGACCATCCAGTCACTACGTCGGCAGTTTGCCGGAGCGCTGCCTCTTTCCCAGCAGGAAAAGTTCTCCGTGACCATGGTGAGCCTGCAGGAGGACAGAGCAAAAGCCCAGGAGGAGAAGAGGAAGGCCGAGGAGGAGAGGAGGAGAGCAGAGGGCAGGGCGGAAGAACTGGAACTGAGACTTCGAAGCCTGGAGGAGCTCATCGCAACACTGAAGGATGTGAAAGGGGCCCAAAAGGTCATTCTGGTTGTTTGATACAATTTGTTACCACAACTGTTTAAAAATAGTAGGATAACAACTCACAACTCAAAACCACTCCACTGTAAAACTTCAAACAGGTGACTGAGTGGCACAAGAAGATGGAAGAAGCTCGTCTGCAGGAAATGAGGAAAGGCAGGGAGCTGGTGGTCCAGAAGGAGGAGATCAGGTACCTGAGGAACCTGGTGGAAGAGCAGGAGCGAACCGTCCGCTTGCTTGAAGAGGATATTGTGCAGCAAAACATGGTGAGAGACAAACTCTTGGGACCATCTATACAAATGCTCAAAGAATTGCTGAATGCAGACAAATTTGTGCGCCACTGTGTTCAAAAGGTAAATATCATGGTAATGCAGAAAACTTCTCTCTTTACAAATGGAAAGCTTCAAGAAGAACGGCAGCTTGCTTGGGATCAGAGAGAGGTGGAGCTGGAGCGCCAACTGGACCAGTACGAGAAGCACCAGAATGAAATTCTAAGCAGTGCGGAGAAGGTGAACTATTGCTTACAGCTGCTGATGATGAAATAGCTCAAATTAACAGCAAGTGAAACATGATTATTCAGAAACAGGCTGGTTTTCTAGCTCTCTTTTAAATTCATCAAGTATAGAACTGAGCTTAGTATTACTATATTTTTGGTTGTTTTCAGTATGAGGATGGTACAGGATCCCTACCAGACCCGAGTCTACCGCTTGCTCATCAGTTAGAGTTTGCTTTGGGTAAAATCAGAGAGCATGTCCGCAGCATCTTGGACACACAGGCCACCTGCAAAAGTTTGGATGAGGTATAGTATTCAGGCCCTGTTCGTACATTGAGTATTCCTCATAAATAAAATGCATAGCGTATTGTTTGACTTCTAATTCATTCATATGCAGAAGTTGAAAGAGAAAGAAGCAGCTCTGTGGAAGGCAGAACAGAACATCGTGTCCAGGGATAAAGTGATCAATGAGCTGCGTCTTCGGCTCCCAGCTTCTGCCAACAGAGAACGCCTGCTAGCTGACCTTGCCAAGCATGAAGAGGGCCAGTCAGACAATCAGCCTGCCCTCAAGCTGGCTCAACAGACCATCAAAGACCTGCAGGGTCGACTTGACAAAAAAGAGGACGCGCTAAAGAAATACCAGAACCAGTTGGCTCAAGCCAGACAGGTACAGTGATACAAGGGAAAATACTGTAGCTTATTATATCTCTTATATTATGTCTGTTGGAGTTAGGGTTAGGGTTAGGGTTATCTCCAATGGGTTGACTTAGATTAGATATTCATTAGCAATCTCCGCAGAACTATTCAGGCCATTATGTACTACTAAGGAGTAAAAGTGTTCCTCTTCCATTTAGAAACTTGGCTTGACCGATAGAGTGAAAGCAATTACGTTTTTAGAACGTACACTTTATATACAGTGTTTCTTTGTTTCATTGAACTACACCTTGTTGATCCCAGGATCAAGAGGAGATGATAAAGAGACACCAGGAGGAGCTGAGGATGCTGCATGAGAAGTTGGACTTGCACTCGGACACCTCCCTGGACCGCTTCAAACAGACAGCGATGGTACGCATGTATCCATGTCTCTCATGACTCACAACAACATTGGTTTCAAGTCTAGTTCATGACATCAGATTCACATTAATATCCATTTCTCCTTTGAATACACAAGTCCCATGTTGTATTTCTAAGCATGCTGTACGTTACCTAACATTTCACCCATAATCATCCAATGTTTCATGGGAAAACATCCCATAGAAGATGTTCCTCTTTGAGCGCTATTTGTTTGTTTTGTTTAATGCTCCTTCCTGTTTTTTTGTCCAGGAACTGATGAAGAAGCCCACTATCAGGGTGCCGACCACCAAGCATCTGGAGCGTCTGGCTGAGTTGGAGCAGACAGTGGCTGAACAGGACATCTCGCTCTCCTCCGTCACAGAGAAGCTGAATCTGACCACCGCTGAGCTGGAGCGACAGAGGGCCGCCATGGAAACACAGGCTAAGAAACATGCTGACAAGATGTCAAAGTGATTATACCTATTAAACCAGATTCCCTGACATTTTTTCTGAATTTGACCCTGTGGTCATCTGTGAAGATTATATTAAAGCAGAATCAGAAACCTTTATGTTTCCTTTATCTCTAGCGTAGTTGTTTAAGTGAGTATATTAACGTAGCATTGATGCAAATATTATCAGCAATGAATATAATTTTAATATTTTTTTTTGGACCTAAATCTAAACCTTGTTTTTACAAATTTTCCAAAGTATCTTTATAACTTGGGGCTCACATTAAGTCCACCGTTAACTTCCTTGGAACACTGACAGCATGAAACATGTTGAGAATTGATTAGACTAATATGATTGCATTGCTTTCTTTCTAACCTCGATTCACACTGATGATCTTTGTGGTATTTTGGTAAATTTAGTGAACCCCAGAGGAATAATCGCATATTCAAGCTGTAAGTGTGAAATGCACTAGCAGTAACGCAACTTTAGGCACTTTGCTAATTGGGATCTCAGCCAGGATTATGTGTGAAAAGCTTTATAGTAATGTAGAGGACATGAAGTACAAGAACAACAGGTCAACGTCTGGGCCAGGGCACAGCTCAGCGTAGGTACCCTGAAAAAGTCCCTAAATAAATGTTCTAAATTGAAGGCCTTTAATGATTTAAAATATCTCAAAAAGCATCATTCAAGGGTTTTCTAAATGAACTGCACCTGAAATGCACATACTATAGAACAGGTTTCATAATAGGTTCCACATTCTCTGCTTTTTGTTGTGGATTATGGAGTATTGGGATTGATTATTTCACTCAGTGTAAACACCAACAAAGAGATAGAACAAGCTGATACTGTCGGAATACGTGGAATAAGATTTTTAACACCTTAAAGCCACTTAAGGGGAAATTCAAGGTACTGGATGTTAAGGGGTTAAACGTTGAATAAAAAGCAGCTACAGTAAAGCAGATTAAAGAAGGCTCTCAAGAGTTCAGTAGTTCATGGGGACATAGGCATTTCAGCCACACGAGAACCCATTGACATGACTGAGGGTAGGCAAAGTATTATGAATACTTATTTAACACCATTACAAACGACAGCCTCTCAAAGGATAAGTTGGTTTAACATCTCTCAAGCCTCTTACATTAGGTTTGACTTGGTAGGAAGGTGTGCCTATTAAACTGGCAACTCAGTGCTCAGAAATCCGGTGGCCATAATTGATTTATGCAAGAAAGAAGCAGTAGAATTAGTCATTGGTGTTTTGTAGCCAACCTGGTTGAAGTGCTTACTGAAATAGAAGTACATAAATGTTAAAACAAACTGATAACTAAGCTTAATTTCCCCGTGTGACACAACTTTCACTATGTGTGTCAAATATCTCCCTGCTTGGTAGAAACGTTGTATTACGTGTGGTTAAAATGACAACCAGGGGTAATTGCCCAGCCTGTTTGGAACCAACACTGCCCTATCTGTCAGTGAATGAAAGTTAATGTAAAGAGTGACTTACCAAAATGTCAGAATGTGTGCATGAAAGTAGCAGTGTTTCACATGAGGCAGGAACATTATTTCCCCTGTCAGAAAGTGATTAACCTTTGAGTATGATGATGATCTGCTACACATGTCACAACTGCCCCCCTACCTCTACTTACAATGTCAATCATTTCAGAAACCCTGGATGTATTTCCAAGTGGTAAAGCTTTATATCAGTTTAGCTCATCTCTTGTTGTAAACTTGACCTTGGTGTCTATGTTCATCAGTGATATAAAGCATACAGATTTTTGTGATGTGATGCCTAGAGCAAGTTAAAAAAAACAACAACTTTCCTACGCCCCTGTCAGATAGAAATCAAAAAAGTAAATCCAAAGAAAATCTGTATGTTATAAAACAAACTAACAGGAGATTTGTTTCAGGCTGGAGGAGTGTCATGCTGCCCAGGTGAAAGCTCTGACTGGCGAGACTGAGGATCAGAGGAGCCAGATGGCCCAGATGGAGAAGGAGATTAACTACCTCCAAAGTGAGCTGGCAGCCCTGAAGGAGGCCAACGTCCGCTCCCCCAGTAACACCATGAAACACCTGGTGGAACGACTGAAAGCGCAGCTCACCCAGAAGGAGAAACAGCTCAAGGTTGTTCTTTTATCACATAAGTTAACTTGTACTTTGTTCGTTGTTGGTGAGCAACATAGACTGGTTAGTCCTGTTGCCAG
This sequence comes from Enoplosus armatus, assembly GCF_043641665.1. Lineage (NCBI taxonomy): Eukaryota > Metazoa > Chordata > Actinopteri > Centrarchiformes > Enoplosidae > Enoplosus > Enoplosus armatus. Next base: position 3,318,050 of record NC_092185.1, on the reverse strand, counting down.
TTGATCTGGATATCTGTTTCAGGATTAAGTCTTTTGTAAAGATAACATTTTTATTTGTCCAAACTACAGCCAAGTTCTGTAATTTTTCACCACACAGAAAAAAAATCAAGTTCATCAAGTTTATACAAAGAATGAGTGTGGGAGAGAGGAAGTAGTCCATGCAGAATGTTGGTGTATTAACTGTAAAATGAGGCCTGACCACTGCACTCATCATATTTATCATAGCTGGCATCTCTTTGCTCCCTGTTTTCTCAGGCTCTCAGTAAGGCTCTGTTGGAGCTGCGGGCAGAGATGACATCTGCTGCAGAGCAGCAAGTCATAGCCAGCGCTGCACAGAAACAGGAGAGTCTCAATGTACAGATGTTGGTTGACAGACACACCAAAGACCTAAAGGTGGGACCCCTTTATCATCATAACGCACTTGTTTTTCATGCATGTTGTTTTTCATTACTGACATTTATAGATAGCTGTTGATTAACTGACACAAAGAAAGTAATTCAGATTACACAAACAAAAATATTTAAATAAAAATATGAATATCTGTCTCCAGTGTCTCTGAATAGAAGCTAACCATAAGTTGGTGAACATGTGCCAGCCTCCTTGCACAGACAGCATGTTTGACATCTGACTCCAACTGGCCCTTATTCCTTTCATTAATCACCATTTACAGCTAATTAGAGGCTCAGTCAGGTGGAAAGTCAGTGGATTTAAAAGGTTATGATGATTTATTTATGTAGCATAACTTGGCAGCTATTTATACACTGTACACTGGTTACAGCAAATAAAGTGAAATGATACTGACTGGAGATACTGGTATTTACAGAATGCCTTCAGCTAATTATGTTCCATGGGTGTAATTAAGTATAATTAGCAACTAGTCATGACAAAATTAAAGTTTTCCTAAAACAACTGGGCACTGTAGTTTTTAGCAAAGTTTGTAGTTACAGAAACAGGAGTAAGTAGGGCATTTGCAGGGGACTATTTTCAGCTGGAGACTAATACACATCTGGGGCACCAGTGAATATTTATGGCAGCAGGACGATGTGACTCAAAATAAACTACATTGGCCGTGCTTGTGGTATGAAGGAACATGTCAGTCAGTGTAACTGTGTTTTGGACTTTTCATGGGGATTCCTTGTCAATAAGAAAACTGTAGAATATCACCAGACCTATCCTTTAACTTGGAAAATCCCTCTTCTCCAAAGGCGCGGGTGCAAGAACTTAATGAAGACCTTCAAGCTGCAAAGGAGTCTGCCAAAGCAGCCAGAAGCCGGGAGAACTCCCTGAAAGAGGAAGTGGACGGTCTTAACCAGGACCTACAGAGGAGTCAAAAAACTCAGAGACGCCTGCAGGCTGAAAGGGAGGAGAGAGAGCATGAAATCCAGGAGCTCAAGCAGCAAATCAAGAGGCTCAGCAGTGTCCTTCAGGTTAGTATCTCTTAAGGAGTGAGGAATAACATACCAAGTTACTGATTTGTAAGGAAGCAAGCAGCTTGATTGTTGTTGCCATTACATCAGCTTTGGAGTGATACGCTCAACAACAGCCACATGACAGTACCACTATCAGCATAACATCATGTGTGCAAATGACCAGAATCCCCTGACTCAGGCAAGACATTCAGACCCTGAAATATGATAAAACACTGAAATGTAAGACATGCAAACCCTGCTAGGCTCTTGCGCAACAAATTAAAAGAAAATGAGGAATGCATCAAAAATGGCATCTCACATTCTTCTAAGATTTCAGATAAACTCCTCCAGTGGATATCAGAGATGATTTAATTATTCAGGTATTCTGTTGGACCAGTGCCACCTAGCGTGTAAGTTAATGCCTCCATGCCGACGGCAGCCAGAGGCGTTATGTTTTCGGATTGTCCAAGTTGACAAACATGTTTTTGGCCATAACTCAAGAATGGATGCAGTAATTGACAAAATGACAACATTTCACACAGATGTTGGGATACGACGATGAAGTGAGGACAAAGGTCAACTTCACTGTGACATCATAATGTCTTGGCCATTATTCAATCCCATAACTCAGGAACAGAAGGAGAGATTGTGACCATATCTTACAGTCGGTCAGACACTTCGGACTCGGAGGTCATTGTGACCTCAAAATGGGTTTTTAGCCATAATTTAAGAATGAATTGGGCGATTCCAGATTTCACAATAATAAACAATAACTAGCACAGCACAGGCTTTCCTCCATCTCGTCCATTCTGCCTTTCACTTCCCGCCTCATTCTGAATTTCGTCATTGGAATCACGTGACTGCAAACAACGCACTGGAGTGCGCCTAGCCAATCACGATCCTGTGAGTGAGTTTCACCTTCTTTATACCTTTTTATTCAAGTCCTTCCAAGTATTCGCTACATATATTATATAAGTCTGGACAGACAGTGATGTAATCTGCAACTTTGACTGGTTGGTGGAGGCATACAACCGGGGGCGATAACTCTAGCTTCAAATTTGCTCACGACTTTGGCTGCATCTTACTTTTCTCATTAACTCCTGAACTCCTGTCAGTCTCCACTGTACACTGTCTGAGAAAAGTGAGGTGCTATGAAAATCTTTTTTTTCTGCATTTGCCAATTAGAATCAACCAGAACCAGATGGGAAGGGGCCAGCCATCGAGAATCTGCAGAAGAAGATCAGGAGGCTGGAGTCTGACTTGGAGAAAAGAGCAGAAATGAAAAGTGTGAGGGATGATCATGGAAAGGTTTGAACATCAAGTCAATCAACGTTAAACATTTTATATTACAGCAATTTTACTGTATTATTATTGTTATTCGCATTAGTTGCACGTTCACTTGATGTACGACTTGTTTGTCTGACAGCCCAAAGACGAAATAGTGCGTTGGGAGGAGGGTAAGAAATGGCAGGTGAAGATGGAAAAGGTGAAGAATTCACTGAAGGAGAAGGAACGAGAGAATGAATCCCTGTCGAAACAGCTTAGCACTCTTAAAGACCTCTATGCCAGGTCAGTGTACACATCCTTTTTATACAGCATTCTTTATTCTTGCCTTTTGTGAACATGACAGAATGACTTCATTTTAAAGCTGCATTAAGCAACTTGGAACATTTGGCTCCGAATGACAGCACAAGGGACTGAGGTCAACAATAATAATAATTAGTGCTGCAAGTAATAATTATTGATTAATCTACATATTATTATGTCTTTAGATTCTTTGTTTTATCCCACAGTTGAAAACCCAAAGATATTCAATTTACTATTATATTAAACAAAGAAAAGTTGCAAATCTCATACTTGAGAAGCTGAAATATTTTAGCATTTCTGCTTGAAAAAAAGCAAAATAGTGTAGATTAAATACATTTTCTGTCAGTTGACTAAGCAATTAATCGATTAATCTACTAATCAATTCCACTCTAATAATAACAAGAGGATATAGTTGTCAAGGGGGGAAGGTGGATGGTTTGCTTTTACAACTATATACATGTTATCTGTCAATTCCCAAGTATCCCACCCAAACTTCATTAAAGTCAGTTATTTTCAACTATTTTGTAAAATAAAACGCGCCCGCTAGCTCACTCACTTGAAATCATACATGTGGTGACAGAAGGCAGCGCTTCTATTTCCATTCTGTGTTTTATTGCGCATGCAGACTGGAGCAAGAGAAGAGTGCACTGCAGAAGAAGCTGAAGGCTCGAGGTGTGACCGCTGATCAGGTGGTGGGGGTGCGATCCACTGAAATGGAGAAGGAGATGGAGGATCTGAAGAAGAAGAACTCAGACCTGGAGACACAGATCCTCACCATAAAGTGACTAGCAGTCTTTAAAGATCAAAAATATTGCTGATAAAATATATTGTTCTTGTTCAAAATACCTTGTTTTGATTTATTTTAAAGATATTACAAGTGCACAATTTATATTTTTCATTTATTTAACCAGGAAAATTTTAAAAATCTCCTTTACAAGAGTGTCTTGGCCATGACTGGCAGCTGCTGCCATGACAGGCAGCTGCACATTAACCCCCCCCCCCCTCAAGAGCCAAATCATACATGGCCTTAAGGGCCTCTCAATGCCTTCATGCGTTAGATAATGTCTACTATGGAGCATCGAGGTTCATTACTAATCTTAATTTCTGAACGCATGAAGGCATTGAGATGCATGCATGTATATAAAATTGCCATAGTCAATTACAGACATAAAAATAGCAGCTGCAAGTTTCTTTTTCACATCAAAAGAAAAGCAAGACTAAAAACGAAGATTCAGTATACTTGTATATAGTTGTGTACTTAGAACATATTTTCCATTGTAATGTATATAACCTTTATTTGCACTTTAAAAACACATTGATGAACAGGAGGCCCCTTTTACAATGATAATAATCAAATTTGATTTATGTAGCATTTCATAAAAAAAGATGCAATACGTTCAACTTCTTGTATTTATACATAAGAAGCTTAAGTTTGTAAAAGCTGAGTCATCAATCGAGACTCCCAGTCTCCCAGTGTTCACAGACCTGCTCCGTTCAGGATCCATTGAGAGTGACAGTTTTAAAGTTAGGGTTGTCAGTCCGTCTCTTTTCAGAAAACAAAAGTAAGGCTTTGTGACTGTTGTGTGTGGCTGATTACAACCCTGAGGCCAAACTGAAAGCCCTACAGAATTATCCAAGTAACTGCATATCGCTCCAATCTGGTCTACAACATCAATAATAATGACCGAAACATTTTCATCTTATGTCCAAATTTCATGGAATTCTGCTATGTAATTGTTTGCAATATATTACATAATCTTAATGACATTATTGGATGCACATGATGATTTTATGGACTGAGAAATTGTTACATTACAGTATTTAGGCAGGAAGTTTACATCATGTGTCTCGTAAAGAATAACTGATACTGGATGTTTTTAGGCCAATGGTGGTACCAGTATTTGAAAGTAAAAAAAAAAAAAGTCAATATATTCCTTTTATATAATAATATCATTAAATATCTAATAATAATACAATAAACATATAATATCAACTTGAATTATGTAAAATAACTGTCACATATAGTATAGAAAATGCACATATCAATAACAAATTTACTGAAGTTTTGTTTTGTCCACCCCACGGTACCTGCCAGTACTGGTCACAAGTGTATTTGTGATAAGCTAACATTAGCCAATAGTGTCAACCTCCTGCTATGTCATTCTCTGATCTCTTGTACTCAACCCGAGTCTCTTTATAAATGTAAAACTAAAAATCAATGAAATATGACGTTAAGTTATTTTCTTGTTGAACTCGCAGACAGCACCAGGCTTTACCTCGAGATGTCGCCGTGGAGAATCTGACCCTGAGGAATCGTTACCTGGAGGAGAGACTCCACTCCTTGGAGAGCCAGATATCCACCAAAGAGCCTCCATCAAGACCCTCTGTAAGTGCTCATCAACATGCAGAGCATGATGATTGTAATAAATGTGTGGGATTTTGTCAGAAATATCCAGATAATTCACATAGTAACATAAATACACGCTGGAACGATAAGTTTATTTCAATAAACTGGTTAATCGTGTATGAAGATCATCAAGCATTCTTTGGTTTCAGCTTATCAAAGACATGTCCTTTTATCTGTGTTCATTCTTTACTCTCTGTCTTTACGTTTCTCCTTCTTCACTGGATTTAATCTGATTCACTGCCTGTGAAGGGAAAGCGCTCCTCCCCCCGTGCTTTGAGAGGGATTTGCTCTGTCACTTTTGATGTTGCGGATGGGTCATGCAAAGGGAATGCAGCACTCCGTCGCGCTGCACCCTACTGCCGCTCTGTTAGCTCTGAAGCTGTGGAAGACCCCGCTGACCAACAGAGGGAGCCAAAGCGAAGCCAGATACATAGAGACACTCAAACCAGCTTTGCGGGAGCAGAGGATGTTCGCACTGAACGAGAGCGATCGAATCCTGGTGTGGCAGCAGACAAAACAGATGTAAGCAGAGATCATGTTAAAGAAGATGAGACAGAGACCGATGTTTTACAAAGTACACAAGACATCCCAGGTGGTTCTGAAGTTGATGTGGTTGTAGAAAACGAAGAGCCACAGACCACCAGAGGAAGTGAGCCGGAGCCTGGTGATCCGCCAGAAAGACCAGGATCAGTAATGGCATTAACTGGCTATAAAACACAGAATAAAGAGGATGTTGGTGAACTAGATGATCGAGATACAGATGATGATGATGATGATGTGGGAATCAGGAAAGAAAAGCCAGAACAGGTTGAGGTGAAAGATGAAGTGGTCGAGACTACAAAGGAGGCAACAGAGGAAGATAATCCAGGGCAACCCTGCTCAGCAGAACCAGATGTGGACTCCAGCTCCATACTGAGCAAACCCCTACAGAGGTTTATCAGCAAAAAAAGGGGTGATGGTGTGCGAAAACGAGAAAGCAGATCTCTTAGAAATCTGAAGGTACTCTAGGCTTCTGTAGTCACGCAGTTGAAGTGGTAGTGACGTGCGGTAGCCTTGTGGTAGATGTGGCAGAGCAGAACTCAAGGCATTAAAAGAGAGTAGTGAGTGGCTTGTTAGTGTGTTGGTGTTTTCCTCCTCTGTTATGGATTAAAGGTTTCCGTGGTCGTGTGTACGTAGAGACAGTTTCATGACCCCAAGAACAAGACTTTTTTCTATTCAAATAAAGTTTTCCTACACTCCCTTAGAGCAGTGTTATGTCCATCATGCCTTTTAATTCATTTCCCGTGGCTGATTTTGTACTGTACTGATTACTTCCTGCAGACTTCAGGACGAGGCACTGGCACTCCCTCACAAAGAGATCAGGACCTCCAAAAAGAAAACCTCAAGCTGGCCTCTGAGAACCTGGAGCTGAGCTTTCAGCTGGAGCAGACCAACAAAGACTTGCCAAGACTCAAGGTACGCATGTCCTTAAGTGAGAAGTAGTTCTGTGCACTGCCATTGTTTCATGTCGGTGCTGATTGTAAGAAATGTTAAAGGAACAGTTTGATATTTTGGGGGAAAAATTCTTATTTACGTTCTTGCCAAGAGTTAGATGAGAACATTGATACCACTCTCATGTCTGTACAGTACATGATGGTGGAGCTAGGTGATGATTAGCTTAGCATAAATTGGCGTCCCCGTTTCCAGCCCCCCTGTGAACTTGGTGTGTTAATTAGTGAACATTTAGAGGTGTTGGTATACCAATTTTATCACCTCTGGACAGAGCCAGGCTAGCTGTTTCCCTCTGTTTCATGTCTTTGTGCTGACGTGAAACAGACATCGGGTGCAGGCTGAAGTTTCTTGGCAAGAAAGCGTATTTCCCAAAATATCAAACTATTCCTTTAAAATGAGAGCTGGAGTTTTGCTCTTGATTTTCTCTTTGGAGAGTTAACTTAATTCACTGTGTCAAAAAGTCTTCTTTGTGTACATTTCTCTCAGTATCATAACCTCACAAACTTTGAAACAATTCCACAGAACTGTGTACAAGCCCAACCAGACATGTTTTTGGCAAATAGTGTTTTATAGGATTTTATCCAGTTTCTTTGTTTTTTTCCACAGAATCAAGTTGCAGACCTAAAGGAGATGTGCAGCGCTCTGAAAAAGGCAAAGGCAGAGGTGGAGAAAAAGCTGGCACATACACGAGGAGTATGTTAACCTAAAGTCGCCTTTGTTCTTCCTAGTAGTTCCTAGTATTTTCTCAGAAAACAATTATATGTCATGTCTCTATAGGAGGTAAAAAACATCTAATCTAATAAGAAACAAATAGCAAAGAAACTGAATCGGACAGCAGCAACTCCACTGAGGTTCTCCGTTGAAATTTAATTCACCAACCTCCTGTTCCAACTGTATGTCATGAAAATGATTTGTAATGTGTTCCTCATCAGGCTGGTCACAGTGGTAAAACAGTACCTGAACTTGAGAAGACCATTGGGTTGATGAAGAAGGTGGTGGAGAGGGTGCAGAGGGAAAATGAGTCACTAAAGAAGTCCAGCGCACCTTCAAATCAAGACAAGGTTGCTGCCTTGGAGCAAGAAAATGAAAAACTAAAGGTTGTTGATCACATCGTGTCTTACGTGTCGTATACGTTCTGTTGGAAAAGTTTATTCTTTCCCTGTTCTGTTACGACAGCTGACATGAAATATTGTTTTTCTGTTTTTCTAGGCTGACTATGAGAAACTGAAGAGTCAAAGTGAAGCTGAGCTGAGTTCCAGACTTGAATCTAAAACTAAAGGACTGGAGAAAATAGTCATGGAAAACGAACGTCTACGCAAGGAGATCAAAAGGGTAACCACATTCAAATAAAAATAAACATTGCAATGTTTGATCATTTAAATTTAAAAGCTGGTGTCTTAGTATTCACTAGATTCAGAAAACAGATGATCAGAAATCATATATATATATATATATATATATATATATATAATCATATTTCATGCAAAGCTTCACGGCCTGTTTCTAATGTAAACAGCAGTTTTTCTTTTCTGAAGAGGTTTGTACTGGTCATTTTATATGGGCAAGTTGGAATGAGTGATTATTATAGTGATATTTAATACAGAGTTTCACTATTGTCACAGGAAATGGAAGCTGCAGAAAGACTGAGAGTGACCAAGACGAGTCTGGAAGTGACCATCGAGAAGCTCGAGGCAGAGCTGGAAGAAACCAAGCACAGGCTGCGGGCCGCTCTATCCAGACCCATCACAGAAGGAGTGGACAGCAAGACCTGGAAGGCATCTGTGGTAACAAGGTCAGCAAATAGGTTTTTTATCCAATCCATTAGTCTTTTATTTTTGTGGGTTTTCAGAACAAATGAATGAACTGTATAGTAGGATAAATCACTATCGAACTGCGTCAGTCGGCAGTATAAAGAAGCTCTATTCGGGACGAGCATTGACAGATCCCAGTCTCTGTTACCTCCTTCCTACTCAGGCTTTCCCAGATGGCTGGGGAATTCAAAAGCTTGACCTTATGTCCTCCACTTGTAGAAGCTCCAGGCTACAAGTACAGTATGTACAGCGTGTGAGCCAGTGGTTGTTCCACATGTTTTATATCTGCAGAATGTTTGAGAACAAGATGAAGGAGCTGGAGAATGAGCTTTCCCAGAAGACCTCCAGTCTGTCTGAAGTCAAACAACAGCTGAAAGAGGTGAACGAGCGCGAGGAGAGAGCTCAGATAAGCATCCGGCAACTTGAAGATCAGGTACTATTATATTATAATTTAATAAGCCCAGTCAGGTACAGGCTAAGTGCTGTTTTCTATCTCAGCTCCTGAGGGACTGGACCACATTTTCACATATGTGATTTGGCCTCAGGCTTGTGTCAAATATGGAATCAACTATGGAACTGATACTTATATTCAGTTGTAGTAGTTTAATTATTGTACTATTCTTGTTACGTTTTGCTAAACATTTTACAAAGTGTTGTATTTCTGCACTTTCATGAAGTTGAGGGACTTCAAGAGACAGATAATGTTCAAAGTCGATGCAACACATTTCCTGACTTTTAGTCCCTATAAGTTGAGCTCCAAAGCTCCCTGGATCCTATACTTGCTATGATCTTTCAAACTCCCCGCCCCCAGTTTGTAACACCAAGCCAAGCTGAGAGATAACCCTGATGCTATCGTGAAGGGTAGTTTTTTCAGACTTTAGAAAGACATTATACAGTTAGTTTCCACAGGCTGAGTAGTCAGATGTGTCAAATTCTTTTCTGTTGTATATACTGTGCAGCTTGTGTTTGTGACAAAAGAAGTTGTCAATATTTAGAAAATGTATTTAAATAGTTATTATGGCGTTCTCTTCTCTTAGGTTGACATGTTGAAAAGCTTTCCTACCACAGCAAAGACAGGAGGAGGATTCAGCAAAGAGTTCCAGGCAACGAGGTTCGTTAAACTATGTGCACCGTCGTTAACAAGTAATAGTGAAAATATGGTCATATTAGGGCTGGGCAATATGGTTAATAAGACCATTATTCTGATATTCATATATATCACAATATGGCAAATAAATGCACAATCACATGCAGGATAATCAGATATTAAATGCACTGTTTTATGTAACATACACTGTTACAAGCAAACCTTTGTAAATGTGTAAAACAACTTGTCAGCTTTAAGCTGCAGTTTGCTTGGAATCATTAATTAAGACAATGAATAATAATATTGATTTATCGCCAGGCCAATCATAACATACTGCAAGATCTCAAGAAGAAATGAAACTTAAGTTCTCTGCACCCCACAGTTGTTAGTAAATCACAATGACTTAACTGTTTATCAAGCAAACACTTCACTCATACAAGATTCAGACCTCTGAACAATGCTGGTCTGAGCAAGAAAACTCAGAGTTTAGCGGTGCTTAGATGGTGGATTGCAATCATTTCCCATCTTGATCTTGTACGCTTTGTCTGGATTGTGTAACTTGTGTAACTGAAATGTTGTTTATCTTGTCTTAAGATTGGTTAGCGCTGAGCTGGAGAAGGAGAACGCAGAACTGAAACAAAGGCTGAGCGAGTACAGTGAGCGTTACGGTGAGACATCTTCTAAACTAGGTGAGACTTCCAATTTATTATTTATCATATTTTAGTTTGAGAACATTTATCTTTTGTTATCAAGTAAAAAAAGAAAAGTACAGTCAGTTGAAAGTTGCTGTGAAGAGAAACAGAGCAAAAACATACACGCATACTTCTGATGGTAACAATGACTTTATATTTATTTTAACATCATAATGAGCTACATGCTTTCTGTACTAACAGTTATGAAGAGCAATAGTAATTTCACTTGTCTCTCTCTCTTCTTGTACTCTTAAGACTACGGGAAGCTCAAAAACCTTCTGCAGGCAGCCGAAACGGAGAAAACTAAACTTCAAACGGAAGTTAAAAAGCTGAAGAAAGAACTGGAGAGCTTTGACCCGACGTTTTTTGAAGAGATAGAAGACCTAAAATATAACTACAATTTAGAGGTGAAGAAGAACATTCTGCTGGAGGAGCAGCTGAAGAAGGTGTGTGATCAGTTTGGTGTTAAGGTTGAAATGGCCGGTGTGTCCGTCGGCTAACTCCGGGTTACCGTTAAAACTACACCCGAATGTACTTTTACGGTCGTCTTTAAAAGTCGATCGTAAACTTTTCAGGTCATTTTCACTTTAGATCTCCAGGGCTGGATATCCACCCTCAATATAATTTTAGAACTATCGAGATAGAGTATCGAGAACTGTCAGGCACCAAACGTTGCCATCGAATTACAATTTGAAATTGTAGGAAAAAATAAGAGCCTCAAAGTAAAGCTTTTAACGGTAAAGTGATGTAGTTTCTTCCATAAGGCAGCTGTTTTTTTTAACACTAAGGTCTTGACGTGGTGATGTAACTCATTACGAAGCATATTTATTTCTTTATACATATATTTGTACAGTCCTGACTTATTGTGCTTCAATGTATTTGTCAACAAAGCAGCTTTCTTACTAATCAGACTGTCGCATTATAATAAATCTGTTAAATACAAAGGTTCACTTGTCATTTGTTCTTCACTTCACAATGAAGGAGCTGTGACGTACACTATTTACAGGACAATAATGGAACATTTATAACTACTTGAGTTGCTAAAAGTGTCCACTTGGTCATTTTTACACTAAAGCTGTACACATTTCTGCAAAGCAAATGTCAAACTGTCTTCAGGCTTTAATACGCTCCCCTGTACTCATCTGGAAATACTGGTGATCTTCTCCGACTGCATCTACAAGTCAAACTGGATGTCCTGCAGTCGGCTTAAACAGCGTCCGTTTAGTCTGGAGAAGGATGTGAACAAGTCCTTGCTGTTGTTGCATTCATCAACCGTCCCACCAACATGAATGACCACAGACCTGTCGCCAAGGCAGGTCTCCCCATCTGGCCACCGCAGTCCCAGGTGGTGACGATGAACCTGCCGACACAACAGCCAATAACATTTCATGTGTTAAATACAATATTTGAATTCTAAAATATGTTTTTTTTTAAATACCTGCCTTTGGTGTAATGTATGTAAAACATCCTCACTCGTGTGACAAATTCAATTTTTTATTTAATCAGTCATCAAGTAGAATTTCCCTCCCAGATGGACATCACTGTGGACGTTGTGTGTTAACTTTTCCTACCTTAATGAGTGTGCCGTCGTTGCAGTGCCAGACGATGCCCTCTACTCGGCCCTCTGGACTCTCCTGGAACCAGGAGCTCAGCTGCTGGAAGTCCACTGGTGGAGGGTTTCTGATTCGAACACTCCCGTGTGACACCAGGCAGTGGACAGGCTGCTTCTTACTCCCCAACCCTGTTCGGACAATAAAAAAAATATTTTTAATTCAGTATATATTCGTACATGCTTCCATTGCCGTTTCCCTAAAAAGGTTGAAATGTCTCCATTAAACATTTAACACACTAGTAGAGCTGTGGAGCAACGTTTCACTGCGTGGGTCCCCGTTTTGTTTCTAAGCAATCACACTATTCTGTTTGTCGACAGTTGGTGGCAGTAACATTTTAGCATTTTAGATGGTAAACATGGATGTAAACAATGCAGGATTTTAAATGTTCAAAAAGATCATCTTTGAAAATGTGTTATGAGGAAGGAAATGCATTTGACACATTTGTTAGGCCTCAGTGATACACACAGTGTGGTTTGGCCTGAAACACTGTATGTAAACAGGTATTTTGTTTGTTAAGACTCCACAGGACACCTCTAATTCTTGTTTTAGAAAATACACAGTTTGACTAATGAACACTGGCAGTGAAATCAGCTCAGGCTCTCTACTGTTCCCACTGAACTCTATTTACACACAGGAGAAGATAAACTATTCAGAAAGAAGGCATCACACATTAAATCTGGGCATTTTGAAATGGGTAAATATTTGTAAGAACTTATCAAAACCTTCTTTTAAATATAACCTAAATGCGACAGATTTGGGGCGTTTCAGACACCCCAATCACTCGCCTTTGTGTTTTATACATTATTACATGAACATCTGCGCGGTATAGAGCAGAAGAATTAAACCCACTGAAGGCACAGAGGCCTTTGGGCACTGCTGGACTCCTTCCTTCCACTGCCAAAGAGGATCCTTTCCAGTTTGAGAAGCATTTTTTTAAGCACGAGCTACCCAAGGCACCGGAACAAAATTAAACAAAGGAAAATTCTGTATCACGTTACCATAAGGGTTTCCGTTGACATTGGTTCCAATCAGCTCCAGTGTTTGTTCCAGGAGGTCGGCCAACGGCACTGCTGCAATTTCTAGCATGTCGTCATCGTCAGCGCTGGGCCTGAGAACAAGAGCCGCCCCGACTTCACAATCCACCACGGAGGAGTGCCAGCAGTACTGTTTGTTGTCCTTCTCCACAGGAACCCAGCCTGAACAGTCACAAGGACCAAATCACTACTTCATCCACAATGTACAACTGTGTTTACTCTGATCACACTGCAAACCCAGAACTTGTCATAACTCTTAAAATAGATTTATTTAAAATCCAAATTCTAGTTAAACAGATGCAATTATTGTCCCTTACCCTACTGTTCTGGGCTGCAGGGTGAGGTCATTGTGTTTTATGAACATTAAACACGGCTGTTGTCTTTAATGCACCATAACAGTCACTTCAGGTTCAATCTTCCAAGAAACTGGCTGCCCCATTAGTTTAACTTTGCATTGTGAAGGTACCAGTCTGACATCGCAAGAGCAAATATAACATGAGCTCGGAGATTCGTCTGGTTCCAAGGCTGTGAAGTCACACTAACCACTGGCTACATCTAAATGATTTCAAATATTATCTTTATTTGACTTGATGAGTAATGGTTGAACTCCAGGACCTGGTATGTGTCCGTGCTCATCAGGCACTGGATGGCCATTGTGGTGTTTGACTCTGTGGGCTGGGATCCACGTCTCTGGCACAGTCTTAAAATCTTCCTCTACGTTCCACGAGAATCCTGAAAAAGAACACAAAGACAATGAACCAAGTCCTCCCTCCCTGTAGAAACAGAGCAACCCGTTTTGACATGCAATGTCCAAAGGTATTGGACAAAAAACTTGGTTAAAGATTAAAGCTTTTATGACACGTTTTACCCACAATCATAATTACATGTAGCTAAAATACCTTTACAGCTCCTGTGGGAATGCTGATACTTCTTGAACCTCTTCTCTGCCTGTTTGTTGGGTTTCCTGTCGAGCCGAGCCCAGAGGTACGGCTGCCCTACAGAAAAAAAGATAAACCATCATTCAGTTCAGTCCGCTGCGAGAAAATGAACAAAATGAACAATAAAGGTGACTTGTAGAAGTTAGAAGATACCAATATCAATGCTACAGAACTTACGTATTCAATCTACAAGATATTCACAATATGGAGCAGAAAAGGCAACAAATCCTCACATCTGTCAAACTTAAAACAGTAAACCTTTTCGTTTTTTCACATGACAAAACATGCAGCACACTGCACCTCCAGTGCCTTGCTCAAGAGGGATACTCGCCTTTATAAACTGTAACATAACAGCAGGTGCCATCTAGTTTCTCTGTGGCGAGTGCACAATCAATGTTCGCCTCCAGAGCAGCAGGGTTCACTTTCTCAGTGGCAACAACCTGAAATGGCTGAAGAGAGACACAGATGTTCAATCATTCAAGAAGTTCAAAGGTAAAACTACATTACAAGTGTTATTCCTCAACCTCATTAACAACATTAGTGCCATAGGGGTCAAATACATTTAAAAAGGCACAATTATGCACGTTATTTACAAACACATCACCCATATATTATACATGACCTGATTGTATTATCAGTCCCCCCTCAATAACATATCTTTAAAGCTCAGATTACTTTTATATCAAGCAGGGGAGAAGATGTTTTACTGTCTTGATAGCTTTTAGCCCTGTGTGGTAACTAATAACACTAGTTCTTTATTTTTGTGCTTATAACAAAAGACAACATAAGAAAATGCACAGATGGGATGATAAAAACATTGATAGGATACAATTTCCAAACAAGAAATACTGAAGATAAATAGGAAGAAAGGAAGAAATAGAAATAAAGATCACAATAAATGAAGAGGGGCTGTGAAGTGAAGCAGCTGTTCTGTGTAACTAGGCCTCTGGCTAGTTCTGCAGAATACAGACGATCAACTGATCTGATCTGAGAACAGTGGATCTGAGTTAAATAGAAACTGTTCAAGGAAATGGGAAGTGAATTCTTAAGAAACTGAAAAACAAAAGTACCTGTCTGAAGTTTATTGAGGTGTAATATGTTTAGCAACTCCAGGGTTTGAAATAATGGGTCACTTGTTATGAGCGTGACCATTGTAGCCATTTATGTCTGTAATAAAAAGACGGGACGGAGGCTGGTTTTCTGTGTGCTGGACATAACACTGACACAGGGCCAGCACTGCACGTTTTACTGGCTGGACGGTTGTATTTTCAGTTATCATCATTTTGACGCATTACTCAATCAAGAGAAGAGCCAACAATTTCAATCTATTCATTGTTTACGTCAGTTCTGAAGCAAAATAACAAATATTTACTGTGTCCAGCTTCTCAAATGTGAGGCTTTGCTGCTTTTATATAACTGTGAATTGAATATCTTTGGACTATTACAGGTCAGTCGGAATAAGTCACCATTACATAGTTACTAATTACATACAGTTTAGTCCTCATTCATATTTATTTTTCTCTTGTAAATTACAATATTTCATTCTGCTTTTGTATGTAATTTATTATGTAATGTCCTGTCGTTTATCTGGGCCCTGAGTCTGAAGTAAAGATTGATTGACTGTTTGATTGATTTATTGATTGATTGAGTACATATTTTGTACTTTTTTATTTCTTGATATAATCTCCTTATCAAATATGCTGAGTGCAAATGTCATCTGCTTCAGTAAAGGAGATGAATACCAGCAGATAGATTAGTGCTGACTGATGTCTCTTAACTCTGAGACATGGAGGAGGAGGAGGAAGAGGAGGATGAGGAGGAGGATGACCACATGCTTCATTACTGACGGAGGGGGGGGGGGCGTCAACGTTAAATCCATCAGTGCAAGTGTATGAAAACATTAGCGCCATGTCTATTAGGATAAAAAAGGGCGGCCAGCGCACTCTGTGCTAGCTGTTGCTCCATGCTAGCAGCAGCATTGTTTATGAATCAATGGCTGCAGCTGCTGCACTCACCTGACAGTCTCGTTTTCTGGACTGTTCTTCCTTCACCTCCGTCACAAAAACACACGGTATCTTCTGCTGAACGGAGCCCAGACGTCGCATCTTTGTGTATTTGATATAATATCCAGCCGAAGCCCCCCCCCTCCCGCCGTTTATCTTTAACGCCGAGCAGAGGACAGATTTGAGCGCTGCTTCAGTTTCAGCATGGATGTGGAGAAGACTGCTGGTCACGTGACGCGCTACTTCTTCTTCTTCTTCTCTACTTTTGGCCGGTTGTCAAACAATAAAATGGCTCATTAGCGCCACTTTGCTGTGTGGCTGTTTACAAACACAGCAGGAAAACAGCAAACTTTCAACTATTATATTATGTGACATATACATGCTATTTTATGGTTAAATTACTGGCTGACCGCTGAGCCTCTTTTTTAAACGTTCATATTTTATTTCTCATATTTGGACAAAGTTGAATTACAAGTTACAATGTCCAATTTCTGATCGCTATAGCCACATTTTCCAGTCGTCTTAGGTTATGTTCTATTTATTTATCGCAGTACTTTCAAATCACAGCCTTTATATTGTTTTTTCAATATAGGCAAAAGAGTAATAAGCAATAAAGTAACAAAAAGTCAAATAAAAAGGTTTTATCCATGGTTTGTAATTTAATTAAACACTTTATAAGGTGTTTTCTAAAAGACAGTAAGCTTGAAGAAAAATGCCATGAAATGTGTGTGTATATTTACAATTTTACTTTGAAAAGTACAATAAACCAATCACAGTATTTATAAAGTAAACCGTCACATTTACTGACATTTATCCTGCAACACTGTGGCTGTAATTCATTCAATCAAATCCCAACAGAAATATCATAAATCTGGATTCACACACAGCGTGATATCACTGGAGTACTTCCTGTCTGAATCTTCTTCTTCTTCTCCTTCATGTTGACTGTGCAGGTCCATCTCACTGTCGGTGTGCTTCCACATCTCAGTCTCTATGTCGTCCTTCTGCTGCCCCTGGGACCAAGAGGTGAAAATGTTCCTTTTCCAAAAGGAGAGAAAAACATCATATTAGAAACACATTATACACAGAATACTAAAAGCATATTCATTTCAGTAACATTTATGAGGCTCTGACGTTCCACTTTGTTAAACTGCCTCTTGCTACAAAGCACATACATGTTTTACACATACAAAGAAAACAGAGTATGAAGCTCTGTGTGTGCTTTAGACAGTGTTTTAAGCAACGCGGGACATCCTACATCCTACGACTCACAGCTTGTAGTACCACACAACGCCTGCTGCTGTTAGGAGCAGAAGGATGATGCCAAGAATGATGAGTGCTGTAGGTACATCTGGAAAACACACAAAGATTTGATGAATGATTACCACAAACTCTATCTGATTTGTATTGTATAGCTACATGCACCAAACGGGCACTAATGATGGTAAACTATGATCACTTCATAGCTTCATAGCTATGAAGTGATCATAGTTTACCATAATAGTCCCACTACCTACTATCTACAGTGATCCATCTATTGTGATAGTATAAAACCGTAACACTTTGTTTTGTTCAGTTTTTTTGTGTTTTTTACATTAATTGATCATTTGCAATAATTAGTAATGGCCTGTATCCAATTTTGACAAAAGTAATTAAATGATTTTAAAGATTTACACTTTGCATTTGTGCATCTATCAGCTTGTTGTGGTGTTTGTGGCCCCCTAGTGGCCAAAATCAGATTAATGCAGCTTTAAGTTTGGCATTTCATTCAGGTAAAGGATAGATATGAACACAAAATTTACCAAACTATTTACTGTGTCGTTGCTGGAAATCCAACTTCCGTTTCACTAAATTTGTCCTGTAAAAATATCACAGGTTACAGTGCTTTATAATCAACTAGGATCTTCTCAACCTCTGGAATTCCCTTGGCTGTAAATCAGATCTTCAAGACACCACGGAGTAAGTAATTCGCTAATTAGAGAAGATAATTTTTCCTCTGACTGAAGAGAACATCAAAACCACAAAAAAAAGAATCTATAAATGAAAGAAGACAAGGACGTACCTCCTAGAGAAGGTTTTGCAGGGCTTCCCAAGTGCGGCATCACTGACTCAGAGGAATCTGACAAATCGGAGACATAAACTGAAGTAGAAAAGGCTAAACTGACGTGAGTGGGTTTAGAGGTGATAAGGTGAGACAGAGAGGTAGGAATATGGGTGGAGAAAGGATTAAGAGTGGTGGAGATGGAGGAAGTTGAACGTGTTGTCTTGACTCGGAGAGTAGAAGCTGAAGTGAGAGATGTCTGCTCAGGGGCTTTCGTTGTGATTGGCTTCCTTGAAGGTGGAGACTTGGTAGTTGAACTGAGCGGAGGTGTGACAGATGTGGAGGTTTGGGTCAGTGTTGTCGGTGTGGTGGGGAATGTGGAGCTTTGTGGGCTGGATGTTGATCTGTTGGGAGTTCCCTCTAAATCTGGAAAAACAGGTTTACATTCACATTTTAGCTATTCAGCTGATGCTCAGAATACACCTCAGTACCTTCTGTTGATTATCAACATTACGACTCGCAAGGAGGCCAATGCACAGGCAATATTGTCACGACTGTATGATGATCATGTAGCAGAGGGAAGAGTTTCTATTGTTCATTTTTATGTTAAAAATGTTTTAGCATGTTCACATGGAACATTGTTGAGTATATGTGGGAATATACAGGACGCAGAGCAGTAAATAAACAGTACCTGATGCATTGAAGCAGAATGCTCCAAACTGTTTATCTGCACTTGCGAACCACAGCACCACCCCGGTTTTAGCCTTTCCACAGTTTTTGTCAGCTGTAAGTCGAGGGACGACTGCGATCTGTTCAGCCGTCCAGCCAAATCTGTCAAAATAGCAAATGAAGTGCAGGTGATAAAAGCTTGTCCGTGTGGTCCGTTACTTTACAGGTCTTGGTGTGACAAACGTCGCATAAAGCCTTATGTGGCTTCAGAGGAAATCTGATAAATTAGCATAGCATTAGCATTAGCATCAGAGCTGAGGACTACAAATTGGAAAATTAAAAAAAGAAAGAACAAATCTGGGGGTGTGAAGTTAGAGAGAAGTGAGATTACCAGACCTCTGTAGCCTAGTGGCTAGCTAGTGGCTTGAGGTTAAGGTAGAACACACCAAAATCTCTGTTGTCTGTTGAGTTGCATTGTGGATAATGTAGGAGCCAGCTTTTGACAAGGAAGAAGAATGCATGGAGTAAAAAAAGATGATGTCTCTGGTTCTGCTGCATCAATTTTTATCCCTTTTCTATCCCTCATGAGTCTAACAGTGTTTATAGGAGTGCAACATTGTGAAACTCCACTCAAGCAAGGCTTGATGGTGTCAGCCCCAGATTGCTTTAAACCTGTGCCCCCCAGCTATGTGGAGTACCACTATGTCTTCAGCATGAGCCTGAGTCTTCAGAGGGTCCCCGTGCTGTGGAAGACGTCCTGCCTCGTTCCTGTGACGCAGCGTCCCAGTGGCTCCAAGGACTACAGACCTGTGGCACTGACCTCCCACATCATGAAGACCCTGGAGAGACTCGTCCTGGAGCAGCTCCGGGCCTTGGTCAAGCCACACTTGAAGCTGAGGATGCCATCATCTACCTGCTCAACCGCGTCTACGCCCACCTGGATAAGCCGGCGAGCGCCGTGAGAGTCATGTTTTTTGACTTCACTCCAGTGCGTTCGACACCATCCGCCCGGCTCTACTGGGTGAGAAGCTGACGGAGATGCAGGTGGATGCCCCCCTCATGTCCTGGGGCCCCGTAGGGGACTGTCCTCTCTCCCTACCTCTTCACCATCTACACCACAGACTTCAGCTACTGCACAGAGACCTGCCATCTTCAGAAGGTTTCTGATGACTCAGCAATAGTTGGATGTATCAGTGAGGGTGATGAAGAGGAGTACAGGGCTGCTGTGGACAACTTTGTCACATGGTGCGAGCAGAACCACCTACAGCTCAACGTGACAAAGACAAGACTGTGGATCTGAGGAGGACCAAGGCGCCGATGACCCCTGTTTCCATCCAGGGGGTCAGTGTGGACATTGTAGAGGATTACAAGTACCTGGGAGTCCACATTGACAATAAACTGGACTGGGTAAAGAACACTAACGCCCTCTACAAGAAGGGCCAGAGCCGTCTCTATTTTCTGAGGCGGCTGAGGTCCTTCAACATCTGCCGGACTATGCTGAGGATGTTCTATGAGTCTGTGGTGGCCAGTGCTATCCTCTATGCTTGTTGCATGCTGGGGCAGCAGGCTGAGGGTGGCGGACTCCAACAGACTCAACAAACTGATCCGCAAGGCCAGCTGGACTCTCTGACGGTGGTGACAGAGAGGAGGATGCTGTCCAAACTGCGGGTCATCTCGGACAATGTCTCACATCCTCTCCATGACGTACTGGTCGGACACAAGAGCAGCTTCAGTGGGAGACTCGTTCCTCCCAAATGTCCAACTGAGCGACACAGGAAATCATTCCTGCCTGTGTCCATCAGACTGTTCAATGTCACTGACATGAAATCTTCTACATATACTACCTCAATATTACTTATTCTTAAATGACAGTGCAATACATACACATATATATATATATATATATATATATATATATAGACATACATATACATTGCTGTTGTATATATTTTTTACTTTTATTTTTCACTTAAATATTATTAATGTGTATATTTTCTTTATTTTTTTTCAATAAAGTATTTCTCATTCTGATTCTTTTTTCTAAAGCAGGTATCAGCTGGTGTTGGTGAGCCTGCATGATCAGATGCACTTGGTTCAACAACATTTATAACATAAGTATAACTGATTAATATTAAAGCAGAGCTGTCACCACATGCTTTCAGCCTACTTGCACATCTCCAGTCCGTGTTGCACTGCTCGCTCCATCTGGGCTACGGTCGCTATGGTGACGTTCAGAAATAGGCAGGCAGCTCTGGCAGCAGTGAAGTTGAAGGTGTATTTCCCTCCTTCAATAAGCATGAAGACTCCAGCAGCTCGGTGACTTCGAGGGACAGCTGACGTTTGGAGAAATACACTAATTTAAAAAGCATGCATGAAAAGCACGACTTCAGCATGTCATACTGTCAGCTTATCAAGAGTTCTGTTACTAAGAACAACATGAATTCTGGACTAAATATGAAGCGTACCTTTATATCTGTGTAAACGTATCATTTACATCTTGTAAAAAGGTTACTCTCCTGTTAAAAGCATCATGATTTGTCACTGCGGGTACAACAAAACATAATAATTAACGTTTTACACATTCAACTCGGGATAATATTCAGTGATTTTTACATTTTACATTTACTCTTGATGCTTTTATCTGACTGTGATCATAAGAATGAACTTTTGACGGTCACATGAGAAGCAACCAAGAAGAGTCAGAAGAAGTTAGAGCCAAAGCGTCCTGAAAATATTCCTTTAAAAACGACTTTATGCATTCAAATTCATTTCACATCAGAAAAATAAACAATCAATATAGAAAATGTTCAGGAGTTTGGTCTTAGTGTGGTGCTCCACCTACGACAGAAAGAAACAACTTACCTCTGACTAGATTGGAGTCGGCGGACAGCAAAAAGGCTGCAAAAGACAAAAGTAAGAAGTGAGTAAAAAAACAGAATCGTGCCATGTTTTCTACAGAGTGCATATAACTGAAGGGGTCGAAGGTAAAGAACCAAATAAAGTGAACGACTCAGAACAAATGTGGTGTGAATGGCACGAGGAAACAGGAAGCAGAGGGTAAATCTGCTTGATGCCCTTTTAAGAGATAACACACACATCCACAGGAGAAAGACCTGGAAGTTAACTCTGCGTGTTTGATCCAAACATTGCTGTTTTGGTTATCAAATCACGGATATATGACATACAGAGCATATATAACTGTAAAGTAGTTAAAAACAAAAAGTGATTGAGGATTTCCTGGAAATATTAAAGCAGGATGACAGGAAACATTAGCTTTAACTGGTGTTCTGTAGAAGAATAAATCACAGGAAATAATCCTCTCGGCATCATTAAAGAGCTGATCAGTCACGTGGGCCGGTTGCTTCAGGCTCCTGGTGCCTTCTCAGCCAAATACACATGAAGCAATATACTTGCAAACTGTTTTTTTAAGGATTTCAGTGGTTTGGAGTTTTTCTGCTTTGCCAGCATCTATCTTCCAGAGGTATGTTTGCTCCGACAGGCTGGTCGGAAAGGGAACTTCCTCCACATTGTCCCCCTGCATGTGTGTTTTCTTTCTCTGTTTCTCTTTTATTCACTTCTACTATTACTACTACTTCTCTGTAATCATTCCCAGCTCTCCTGTTCTCTGCTAAACGGTGGTATTTTGCTATCATGTTTCTGCTGCACCACACCGCTCTGTGTTCAGTCCTCTTCGTTTAGTTTCTAACCAACACAGAGGAATCTGTTAGTGAAGTTAGTGCCACGGCACGCATCAAAGAAACAACCAGAAACAACATGCACACTGTCAGTGATCTGTTTGCATGTTCAGAGTGGGTGGCACGGTGGGGGATCAAACCTCAAACCCTAACAGTACTTCATACAACATTACAATCACTTTAACCCTTGAGCTTTGTTGACGTTGCCTTTACTTCCTCATTCGGAGACCAGTTTTTTTCCTTCACCCTTGACTTTGCCACAAACTGAGCTTGCACATTTGATAAAAGGTGATAAAATACAGAATCACCATAAAACATTGGCATTACACTAAATAAGGAAGTATTATATGTTGTATGAGCTATGGATGAACAAATATATATTCATTTTGTTGAACAAAAAGTCTTATAAAACTCCAAATTCTGGAAATCCAAGTCTTTTATTTGGGTTTTGGGGGGGAAATACTATTAAAAGTACTATCAACTCCAATGACAGGTACAGAGCTCCATTGTATTTAATCATGTTTTACAGCAGAGGTCTCTGAGAACTCAAACAGGGGTACTGCATAATGTTCTGTAGTGCAAACATGACATTTATAATAAACATTCTTCAATAAACAAAGCCATAAAGTATCAAGGTGATAAAACAACGTCAGGAGTCTTACAACATTTTGTGTTTCTAACCAACTGTTCCACTTTAGATTAACGAAACTAACTGAACTGGGTTTATCCTTAAATACCTTCAGTTATTTCTTCATGTGTTCCTTCCCGTGTCGTAGCAACACCTGAGAATGTAAATTACAGCACAGAGTGCAAACAGTCCTGTCATGCTTAGCTAAAGTTACACAGTGAAATCAGATGTGTTCTGACTCCTCCAGCCTAGATAACCAACCCAGCTCCAAGGGCCCCAGGTCTACTGTCTGGTTTGTTAGAGTCTGACTCATTTTAATTCAGTTTGGTAATCTGCACCACTATATTATGTAAACTGAACAGATCTGAAGGAGTTTCCTCCACTTTTCCCTCATTTTGAAACCCCATCTTACCATCTTCAAATCTAGTTTTAAAGCAAAAGTTTGACATTTTGGAAAATATGCTTATTTGCTTTCTTGCCCAAAGTTAGACGAGAAGCTCGACACCACTCTCGTATCTGTTGGTTGAATATAAAACTAGCAACCAGTTAGCTTAGCTTAGCATAAAGACTGGAAACGCCTACCAGCACCTCTAAAGCTCACAAATCAACATGTCACATCTCGTTTATTTAATCTGTACAAAAACAAAAGCTGTACAAAGTTTTATGAGCTGGCTTTTGAAGCTTTTGCTGCATAAAATTAGCAACGTTAACTGCGTCAGAACTTTGATGGCTTAATGTTTGAAGTTATATTCCAGGGATTCAAACCAACAACTTTTCGATCAAAAGCCTACACGCTTCTCTAAGCAGTGGAACCCACCGTTGGGGAAACCTGAACGCGGGAGTGATAGAGGCCTGTTAGCATGAGGAGTGATCGTCTCTGTTGGGCCAGTGTATTTACAGTCACTTGCTGACAGCGAGGATGTTTTGATGTACGGTGGTGCAGAAGGCGAGACAGGTCAACACGTCCTACTTTCATGACTCACTGAATATCGTGTGAATAATGGGGCTTATTGTCCTCTTCAGGCTGCAGCACGGTCGGCTGGCGCCGGGCTGTAAGGGATACAGCGCTGTAACACAGATAGGGGGCTGGAGGAGAAGCTAATTGGTCACACTTCCCCGGTCAGGAAGAGTCTCACTTCATCCACCGGGAGAGGAAAGCGTAATGCAGTGATAAAAGTGTGACAATTTCCTTCACGCAACTTCATTACAGGAAGTCGTCCTCGGGGACAAGAGGAGATTGTAATTGAAACAGTTTTTTTTCTGAGGCCACTGATCCAAAGCCAGAACAATTTTTATTTCCTCAGACAGAATTGTCAAATAATTTTTTATTTTCTTTAACAGTGGCATTCCCAGTCTGGGAAGACCAGAGACCAGACAGTTTTGTATTAAATAAGTATGTTGTTTCTATGGAGGGCCGTAGATGCCATATATCTAATTCTTTCTATATGTTGTTTCTTTCTGATCTTGGAAAAATAATGTAACGACTTCCTTATAGCGATGACAGCATAACAAATCTTTTTATGATCATAAGAAAACTTCTTCAGTCAAGACCACAAAATACCAAGAAGTGTTTGACGTTGCCTTTAAAAACAACCCGTGCAAGCATTTTCTGATCTGGTGCTCCAACAGACAAAATCATTACATATGACCATTACAAAAATCGCTATGGTTAAGATTTGTTCAGGCTCAGGCTCTTTAGAGAAAGATTGCGGTCATGGTTGAAAAGAAAACCATCGCTGACGGTAGACAGGATGTGAGAAGTGGTCCTTCATGTCAAAG